>NW_004443945.1:33185687-33224808 GCF_000243295.1 Trichechus manatus latirostris
TGCAGAACTCAAATTCTAGTATAAAGACCAGACTTAATGGTCTGACTGAGACTGGAGGAACCCCAGAAAGCATGGCCCCCAGACTCTCTGTCAACCCAGCACTAAAACCATTTCCGAGGCACCTCTTCAGACGAAGAATAGACTGGACTATGGGACATAAACTGATACTTGTGAAGAGTATGCTTCTTAGCTCAAGTAGATACATGAGACTAAATGGGCAGCTCCCGTCCAGAGATGAGATGAGAAGGCAGACAGGGTCAGGAGCTGGTTGAATGGACACAGGAAATCAGGGGTGGAAAGGAGGAATGTGCTGTCACAGTATAGGGAGAGCAATTAGGGTCACATAACAAAGTATGTATAAATTTTTGTATGAGAGAATAACTTGAATTGTAAACTTTCACTTAAAGTACAACAACAACAACAAAAGATTAAGTTCCAATTTTTCCTCAGAAACACTGGAGCCCAGAAGGCAATGTAATGATATATTTAAAGTGCTGAAAGAAAAAAACTGTCAACCAAGAATATGATACCCAGCAAAACTATCCTTCAAGAATGAGTGAAATTAAAACAATTCCAAACAAACCGCAGCTAAGAGACTTCATATCTATCAGACCGGTCCTACAAAAATCCTAATGGGAGTTCTGTATATGGAAGGGAAAAGACACTAGAAAGTAATTCAAAGCTATACATAAACAGAAAGATCCCTAATAAAGAGAAATGCATGGACGAGTATAATGGCTAGTAATAAGGTATTTGTGCTAGATAATTCTAAATGTTTTGTCCTTCATGGTTTTTAATACCAAATATATAAAAGGCTAGCATAAAATTATGTTACATGGCAAATGAAATATAAAGACAAATTAGTGATAACAACAAAAAGATGGGGAGAGGAATGGTATATAGAATTTCTTGTATGCTACTGAAATTAAGTTGATAGCAAATTACCATAGAATGTCATAAATACAAGCTCTTAAATATTCATGGTAACCACTAAGGAAATATGTAAAAAAAAAAAAACCTACACAAAAGGAAAGGAGAAAGGAACCAAAAAGGCTCATTATAATAAACCGTCAAAACACAAAAGCAAGCAGTACTAAGGGATAAAGACAAAGAAGGCTCAAGACACACAAAAAACAAATAAGAAATTGGCAGAAGTAAGTCACATCTTGTCAGTGATTACAGTGAATGTAAATGGACTAAATACTCCAATCAAAAAGCAGAGAGTGGTAGAATGGATTTAAAAAAAAAAAAGAAAACATGATCCAGCTATATGCTGTTTACAAGAGATACACTTTAAACCCAAGGACACAAATAGGTTGAAAGTGAAAGGATGGACAAAAATATTCCATGCAAATGATAACCAAAAGAGAGCCATGGTACCATCTTAATATCAGATAAAGTAGACTTTAAGATAAAAATCTGTCAGAAGAGATGAAGACAGATATTACATAGTGATAAAGGGTCAATCAATCAAGAAGATTTAACAATCATAAATATATATGCACCCAATATCAGGGCACCTAAATATATAAATATTGATAGAATTGAAGGGAGAAACAGATAGCACTACAATAATAGTAGTAATACACCACTTTCAATACTGGACAGAAAATCTATAAAGATCAACAAGGAAACAGAGGACCTTAATGACACTATAAACCAACTAGATTTAACAAACATATATAGAACACTCCACCCAAAAAACAGCACAATATACATTCTACTCCACTGCACATGGATCATTCTCCAGGACAGACCACATTTTAGGTAACAAGGCAAGTTGTGATAAATTTTAAAAGACTGAAATCATACAAAGTATTTTCTCTGACCACAACCGAGTGAAGCTAGAAGCATATAACAACAACAACAAAAAAAACCTAGAAAGTACACAAACAAATGAAAATTAAACAACATACTATTAAACTACCAATGGGTCAAGGAAGAAATCAGAAGATAAATAACAAATTTCTTACAGTCAAATGAAAATAAAAGCACAACATACCAAAACTTATAGGATACAGCGAAGGCAGTACTCAAAAGGGAAACTTACAGCAATAAATGCCTGCATGAAAAAAGACCTCAAATTAACAGCCCAACTCAATAACTCCTGGAACTAGAAAGAGAAGAGCAAACTAAGCCTAAACCTACCAGAAGAAAGGAAATAAGAAAGATCAGAGCAGAAAGAAAGAAAATCAAAAACAGAAAAACAACAGAGAGAATCAATAAAACCAGAAGTTGGTTCTTTGAAAAGATCAATCAAATTGACAAACCTTTAGTCAGACTGATAAAGAAAAGAAGGGAAAACATGCAAATTTAACCAAAACAAAAAATGAAAGGGGACATTACATCTGACCTGATAAAGAGAATTATGACAGAATATTATAAACTAAATGGATAACCTAGATGAAATGGACAAATTCTTAGAAGCACACAACCTACCCAAACTGACTCAAGGGGAAACAGAAAGTCTCAACAGACCCATAACAAGTGAAGAGATTGAATCAGTGATCAAAAACCTCCCAACAGAAAAAAGTCCTGGACTTCATGGGGGAATTCCATCAAACATTTAGAGAAAAATTACACCAATACTGTTTAAACTCTTCCAAAAGATAGAGAAGGAAGGAATACTCCCTAATTCATTCTATGAAGCAAACGTAACCCTGATACTCAAACCAGACAGACATCGAAGAAAACTACAGGCCAATGACTCTTACGAACATAGGTGCAAAAATCCTCAACAAAATACCAGCAAACAGAATCCAACAGCATATTAAAAGAGTCATACACCATGACCAAGTGGAATTTATCCCAGGAATGCAGGGATGGCGCAACATTAGAAAATCAATCAACGTAATACACCACATCAACAGAACAAAGAAAAAGAACCACATGATCATCTCTATGGATGCAGGAAAAGCATTTGATAAAATCCAACACCCTTTCTTGATGAAAACCCTAAAGAAGACTGGAATAGAAGGAAATTCCTCAATATGATTCAGGGCAGATAGGAAAAGCCAACAGCCAACATTATACTTAATGGAGAAAGACTGAGAGTGCTCCCCTTGAAATCGGGAACAAGACAAGGGTGCCTGCTCTCACCACTTTTATTCAATATTGTATTAGAAGTCCTGGCCTAGGCAATAAGACAAAAAAAAAAAAAAAGAAAGAAAAGGTATCCAGATTGGAAAAGAAGAAGTAGAATTATCTCTATTTGCAGATATACAGTCCTATATACAGAAAATCCCAAAATGCGTAGAGCTAATAGAGGAATTAAGCATAGTTGCAGGGTACAAGGTCAACAAACAAAAATTACATGGGTTTCTATACACCAGCAATGAGAAATCTGAAAGGGAAATCAGAGCAACAATTCCATTCACAATAGCATCTAAGAGAATAAAATACCTAGGAATAAATCTAACCAAGGATGTGAAGGACTCACATAATGAAAACTATAAAACTGCTGAAAGAGATTAAAGAAGACTTAAATAAATGAAAAGATGTTCCATGTTCATGGATTGGAAAACTTAATATTGTTAAGATATCAATACTTCCCAAAGTGATCTAAAGAACCAATGCAATCCCGATCAAAATTACAACAGCCTTCTTTACAGAAATAGAAAAACAAATCCTCAACTTTATATGGAATGGCAAGAGGCCCCAAATAGCTAAAACAATGCTGAAAGAGAAGAACAAAGTAGGGGGACTCACACTTCCTGATTTTAAAACATACTATACAGCTACAGTAATCAAAACAGCCTGTCACTGGTATACCAATAGACACGGAGGCCAATGAAATAGAATCGAGTGTGCAGAAATAAACCCACACATCTACGGTCAACTGATTTTTGACATGGGTCCTAAGTCCATTCAATGGGGAAAGAAGAGTGTCTTCAATAAATGGTGCTGGGAAAATTGGATTTTCAGAAAAATGAAACAGGATCCATCTCTCACACCATCACAAAAACAAATTCAAAATGGATTACAGACCTAAAAATATAAACTAAAACCATAAACTTCTTAGAAGAACAAGCAGGGGCAATGCTGTCAGGCCTAGTTTTCAACAATGGATTATCTAATATAATAACAAAAGCACAAACAGCAAGACAAAATAAACGGACCTCAAGAAAAGTAAAAACTTTTGTTCATCTAAGGACTTTACCAAAAAAGTGAAAAGACAAGCTACCAACTGAGAGAATATTCGGAAACCATATATCCAACAAGAATCTAATGACCGAAATATATATAAAACTTCAACAACTTAACAACAAAAGACAAATAAGTCAATCATAAAATGAGCAAAGGACTTGAATAGTGATGTCACTAAAGAGGACAGTCAAATGGCCACCAAACACATGAAAAGATGCTCAGCGTGAACAGCCATCAGAGAGATGCAAATCAAAACCACAATGAGATATCATTTCACTCCCACTAGGATGGCTAAGATAAAAAAAAAAACAGAAAACAACAAATGTTGGTGAGGATGTGGGGAAACTGGAACCCTTACCCACTGCTGCTGAGAATGCAAAACGGTACAGCCATTGTGGAAACAGCGTGGTGGTTCCTTAAAAAACTAAAAACAGAACTACCATGTGACCCAGCAATTCCACTTCTAGGTACATATCTAAATGATTTGAAAGTAGAGTCTCAAAAAGAGACTTAAACACTAACGTTCACTGCAGCACTAATTACAACAGCCAAAAGGTAGAAACAACCTAAATGCTCATTAACAGATGAACAAACAAAATGTGGTACATACATACAATGGATGGAATACCACTCAGCCAGTAGGAGAAATGAGGTCTTGATACATGCTACAGTATGGATGGAGCTTGAAGACATTATGCTGAGCGGAATAAGCCAATCACAAAAGGATAAATATTGTATGACCTCACTTTATAAAAAGACAAGAGAAGTCAAATGTATAGAGACCGAAGTTTATTAATGGTCACCAGGGGCGAGAGGGAGGGGGGAAAAGGGGATTAACAGTGACAGAAAATTCAAATTGATTAAGGGTAGGGTTGCACATCCAATTACTGTAATTACTGTGCGGTGCGATGAATATGTAATATGGCCCTTCTAGTCATGGTCTCTGTGCCTCACATACAATGACTGAGCGGGACTATGCAAATAAGGTATATGGAACCCTAAAGAAAGGACTAGTCAGTTTTGCCATCCTGCTAAGCATAAAATTAGCCAATCAAGAGGAGGGAAGAAAAGACCTTACTACCACCAAGAAAGAAGAGTCAGGAGCAGAACACGTTCTCTGGACCCAGAATCCCTGCGCTGAAAAGCTCCTGGAACCAGGAGACTGATAGAGAGAGAGCTGTAACACTGAAGAGGGCAAGAAGCAGTGGCAGAGAAATAACAGCAGAAGAGACCAGCAGGAGACAGCGCAGTGGGCTTCCTGGCCCACGGGGCGAGAAAGCTGAGTACCCTTGGGCAGGAGGCTTTCTGGCCGAGTAGAGTGTCTCTGGGCACTTGGTGGAGCTAGGCTTACTGGTAGAGTGGGGTGTCTCCAGGCACTTATTGGCAGAGCTAAAAGAGCAGGGCAGAAGCCAAGGGGCCAGAAAGAGGCCTGCTGCAGATACAGCCCTAGAGGCTGTCCTGATTGAAGAACTGTATACTGAGAGTTCCTACACCTAAATTGCAATCTGTTACTTCCCTAATAAACCCCATAATCGTGAGTATTGTCTGTGAGTTCTATATGGCCACTGCAATGAATTATCAAACTCAGTAGAGAGTGTCGTGGGAGAGACGGTTGGTATCAGAATTGGTAAAGATGGTGGAGAGAGGAGGCATGTCTGACCTCCGCCTCATAGGAATCAGCCTTGGGCTGTTGATCTTGATTCTCCCTCCCCCTTGTGAATTTAGAGGTCAGACGCCTCTGCCACACCATTTTTACATGCTGTCAGTTAAGTTGCACAACTGTAAAAAGTTGAACTGGCAAAAGTTGCATGATATCTACAGGGAAAGTCAACACAACTGGACTAAACAAAGCTAGGAAGTTTCCTGAATACAACCAAACACTCTGAGGGACAGAGCAGTAGGGGCGGGGGGGCCTGGGGACCATGGTTTCAGGGGACATCCAGGTCAATGGGCACAAAAAAGTTTTTTAAGAAAATGTTCTGCATTCCACATTAGTGAGTGGCATCCGGGGCCTTAAAAGCTAGCAAGTGGCCATTTAAAATGCATCCATTGGTCCCAACCCACCTGGAGTAAAGGAGAATGAAGAACACCATGGACACAAGGAAAGTATTAGCCCGAGAGACAGAAAGGGCCACAGAAAACACAGACTTCATCAGCCTGAGACCAGAAGAACTAGGTGGTGCCTGGCTACCACCAATGACCGCCCTGACAGGGAACACAACAGAGAGTCCCGGATGGAGCAGGAGAAAGGTGGGTGCAGAACTCAAATTCTAGTAAGAAGGCCAGACTTAGTGGTCTGACTGAGACTTGAGGAACCCTGGAAAGCATGGCCCCCGGATTCTCTATCAGCCCAGAACTAAAACAATTTCTGAGGCCAACTCTTCAGACAGGGATTGGACTGGACTGTGGGACATAAAGTGATACTTGTGAGGAGTGTGCCTCTTAGCTCAAGTAGATACAAGAGACTGAATGGGCAGCTTCTGTCCGGAAGTGAGATGGGAAGGCAGAGAGGGTTAGGAACTGGTTGAAGGGACATGGGGAATCAGGGGTAGAAAAGAGGAGTGTGCTGTCACAGTATGTGGAGAGCAATTAGTCACCTAACAATGTATGTATAAATTTTTGTATGGGAAAAAATAAAAAACCTTAAACCCACAATAGCCCCTGAAGCCTTCTTAAAACCAAATAACACTTTAGCTTAACTAGTAAAAAACGTCTGCCTTGGGCATTACGCTCTTTTAAGATCTATCTATATGGGATCAGATTGACAAGAGCAACTCACAAGATTAGATAGGAATCTTAGGGGGCAGTTAGTTTATGTTAATGGGGAAGGAACATCTCAGAAAAGGAGGGTAAGAATGGTTTCATAGCTCAAAGAATGTAATCAATGTCACTAAATTGTACATGTAGTAACTGATGAATTCGTGAATGTTTTGCTGTGTATATTCTCAACAATAACAACAAAACAAAATATAGCTGCAATACATAACCTGAATTTAAATATGAGGAAACATCAGACAAAACGAAGATGAGAGACAGTCTACAAAATAACTGGTCAGTACTCTTCAAAAGGAAACCCTGCTGGTGTAGTGGTTAAGAGCTACAGCTGCTAACCAAAAGGTCGGCAGTTCGAATCCACCAGGCGCCCCTTAGAAACTCTATGTGGCAGTTCTACCCTGTCCTATAGTGTTGCTATGAGTTGGAATTGACTCGACAGCAATGGGTTTGGTTTTTTTACTCTTCAAAAGCATCTAGGTCATGAAAGACAAATTCTGAGGACCTGCCTCAGATTGGAGGACACTAAGAAGACATGACAACTAAATGCAATGTGGGATCCTGGATTAAATCCTGGACTCAAAAAAAGACATTAACAGGACAATTAGGGAAATTTGAATAAGATCTGTAGATTAGTTAATAGTATTCTATCAATATTATTTTCCTGATTTTGATAATTGTACTATAATTATGTTAAATGTTAACCTTTGAGGATTCTGGGTGAAAGATACACAGAAGTGCTTTGTACTATTTTTGCAACATTTTTAGAAATATTAAATTTTTCAAAATAAAAAGTTAAACATGGATAAAAAAATTAAACTAATGACCACTTATTAAAAACACCCAATCCTTTGGTTACAATTTAGACAAAATAGAATATAGCAGCTATTTATACTCACCTGTCCCAGGGTACACTCAAATTCTCCTAAGAAGTCATCATCGCTCAGTTCAATAGTTTTGTTGTCGATGTCATAAATCCCAAATTTCAATTTCTGAACCACTTCAAAGTAGTAATCAATAATAAATGTCTTGGAAAATTTGGGACTCAAGCAATTGTTAATCTTCTCTGTGCGTTCAACCTATACACACATCCCCCCCCCAAAAAAAAAAGTTTCTTCAGATCAAAGTGCACTTGGAATTTAATCTTTACATTCTGAACACATCTAAATGTAGGCGTGAGAGCTAAAGGAAGTTTCTACATACATATGAAAATTCCACAATCAAGAACAAACTTGTCCCAAAAAGTACATTAACATATAAGATGGTTTCATTTTTAATAAACTCCTTACATTGTCAAAGAGCAATTCAGATTATTTTCATGTAGAATATTTTATATTACCTCATACCATTGCTGACCACTCGTATTCAAAAATAACACGCATAAAGGGTCTGACTTTGACACTACATCCGTATCCAGAAGATTGTCACAGGAAATATTCAGCTCCACCTTCGTGACACATTGGGCAGCCATTTCTTGAGAGCTGGGAGAAAACCAATGAAATGAGAAAGCCAATGAAATGATATCTTTAAAAAGCACACTCATATTGCATGGAAATAGTTGGATTCTTACAACCCATTAGTTTTAAGAACATGATCACAGAGTGAACTGCTAGAACGAGACTGTTTGTTGTATGGGCTTTACGGGAATTTCCGTGTCTCTTTGGGTGTCTATTAGCCCATCCCAGTGATATTGCTTCAGTCAGATTCTCTTGCCGAGATAGAATTTATTTACTGCATGACAATAAAATGCAGCTTTGAAGGTGGCAAATGAAAAATACTAGAGTTATCATCTGACTAGAAATTTTACCATTCAGAAAAAGTCCACGTATAATCTTGATCCTTCACTTAAAGGCAGATAGAATATTCTGCTAGAAAACAGATTAAATGACAATCTTGTTTTTGTTTATTTAGTAAGATAGTAAGGTATTTTCTGTTTTCACAGAATTGTTGCTAAGACCCAAACCTGAGAAATAAATGGTCTCAAGGAACCCCATATTATACAGCAGTGAATCTCAACCCTGGCCGCTTACTGGAATTACTTGGAGAGTTTTAAGAGCTACTGATGCTTGAGTCCCTTCCACATGAAGAGATTTAATTTAACTGGTTTAGGGTACAACACAAGTATCGGCTTTCTAGATCATTCTAATATGTAGACAAGGTTGACAAACCACCGTTCTACAGAAAGCATCTAGCAAACAAGCATGAGCTATCTTCTCTCATGACTTGCTAAGAAACATCAAAGTTAGCCTCCCTGTCCCAACCACCAACTGATATATGAAGAAGATTGGGGAAAGGACAGAGTGCTTGATGGTGGCTGGCCTTGGGAGGGGATGCACATGGAGGGTGAGTTGCTTTTTCTACCTGAACCCAGGGAAACAAACGGACTGCAGGTGACACCATGAAGAAGAAACAGGCAATCTGTCGCCCAGCTGAATGTCCACTTAGCCAGTTGTTTAAAGTGGGGTTGATAGTGGTAGGACAGGTTCTGGAAGTGGGAAGATAACAACTCCATCCCCAAAGCTGCTAGCAATCATCCTTAGAATCTGGAGTATTTAATGCTTTTTGCCCTCTTTTTTGAGATTTAACCAAACTTATAAATCCCCTCATCATTCTGTTATATTTAAACATGGCAGTAGGATTTCTGTGCTGTACAAAATGCCTCTATCAAGTCTGAAATAATAAGGGTTACTATTAAGGGTCTGGCGCAGTGGTTAAGCATTCAGCTACTAACCAAAAGGTTGGCAGTTTGAATTCACCAGCTGCTTCATGGAAACCTTATGGGGCAGTTCTGCTCTTTCCTATAGGGTTGCTGTGAGTCAGAACCGACCAGACAGCAATGGGTTTGGTTTGGTATTGAAAGAGCCCTTTAATGATGTCAAAAACAACTCATGTCTTACAAAATCTCTTTAATTACTCTATTAGACTCTAAAAACAGCAGAAATCCTCCAGTATGTCAAAAACAAATACTAGTGTTTAAGATTCCTAAATTAAAGGAGACTAAGAATAATGAGGTAGGTTTCGTAGTCCTAATGGTAGACAGAAATTCTCTTTAAAGGCAAAGGCTGTATGAGTGTAATTTCATCTGGAGAGAGAATTTTTCCTTAATAAAAAGCAAAATTCACAAATCCCAATTTGCTTCCTAAATCTCCCCTACCCAGGGACATCTAGGTCAACTGGCATAACAAAGTTTATTAAGAAAATGTTCTGCATCCCACTGTGGTGAGTGGTATCTGGGGTCTTAAAACCTAGTCAGCAGCCATCTAAGATGCATCAATTGGTCCAACCTACCTGGAATAAAGGAGAATGAAGAACACCAAAGACACAAGGAACGTTTTAGCCCAAGAGACAGAAAGGGCCACATAAACCAGAGACTTCATCAGCCTGAAACCTGAAGAACTAGATGGTGCCTGGCTACCACCAATGACCACCCTGACAGGGAACACAACAGAGAGTCCCTGATGGAGCAGGAGAAAAGTGAGGTGCAGAACTCAAATTCTAATAAAAAGACTAGACTTAATGGTCTGACTGAGACTGCAGGAACCCCAGAAAGCACAGCCCCTGGACTCAACCCAGAACTAAAACCATTCCCGAGGCTAACTCTTCAGACAAAGATTAGACTGGACTATGGGACATGAACAATACTCGTGAAGAGTGTGCTTCTTAGCTCAAGTAGATACATGAGACTAAATGGGCAGCTCCTGTCCGGAGGTGAGATGAGAAGGCAGAGAGGGTCAGGAGCTGGTTGAATGGACACGGGAAATCAGGGGTGGAAAGGAGGAGTGTGCTGTCACAGTATAAGGAAAGCAATTAGGGTCACATAACAATGTATATATAAATTTTTGCATGAGAGACTAACTTGAATTCTAAACTTTCGCTTAAAGCACAACAATAAAATAAAATAAATCTCCCCTACCCAGGGATGTTATAGTAAACCTAAAAATACTGTGTCCTTTTACTACGTATGAAGAAGTCAGTTTTTTGGGGTGTTTGTTTTGTTTTGTTTGGTATTTTACATGCATCAATTCGGTTAAGCACTAAAATACTTGGTACTGACAAGTGCAAAAGATATTAAGGGCAAGGAGAAATCAACGAAGCAGTCAGAGGAGAATTAGCAGTGCAAGTGAGACTGATACTGCCTGGGCTTTGAAGGACTCCATTTAAGCAGGTGAAGAGGGGACAGAATGGAGCCAGGAAAAAGCAAGACATCAGATACCTCACTGTGTATCACAGAAGCTGAGCATCCACGACGGGAAAGCAAAGCTGGTCAGGTAGAAGGGCAAGTTTAGAGGATCCTGAAAGCCAGGCAGAAGGACCCAGTAAGTGGGTAACAAGATGCTATTTCAAGTTCTCAAACTGGGGTGATAGGATGAAATGACTTATTTTAAAATCTCATGTGTACAAAATCCCTTCTAATTCTACAGTGTCATGGAAAGAAAAAAACCCTAACATGGTATCAATAAGGTCTCTTTATCAAGCAAAAAACAAGAAACAGAGCTTAGCACCAAAATAAGCCATGTCCTCATACCACCCAATTCAGAAGTTTAGCTATTTCTTGTATGAAGTATACAAGGTTACAGGACATTTGTGATGGTGGTGTTAATACAATCATCATTCCTTCTCATGTTGATTTATGGGGAAAAAAGTGCTAAAACCTGTTTACAATAGCAAAATGATGGAAACAACCTAGGTGCGCATCAACAGATGAATGGATAAACAAATTATGGTTATAGATACACAATGGAATACCACACAATGATAAAGAACAATGATGAATCCGCGAAACATCTCATAACATGGATGAATCTGGAAGGCATTATCTGAGTGAAATTAGTGAATCGCAAAAGGACAAATATTGTATCAGACCACAATTATAAGAATTCAAGAAAAGGTTTAAACACAGAAGAAAACATTCTTTGATGGTTACGAGGGTGGGGAGGGAGGGAGAGGGGCATTCACTAACTAGAAAGTAGTCAAGAATTATCTTAGGTGAAGGGAAGGACAGCACACGCTACAGGAGAAGTCAGCACAACTGGACTAAACCAAAGCTAAGAAGTTTCCTGAATGCAACCAAATACTTCCAGGGACAGAGTAGCAGGGGCGGAGGTCTGGGGACCATGGTTTCAGGGGACATCTAGGTCAACTGACATAACAAAGTTTTTTAAGAAAATGTTCTGCATCACACTTTGGCGAGTGGTGTCTGGGGTCTTAAAAGCTAGTGAGCAGCTGTCTAAGATACATCAATTGGTCCCAGCCCACCTGGAGTAAAGGAGAAGGAAGAACACCAAAGACACAAGGAAAGTATTAGCTCAAGAGACAGAAAGGGCCACATAAACCAGAGACTCCATCAGCCTGAGCCCTGAAGCAGTAGATGCTGCCTGGCTACCACAATGACCGCCCTGACAGTGAACACAACAGAGAGTCCCTGATGCAGCAGGAGAAAAGTGGGGTACAGAACTCACATTCTAGTAAAAAGACCAGGCTTAATGGTCTGACTGAGACCAGAGGAATCTCAGAAGACATGGTCCCTGGACTCTCTGTTAACCCAGAACTAAAACCACTCCCCAGACCAACTCTGACAAAGAATAGACTGTACTATGAAACATAAAATGATACTTGTGAAGAATGTGTTTCTTAGTTCAAGTAAATACTCAAGACTAAATGGGCAGCTCCTGTCCGGAAGCGAGATGAGAAGGCAGAAAGGTATAGGAGTTGGTTGAATGGACATGGGAAATTCGGGGCAGAAAGGAGGAGTATGCTGTCACATTATAGGGATAGGAACTAGGGTCACATAACAATGTGCATATAAATGTTTGTATGAGAAACTAACTTGAGCTGTAAACTTTCACCTAAAGCACAATTTTTTTTAAAAAAGTGCTAAAACAATTTTTTTATTGTTGTTTTAGTGAAAGTTTACAATTCAAGTTAGTCTCTCATACAAAAATTTATACATACATTGTCGTGTGACCCTAATTGCTCTCCCTATACTATGACAGCACACTCCTCCTTTCCGCCCAGGATTTCCCGTGTCCATTCAAACAGCTCCTAACCCTCTCTGCCTTCTCATCTCACCTCCGGACAGAAGCTGCCCATTTAGTCTCATGTATCTTCCTGAGCTAAGAAGCACACTCTTCACAAGTATCATTTCATGTCCCACAGTCCAGTCCAATCTTTTGTCTGAAGAGTTGGCCTTGGGAACTGTTTTTGTTCTGGGTTGACAGAGAGTCTGGAGGTCATGCTCTCTGGGGTTCCTCCAGTCTCAGTCATAGCATTAAGTCTGGTGTTTTTACCAGAATTTCAGTTCTGCATCCCACCCTTCCCCTGCTCCATCAGGAACTCTCTGCTGTGTTCCTGGTCAGGGCGGTCATTGGTGGTAGCCGGGCACCAACCAGTTCTTCTGGTCTCAGGCTGATGAAGTCTCTGGTCTATGTGGCCCTGTCTCTTGGGCTAATACTTTCCTTGTGTCTTTGATGTTCTTCATTCCCCTTTACTCCAGGTGGTTGGGACCAATTGATGCATCTTAGATCGCCACTTGCTAGCTTTTAAGACCCCAGATGCCACTCACCAAAGTAGGATGCAGAACAGCTAAAACAATTTTTTTAAATAACCAAGAGGCAGGAAGAAACTGGGAAGAGAAATACCACAAAATACAAAAGTGCAGAGACGATAGTAGAGTTAATGCACAGCTGTTAGCAATCATGAAGTCACTGGCATGTTGACACTGGGGCCTCAACTTTGCTAAAAATCTCTTCTTCCTTAAATTTTATATCCTTGATTCTCCTCCTCTCACTTTTGACTAGTACCTCTCTTCCTCCTCCCGTTCACAGACTGTGTGCATCCCTTAAAGCTCTGTCATCTCAACCACCTGATCTTTTTTTATATTTACTTCTTTGACCTTATCCCTCTTAAGGCTTAGGGTGCCCTCTTGGCATACCAAAATGCAAACCAAACCAGTTGCCCTTGAGTCAGTTTCAACTCATGGTGACCCAATGGCTCAATGGCTCATTTTTTCAGAGGGCGATCACCAGACCTTTCTTCTGAGGTACCTCTGGGTGGACTTGAACTGCCAACATTTTGGTTAGCTGCAGAGCACGTTAACGATTTGCACCACCCAGGGACTCCTCTTGGCATACCTGTAAAAAAATCAAACTCATTGCTGTTGAGTGGATTCTGACTCATAGTGACCTTATAGGGCAGAACAGAACTGCCCCCATAGGATTTCCAAGGCTGTAAATCTTTACGGAAGCAGACTGCTTTTTCCCATGGAACAGCTGGTGGGTTCGAACTGCCAACCTTTCAGTTAGCAGCTGAGCTCTTAACCACTGCACCACCAGGGCTCCTTCTTGGCATACCAAACAAAAAAAAAGCAAACCTATTCCCATCGAGTTGATTCTGACTCACAGCGACCCCACAGGACAAAGCAGAACTGCCACATAGGTTTTCCAAGGAGCAGCTGGTAGATTCAAACTGCTGACCTTTTGGTTAGCAGCCAAGCTCCTAACCACTGCACATACAGAACTCCCGAAATCTACTTCCCTCATCCACCCTCTATCTACCGTATTCAGCCCTAAAACATCTCTCTCCTCCCCCCATTATCCTTTTCCTTTTCACTGCTCCTTATCACAGGCTGAGTTCTCATCTGGATTCCAATGCTAACTTAATGTGTGACCTTAGACAAGTTCCTTAACCTTTGTGTGCTTCAGTTTCCTCATCTACAAAATAAATAACTGCCACTACCGCAAAGGGTTGTTGTGAGGACTGAATGAGTTAATACATTTACAGTGCTTACAACAATGCCTATTGTTGTTACGTGCTACAGTGACTCTGTGTACAACAGAAGGAAACACTGCCCAGTCCTGTGCCATCCTCACTACCATTGTTACACTTGAGCCCATTGTTACAGTCACAGTGTCAATCCATCTAGTTCAGGGTCTTCCTCTTTTTTGTTCAACCTTTACTACACAAAGCATGATGTCCTTCTCCAGAGACTGGTCCCTCCTGATAACATGTCCAAATTATGTGAGACAAAGTCTCACCATCCTTGCTTCTAAAGGAGCATTCTGGCTGTACTCCTTCCAAGATAGATTTGTTCGTTCTTTTGGCAGTCCATGGTATATTCAATATTCTTCGCCAACACCATAATTCAAAGGCATCAATTCTTCTTCGGTCGTCCTTACTTACTGCCTAGTTTTCGCATGCATATGAGACAACTGAATACACCATGGCTTGGGTCAGGTGCACCTTAGTCTTCAAGGCGACATGGACATCTTTGCTTTTAACACTTTAAAGAGGTCTTCTGCAGATTTTCCCAATGCAGTGGGTCATGATTTCTTGACTGCTGCTTCCATGGTTGTTGATTGTTGATCCAAGTAAAATGAAATCCTTGAGAACTTCAATCCGTGGTAAATATTCAATAAACATTAATTATTATAATTATTTTAGACTACTTGACTCCAGGGTCTGATCTTCTCGTATCTATCCTACATTTCACATTTTTTATTATTCCAGTCCATGATGACTTCCCTGATTATTTCAACCCACACCAAGTGGCTGCACTAATAGTAACAGGTTATTAATGTATACAAACAAGATCAAATTTGGAGTAATTCATACCTGGGTTGAATCCGGCATCTGACACTAGCTGTGTGACCTCATGCAAGTTACTTCAACTTTCTGAGACTAGATTTCCTCATTAGGAAAAATGGAGATACTGCAAGTAAACCTGTAAATCTAGCATGTGCCAGTTATCTTGCTTTTCATATCTAACACAGAATCTGTGGAATGTTAGTTGTAAATTTTTGCCCTTTCGCATAAAGTAGTTTAGATGTTTACAAGTGGTATGTCAGCAGTAGCAAGCCTAATGCGGTAGCCTGAGAACGGATTTACAGTCAGAGCAGACATAATAATTAACTTTTTTTTGCATCCACTGCAGATGAGTGGCTGATGCAGGCTGTACTCAAGCTCTTGGGAAGAGTGTTAACACGAGGCCAGCAGGCTGGGAGTGAGCTCCCAGTGGATGTAACTTTAATTTCATTCCAAGGAAACTAGAACCACTCTGGGAACTTGGAAAGGGTACAAGGACAATAGCTAATACTCTGTTCCAAGGAGCCAAGAATGAGCAGGGATTGCTGAAGCCCCCAAAGAACAACCCGTAGAGAATGTTCTACCAGCAACCAGAAACTCCTCAAATTTCCAAGAACAGACAATGTACATAATACCTTTGTGTGAAGTCAATCTCTTACCAAAGAAACAAGCCATAAGAAGAGCATTATTTTTTTCCCTAACAATGCTCATACAAGAGCTACAAAAACAACATACCAGGCAAGCATGATTATTTAGCAGACTGCTGACAGTTACATTACTGCACTGCTGCCAGGAAACAAATTTCCTCTATTAGCAGCATTTCCCCTTGAAAATGACTCTGACTGCATTTATCTGGAATGCCATGAATGGTAAATGGAAGAAATTATATAAGCACTCAGGTCTGGAACCTTGTTAATAGCATCATTCACGAGGATGTTCTCTTCACTTCCTTTCTATGTAATTAGTATACAATACGCAATTATAAAAACAGCAGTAAGTATTTTATACATCAATTATAAAGGGAGAAAATAAAACAAATGTTTTGTACCCTTTGAGTATAGAAAATAGGAGATTTGGCTGGGATAAGTGACCAGGCAGAGGAATGCATGTGCAACAAAAGAGTGATGCTAAGTATTTTACTCCCCAAAGAGGAGGAAGATAGAAAAGACAGAAATAGCACCTAGGATTGGATAAGTTTCCCTGTTGTACAGACTACTCATTGGAGAACCTTTTGGTTTAAACTCCTCTTCTGAAATGCAAACAATCCCTAGAAATACTAAACATATCAACCATTCTCCTAGTTATCCTAACTTTTCTAAGCCAATATTGTAACAGATAAGACAAAGGAATTGAAAATAAAGACCTAATATTTGAAGTGGGATCTGAAGTGTTAAATTTAAGGCATATGGTCCCTTCCATGCCCTAGCTGAAAATCTTGAAGTCTTGTCTGCTTCCTCTTTCCCCATCTCCCCTTAGATCTACTCTTTATACTATTCAATAAAGCCATCATATAGATTCTGCCTACTGCAACGGCCAAATCTCTAGCCTGATGGTGCAGAACCTTCCCCATACCCACAGTCACAACCCTAGTTCAGGTCTTCTGTATCTATCACCAGTTTATAATAAGTCTCCTAGTGGGTTTTCCCACCACCATATTTTTTTCTTTCACATCAGGATGTATCACTCCTGATTTAAAAAAAAAAAAAAAAAATTACTAGCTACCCACGGACTGTTGCTGTTGTTGTTGTTAGTTGCCATCAAGTCAATTCCGACTCATGGCGACCCCATGTGTACCAAGCAGAACTGCTCTATAGGGTTTCCAAGGCTGTTACCTATTGGAAGCAGATCACCAGGCAGGCCTGTCTTCCAAGGCGCCTCCGTGTTGAACCGCCAACCTTTCAGTTAGCAGTCAAGCACTTAACCATTTGTGCCACCCAGGGAACTCTACCCTAATTCAATTAGCTAAGCCTGGAGAATTCATGGCTCTGTTCACATCTGCCCCCAGCCTACCAAAGCAGCTATCACTGCCCATCTAAGTTCTTCAAAATCCACCTCAAATGATACTTCCTCCATAAGATCCCCTAATGTAGCTAATTTCCTTCCACTGTTGTTACTTGAAGAGTCCCTGAGTGGTACAAATGGGTGGCAGGCTACTAACTACAAGGTTGGCTGTTCAAACCTACCCAGAGGTGCCTTAGAAGAAAGTCCTGGTGATCTGCTTCTAAAAGGGCAGAGCACAGTGGAGTCACCATGAGTTGGAATCGACTCGATGGCAACTGGTTTGGTTTTTTGGTTGTTACTTGTATGCATGGCTCATCGTTCCTTCCCTAAACTATGAGCTGTCTGAGGACCAAGCCCTTTGCTGTCGAGTCAATTCCGACTCATAGCAACTCTATAGGACAGAGCAGAACTGCCCCATAGGGTTTCCAAGAAGCAGCTGGTGGATTCGAACTGTCGATCTTCTGGTTAGTAGCTGAGCTCTTAACTACTGCACCAAGTGCAGGGAACATCTTTTACTGCTTCCTCTTTGTCCTGAAGTACAAAGCCTGGCATAGGTTAACAGTAGGAGAAAGAGCAATAACTTTTGAGTCAGAGGGTTTGCTTCAAATTTTTTTCCACCATTTATGGATTTTCACCTTTTCCAAATTATCTCTCTGAATCTCAATTTCTTCATCAATAAAAAGGGGATTAAAAAAAAAACTGACAATTGTAGGTTTGTAGCATGCGCCACATGTAGTACATACTTCATGAATTGTAGCAATTATCTTTATTAACTTCTAAAATATTTTAATTGATTGTATCAGCACAGATGGCTTATTATAAAATAATAAGACATAAAGCACTCTTCTCATCCTTGTTTATGAAGTTATTCGGAATAAGTAAAAAAGAATCTCAGGGATTTACACATAGTTAATTTGCCAAAGAAGTCAGTGTTGACTACAGATAAGTGCCAATTTTCCTAAATCCTCTCTGAAGGGTTTGTTTACCTGAACTACTGTTCCATAGTTCATGCACTGGGGGAGGCTAGCCCAGGGCCGATGACAGTGACTCATTATTTGTCCCAAAGCAATTGGGATGGAGGAGTCAGTGCCCACCCACCTCAATCTTTAGCTGCAAAATGAAGAGACTAGCCTAGATTAAAAAGTTCTCAAAGGTTCCTTCTGGCTCTAACACCATGATTCACTAACTGCTATTCCACAGCGCACCCTGCATGACTGAAAGGGAGCAAGAGTAACCTTGGATGGTGCCCGGCAACATCAACATTAAACACTCTGCAGCAGTGTTTCTCAAACTGTGTTGCTCAAACAGTAAATATTAATAGGTGTTCCTCAATAAAAAGAAAGAGTAGGGGTGGGGGTAATATGGTCATAAACCCAAGAGTCACTATACTAGTTGCAGGCTCCAGGTCAAAACAACAAGGGTATATATTAAGAGGTTACTACTGTGTACTCATTATTATGCCAAGGAAGTGGGCACATGATATAGCAATAGAAGACCCTAGTGCTCTTTATAATTGTACTGGGGAGATGCACTCATTCAACAATTACTTATTGAACACCTATGTGTTCTAAATGAGCTGGGGGGGACAAAACAAAAGCAAAATAAATACACAGCTACTGAGGTATACATAAAAATAATAACAGTATAAAATTGTATGTGCAGACAGGAAGCAACCAAAGGACCCTCAAAGGTGGGAAAGCTCCCTGAGGATTAAACTATATTCCACTATAAAAGGATTTCTATAAAGGATTTGCATTCATGGTGTCACTTTTTTTTTTTTTTTAACCCTTAAACTTGAAAGTATAGAATGGATGACAGGCAGTAGGAGGAAAGAGGAAAGGATGATTAATAATTCCATACATCTAGATAGCTGGGGGTTTGCGAGGTGTTGAATCACCTTGCAAAAAGCCATTTGGCCTTTGTTTTCATTCTTTCTTGCTATACCAACACCTGAGGCTAAGGAATGGGGGCTGACCAGACCAAGAGGGACCACCTGGGGACCCGATGCTGACTAAGCCTCAAGAGGCAAGATGTGATCTATTACAGCCTGAAGGTGAGGCCGATAAGAGCCCTGAACACAGAAGCTCAGATGGTGCTTCCTGGTTGGTGACTATGCACGGGAGAGGGTAGCGTGTCACTTTTTGGGATATCGAAGCTCTGAGCTACGACCCCTCCCAGACCTCACCCTATGCAGCTCTTTGTATCCTTTTTGGTTGTAATAAATCTGTAGGAAGTATGGTATGCTCTCAGTTAGTTATGTGAGTTGTTCCAGCGAATTACTGAACCCACAGGACAGTGAGAGCAAACGGGCTGGTGGCTACCTACTTGTAAGTCTGAAAGGTGTCCTTCTAACGTGTGAGCTCTGACCCAGCTCCGGGTGGCTGGGGCTGAGAGACTGCCGTGTGAGCAACTGATGACAAGGATGATGACAAGAGGGAAGGTGAGGATCAGATCCATTTCCACACTTTGTGAACTGGATTCATGTTGATCCTTACCATGCAGGTAGCAATGAAGATGTGATTCGCCCACCGTGCCCCTTGCTTAGTGCAGGGTTTGTTGTTTTTTAAAATTTTCAGAATGTTTCCAAATAATATACTCTGAAGTTTACACTAACCCTGTGAGTTGGACAAAGATTACTATACAGTAAGAATAAGTCATAACTAGAATTATAATAGTAAGCACTCAAATATCTAGATTGCCCCAGAATATATTGATAATTGTTAGTACATTATTAATTTTCAAGACAACACACAGTGTCTGTTAGGAAAATGAAATGAGTTGCTTCAAAAAGGTTACATTACTTACCCCAAATCACCAAGCTAATAAGGAACAAGGCCAAGGCAAGAACCTGTATTTTCCTCTTGTGCCAAAATGCCTTGAGGGCACTAAAGCCTCCAAATAACGCTTAGTGTAACAGTCATATCTTCTAATTAATTTCCTTATGGCTTTTTAGTTAATATATCAGTTGTAATATTTAACCTGACACAAATTAATGAATAGGATTTTTGAAATTACAAGGTTAATATTTAGGCTACAACCATTATTATGTTTCTTAAACAAAGGTATACTTATCCACTGGCAAGGTTAATAAGATTCCTATCACCAGATGACTTGAAAAAATAATGCACATTAACAACTAAAACATAGGGCTCAGTCTATTAGGTTGACGTAGCATAATAATGAAGTGATTTTACTCCCATCTCTGGACTCTGCATTACTAAATTTCCAGTACATATCCTGGCAGCAGATGGAATAAGTTTTTGGTCACCATTTTTTCAAAGGAGAGACCCGTTGTTGTTTCTGTCGAGTCGATTCCAACTCATAGCGACCCTATAGAACAGAGGAGAACTGCCCCATAGGGTTTCCAAGGAGCAGCTGGTGGATTCGAACTACTGACCTTTTGCTTAGCAGCCAAACGCTTAGCCACTGCACCACCAAGGGCCCCAAAAGAAGGGACAGCAGGAGTTAATACAAACGTATTGACAGCTGACAACTCTTACTTTAAAAATAAGAAGTGTGTGCAGTTTTACCCTGTCCTCATTGTTACAAGGTGAGCAATTAACTAAGGCTGCTTCCTTAACTGTCTAGAAAACTCCGAAGATACATCATTCCATTCTATAGTTCGTAACAGGCTATAGAGTTTTTACTTAATGTGTTTCAGAATATACTACTTTTATAATCCCTTGGCTATCGTATATACATTTTACAAATGACACCGATCATAGAGGTTCACTTAGTGAGGTGCTGAAAAAAGTTACAAGCAGTGATATCATCTCAGTATTGATTCACTTTATGAAGCATGCATCTTGGCAAAGTTGGCTGTGAAGTACATAATCTACAAAGTGAATCATCTTCTACCAAAATCTGCCTAAAAATCAGAGCTGCATGCCTAAGCAGAAAACCCCAAGATGCTCAGTTGAAGTTTTAGAATTATAAGGACTTGGTTACAATGCTGGCCAGCAGTGCAGCAAGCAGGCTGGATGTTGTATTGTGTTGTTAGGTGCTGTCAAATCAGTTCTGACTCATTAAGGCACGTAGAACTGCTGAGAATGAAGTCCTAGGGGGTTCTCCTTTCCCTCAGAGTACTTTTAAGAACTTCCCACTTCTAGACTCTCCCAGATGTTGGTCCAGCCACCAAAACCTCACCCCTGCCCCTAGAGTCCACTATGCCTGACTCTAAAGGTACACTTTCCAGAACTTGGCTCCCTTCCTTCTCTTCTTAGCTGGACACCTATGATGTTTAATTGGGCAAGACAGGCATTTCACCTTTTCTCACTATGTGCTCCTCTGTAGTTCAGGATAAACACTGATATAAAAATTCCTTCAGTTTAAAGCTGTAACTAATGGTAACGACTTCATTCTGTAGGCTTATGAGTTGGTATATTAAGCAATGGCTGCCTGTTGAGAGATTTATACATCTCCTGATTTCAAGAGTATTCATTTTATGGTTGTTTAGCACATACATTACAGCTGCTTATAACTTTCAGGCAAACCCCTTTTTATTTCCCAATTATGAACAGTTCAATAGTACTATTCATTTATTCAACACTCATTCAACAAATATTTACAGGGCACCCACTGTGGCCCTAGTTTAGGTGCTGGGGACACAAAAATGAACAAAATAGACAAATATCCCTACCCTCATGAGCTTACACTGTAGAAAGACAGAGAATAAAAAATATTTTGATTTTCACTTCTTTTTTTAACAGTCCTGATGCCTAAAACAAAAAAAAAAAACAACAACAACAACCTGTTGCCGTGGAGTCAATTCCAACTCATAGCAACCCTATAGTACACAGCAGAACTGCCCTACAGAATTTCCAAGGAGCAGCTGGTGGATTCTAACTGCGGACCTTTTGGTTAACAGCCGAGCTCTTAACCACTGTGCCACCAGGGCTCCGTCCTGATGCCTAAACAGATGAAAATGTAGACAAGTTCCTCTCTATAGTTCCAGATATCTATATTAATATATATTATCACCTTAAAGTCTAGAAGCATGGCTCAGAAGCAGGCTGATTACAACCGGTATTGCAACCATTCCACTGCTTTGGTAATTTTCACAGGAACTATACATAACAGACTAACTCGGGTAAGAGGACATTTCAAAACCATTTGCTAAAGCAAATATGTAGTATTTCCCTAGGAGCTCTGATGGCACGGTAGTTAAGCACTCTGCTGCTAACCAAAAAGTCAGCAGTTCAAACTCACCAGCCCCTCTGCGGGAAAAACACGTGGCAGTCAGCTTCCGTAAAGATTACGACCTTGAAAACCCTATGAGACTGTTCTATCCTGTTTTATAGGGTTGCTATGAGTCAGAATCAACTCGATGGCAACGGCTTTTGGGAGTATTTTCCTCTAATTTTTCATGGAGGAACTGTATCAATATGCTATCCATCTAATTTAAATTGGTAAATCTGACCATAACATTGACTTACTTTTTTTTAACAATTTATTTTTCTGTTGTTGCTGTTGAGAATATACACAGCAAAAACATATACCAATTCAAGTTTCTGCATGTACAATTCAGTGACATTGATTACATTCTTCAAGTTGTATAACCATTCTCACTCTCCTTTTCTGAGTTGTTCCTCCCTCTTTAACATAAACTCACTGCCGCCAAGTTTCCTATCTAATCTTTCAAGTTGCCATTGTCAATTTGATCCCATATAGATAGATCTTAAAAGAACATAATGCTCAACGCAGACATTTTTTACTAGTTAACTATTGTTTGGTTTTAAGAAGACTTCAGGGGTTATTTCTTAAGGTTTAAAGATTATCTCAGGGCAATAATTTCAGGGGTTCATCCAGCCTCCATGGCTCCAGAAAGTCTAGATTCCATGAAAATTTGAAATTCTGTTCTGCATTTTCCCCCTTTTGATAAGGATTCTTCTATAGAATCGTTGATCAAAATGTACAGTAATGGTAACTAGGCACCATCCAGTTCTTCTGGTCTCACGGTAAAGGAGGCAGCTATTCATGGAAGTAATTAGCCACACATTCCATTTTCTCCTCCCATTTCTGACTCTCCTTATTCCTCTGTTGCTCCAGGTGAATAGAGACCAATTGCTGTGCCTTAGATGGTCGTCTGCAAGCCTTTAAGACCCCAGGCACTATGCAACAAACTAGGAAATAGAACAGAAGTACTGAACAAGTTATCAGGCCAATTCACTGGGATGTCCCATGAAACCATGACCCTAAACCTCCAAACCAAGGAACCAAATCCCATCAGGTTTTTGGTTGTACATAAGCAGCCTCAACAGCTACTCTATTTTTTTGTCTATCTATCACACAACTTTTGCCAGTTCAACTTTTTATAGGTATTCAACTTATGGACAGCAATAACATCAATCAGCTGTGCCACCCTACCCTTAATCAATGTGATTTTTCCATCACTGTAAACTGAAACTTGGTACTCCATAAGCAATAACCCCATTTCCCACTCCCTCCCTCATAATCACTAAGAAACTCTGGTCTCTATACATTTGCATATTCTTGTCTTTTTATACAAGTGAGGTCATACAATATTTGCCCTTTTGTTATTGACTTATTTCACTTAGCATAATGTCTTCAAGCTCCATCCATATTGTAGCATGTATCAAGACTTCATTTCTCCTACTAGCTAAATAGTATTCCATTGTATGTATGTACCACAGTTTATCCATTTATCTGTTGATGGGTAGTTAGGTTGTTTCCACCTTTTGGCTATTGTAAATAGTGCCACAATGAACACTGGTATAAAATTATCTGTTTGAGTCTCTGCTTTCAAGTCTTTTGGGTATATACCTAGGAGTGGAATTGCTGGGTCGTATGGTAGTTATATTTTTAGTTTTGTGAGGAACCACCTCACTGTTTTCCACAACAGCTGTACAATTTTGCATTCCTACCAGCAATGGATAAGGGTTCCAATTTCCTCACATCCTTGCCAACTTTTGTTAGTTTTGTTATTTTAGCTATCCTAGTGGGAGTGAAATGGTTTAATTTTTTTTTAAGACTGCATACCACTAAGCTCTTATGTATTAAAAGAATAAACACCTCTCCAAAAGAATCCCAATGCTCTCCAAAAATTTCTCCAAATCCATTTAAGCCAACATAATCAGTTTAAATGTAGTTATTATAATCTTATCAAAATGTATACATATATCTGCTTTTGACTACCACTATCAGAAACTTACATGACGTAGTTAAACAAAATCTATGATACTTTACTTATAACCAAAAACCAAACCAAACCTGTCGCTGTCGAGCAGATTCTGACTCACAGCGACCCCAGAGAACTGAGTAGAACTGCCCCACAGGGTTTCAAGGAGCGGGTGGTGGGTTTAAACTGCTGAACTTTGGGTTAGCAACCGAGCTCTTAACCACTACGCCACCAGGGCTCCACTTTACTTACAGGTGGTAACTTAAACCTCCTTCCCATCAAATCTTTTAACAAGATTGTTAAAAGATTTTAACCTAGTTAGCAATCTTTATAAAATAAGTAAAAACATGAAGCTAACACACTGGTGGGAAGGAAGTTAGACTGTAGAGTGAAGCTAACGGTGGGTACATTAAAGGCATGCCCAAGTTTGGACTCCTCAAACTTGTTGAGCACCACTAATGGAAGAGGCATTGAACCTTGCTGAAAGACCCACCTGAAAGAGCATGGTTTTGATCAACAGTAGTGGTTCACTGTAAAGCTCTGAAGGTCAAAATGTATTTAATCATTTTCACATCCAATGCTAACTTTCTTAGTTTTGCTGACAAGCATACTTCCTAGCATAATAAATCACTAACTAAAGAAAGGTTTGGAAAAGAAAACTTTAATGACAGAATAAAAAAAAAAAGCCCAGCAACAGTACTAAAAAGAAAAAGTGCATAAAAAAATGTATAAAGTTATATCAAAAATCCATAGGCGCTAGGGTACATTATAAACTGGGTATCTGAACAGATGTTCCAAAGGCAATATTCAGGACAGTAGTGATAGGACTGTAAATAAAAAATATTTTTTTAAGGTGTAATACTTAGGCTGCCTTCAGTTTATGTGGGAATGAAGATGGTTGTACATAAGTAGTCACAAATATGGATAGAAATTAGGAAAGGTGTCTAGTCATCAAACAATCCTTTCTTTTCTTATCCTGGAACATCCTCTCTCCATTCTTCAGGAGCTAGACCTGAGAAAGGAAATCCTGAAAAGGGAGCTACACACTTCATTATGAGTGTGCACCAGGTACCTTTTAGTTTGTGGGATACTGAAATTCAGCTCCTAGTCCCACCCTGTCTCAACATGGTTCAGTCCCTCGGAGTCACCTCTCTGAAACTTGTCAGCCAGGAGCAGTGCACATTTTTCCAATTCGAGAGCCAAAAGGAATTGCCTTTTTTAAGTTGTCACAACTACAAAAAGCGGCCCTGGGTACCACAAATTAATGCCTGAGGCAACTATTGGTGTCGCTGTAACTGTCACCAAGTATGTGGTCTATTCTCAGTTCCTTTTTCTTTTCCTGCTTCCCTCACCTATGCTCAGACTTGCACAGGCTTTGCCTGGCTCTGGCTGGAAGCATTCAGAGCTGGAGTTTGCTGACCCCAATTAAAGACAATGGCAGGGTGTATGTGACTATATGTTGTTGTTGTTGTGTGCCCTCAAGTCAATTCCGACACATACTGACCCTATAGGATTTAGAAGAACTGCCCCATAGGGTTTCCAAGACTGTAATCTTTACGGAAGCGGACTGCCACATCTTTCTCCTGTGGAGCAGCTGGTAGGTTTGAGCTACTGACCTTTTGTTTAGCAGCCAAGCACTTAACCACTGCACCACCCGGGCTCCTTGTAGTCATATCTAGCTTACCGCTATTGCAAGGCACTTTGCTAAGTGTTTCACCAACATGATCTTATTCAATCCTCATAACAACACTGCAATACAGGAGGTATTTTATCTCCATTTTACAAATGCAGAAATAGGCCCTAAAAGATTAAGCAATCCACCCAAGGATACAACTAAGAAAACTGAAAGCATAAATTTGAAACCTAGACATCCGTTCTATCCCAAAGAATAATGTTCTTTACATTAAGCCATGTCTGTGCCCTGAAATTATACACACCTGAATTTCAACTCTAATGCTACCAAACTCTAACAGTACAAAACAGACAACAATACTACTTAAATCTGAAGTTGGGAACATTAAATAAACTAACTTATATAAATTGTCCAGCAAAGTGTTTGTGGGACACAGTAATCAATAATTGCTATGTTCGAGCCACCATTTCCTCTATTTGATAATCTGTGATAAGAGGCAGCTATGAAAAAATAACCAAGGATAAACAAAAACTGCAGACATCATTAAGCACAATGTTAATGGTCAGTTTCCCAGGGGTTCTGGCACCACAAAATGAATGTAACCGCACATCCTCCATGCCCACTGTGTTGTTGTTAGATACTGTGAAGTTGATTTCAACTCACAGCAACCCTATGTGTCTCAGTCATCTAGTGCTGCTATAACAGAAATACCACAAGAGGATGGCTTTAACAAAGGGAAGTTTATTCTCTCACAGTCCAGAAGGCTAGAAGTCCGAATTCAGGGCCCCTGCTCCGGAGGAAGGCTTTCTCTGCCAGCTCTGGAGGAAGGTCCTTGTGATGCATCAGTCTTCCCTTGGTCTGGAAGCTTCACTGCACAGGGACCCCGGGTCCAAAGGACCCGCTCTGCTCCCGGCACTGCTTTCTTGGTGAGGTGCCCCCTCTCTGGTGACTTGTCTTTCCTTTTTATCTTTTGAGAGATAAAAGGTGGTGTAGGCCACACCCCAGTGAAACTCCCTTTACACTGGATCAGGGATGTGACCTAGGTAAGGGTGTTATAATCACACCCTAATCCTCTTTAACATAAAATTACAATCACAAAATGGAGGACAACCACCCAATACTGGGAATCATGGCCCAGCCAAATTGATACACACATTTTTGGGGGGATACAATTCAATTCATGACACCATGTGACACAGTAGACCTTCCCCACAGGGTTCTCTAAGCTGGTAGTGCAGTGGTTAAGCACGCAGTGGCTAACCAAAAGGTTGATGGTTCAAATCCACCAGCTGCTCCATGGGAGAAAATGTGGCAGTCTGCTTCCCTAAGAATCACAACCTTGGAAACCCTCGGGGGGCAGTTTTACTCTGTCCTATAGAGTTGCTATGAGTGAGAATTGACTCAGTTGCAATGGGTTTGGGTTTTTTGGTAATCTTTACGGGAGCAGATTGCCAGGTCTTTCTCTTTCGGAGCCAGTGGGTGAGCTTGAACCACCAACTTTTAACCAAGCACTTAACCGTTGCGCCAGTAGGGCCCCTACGCCCTTTGTAGTGAACTCAAAACACCAGACAGAAGAAATAGGTACCGGTAGGATATGCCTTCTTCACGACCTCCTTGTTATACTCCGAAATCAGAAGTCCTCTTCTCACCCCACCTGGCAGCTTCTCCTGGAACCCTCGGCTGCTCTGAAGCGCGCCCCGTTCCTCTACGCATTCGCTTCCCCAGAGTGTGCGCGGTGACCCCCGTTCCTCTCCCCGACAGGCACTGCGGCAATTGCGGGGCATGTCACCCTTCTCCCACCCGTAGGCCCTACCCTCCCCGCCCCGGGACGCCGGCGGATCCTGGGCACCGCCCGCCAGGTGCGCGAGCGCCAGGCCCGGGCAACCACAGGCGACCCCGTCCTGAGCCCCGAGACGCGGCTCCTCTGGAAGGCGTCGGCCCAGCCCCGGGCCTTGCGAGGCCGCTGACCTCGCCAGCAACAGCTCGGGAGCAGCCCCGGCCACGCCGAGCCCAGGGTGTCTGTCCAGCACCAGGGCCTGGCGGGCCCAGCCGCGGAGGCTGCGGGCCCAGATTCTCCCGGCCGGTACTCTCCTCCGAGCCCCGCGCCCCCACGTCTGCGTTTCTTCCTCCCCCAGGGGGCTCAGTGCGTGGAGGCCCGCACTCACTTCCCGGTCCCAGGGGTGGAGGTCGGGCGATGGCAGAGACGAGGTGGCAGCGTCCGTAGGGTCACCAAGGTCGCCCAGGATTCACAGGAACCCGGGACCCGACAGACTGAGGGCAGGGCGAAGGCGCGCCCCGCCCACTCGACGGCCGCGCGCGCGGCCCCGCCCACCCCTGCCGCAGCCTAGTGGGTGCAGGCCTAGTAGTCTTTGCTGCGTTTGTGCTGCTGTGTGCAGGCTGATACTTCAGGCTGCTCAGGAGATCACCCGCTTACCGAAAGTCCAAAAATGACTTTAAGCATGAAAGTAAATTGGTGCACAATAACAAATTCCAGAAGGATTAGAGAATTAAGATATTTGAGAAAATCACTATCAGAGCCGGGAAATACTCCAGTACGTAAGTAATGAAACCATTAACCAGACTATTTAGAGCGCTTTCCATGTGCATACTCCAGGATCATTTTACATCCTTAATTTCGTTTAATCTTCCCAACAGTTTTGTGACGTACGTAGTGCCACTTTCCCAGTTTCGCAAATGAGAAAACTGCTCTTGAGTAATTCGAGATTTGGTAGCTAAGTACTGTAATTGGCCTATTTGCCAAAAGTCACAGATTCTCCTGAGTAAACTAACCCCAAAGCACGACTCTTGACCGATACTGGATGCTTCCTGCAACTAGACAAGCCACTGTGGAAAATATCACTACATTTGACTGCTTGAAAATTTAGAATTTCTACCCCAAGAAAAGCATGAATGAAATCACTAGGCAAACACATTGGAAAAAATATTGGCCACAAACCCGACAGGTAAAAGGTTAGTATCTTAAGTTCACTCAAACTGATAGGAAAAAACACTCAATAGGAAAATGAGCAAAAGATAGTTTTGTTTTGTGTTTTTAATTACAAGAAGAAATGGAAAATGAAACAGATGAAGAAATGTATACTTCCATAAGTAAAAACTTTACTCCTAATTCAAAAAATGTAAACTAAATATTTTTAAAACCATATCAGTGCAAGTGAGGATTCATTCATTTATCATTCAGCAAATATATCCTGAGTGCCTACTATGTGTCAAGCCCTGTTCCAGACTTGTGATAAAGCAGCGAGCAAGACAGACAGGAGCTTCTGTCCTAGAGAGGGAACAAATAATAAGTTTTAAAAACAAAGAAGTTCATTTCAGAGAGCCATAAGCGCTATGAGGAAAATAATACAGGGTAATGGGATAGGGAGGGACTTGAAGATAATGGGAGCTTACTTACAATGGGGATCAGAGGCTCTTTAGGTGGTAGTATTTGAGCTGAGACCAGAAAAATAAGAAGGAGCCGGTCATGCAAAGATCTGGGATCAGAGGAATGATAGCGAGGGCAAAAGCAGGAACAAACGGTAGCAAGTTACAGGCACAGAAACAAGGCCGTTGTGGCTGGAGCTAGTGGAGAAGGGGGAAGAGAGGGAAAAAAGTGCCTTATTTTTCTTTTTACTAAAGATTGTTCGTTTTATTTTTGTTTCTGTTCTTACACTTAAGTGAAGATCCTCAGACAACACTAAATTAACTGCAAGTTTCCAAACTTTCAGAATACATAGTTTCCACACCTAACCTCCCTGACTTATAGCACCCTTAAAATAAGGAGGGAGTAGAGACAAAGGGATGGTCTTGCACTTTTAGTACCCAATAAGCAACTTTTTACTTGATTACATAATGCCATGGCTATTCCACGTGCTTACTCATATTCCTCAACTAGAGTCTAAATTACACTATACTTTTGTTCTTATTCATTCACCCATTTAGTCAGCATCTACTGAATGCGGATGAATCACGCATAACAAGGTTCTAGAAATAGATAATAACAATAATAAGAGACTTGACTATGGGATATAAAATAATACTCATGAAGAGTGTGCTTCTTAGCTCAAGTAGATACATGAGACTGAATAGGCAGTTCTGTCGGGAGGTGAGATGAGAAGGCAGAGAGGGTCAGGAGCTGGTTGAATGGACACGGGTAATCAGGGTGGAAAGGAGGAGTGTGCTGTCACAGTGTACAGAGAGCAGTTAGGGTCACATGACAATGTCTGTATAAATTTTTGTCTGAAAGTCTAACTTGAAATGTAAACTTTCACTTAAACTACAACAATATAAATAATAATATGGGATCAACACCTGGTAGAGATTTAAATGTTTGTTAAAATGGATGAGCTATTCACAAGATATTTTCCTCTACCTCTGGTTGTTCCTTTTTTTTTTTTTTTTCCTCCTTTGCTTTTTGTTCTTCCATCCCCAGTCTTTAAACGCTGGAGTGCCCCAGGGCTTAGCTCCTGGCCCTCTTTGTCTTCACTCACACCCTTGGTTACCTCATCTAGTCTTATGGCTTTGGGCTTTAAATTCCATCTATATGCTGAAGGCTACCAAACTTTCCATACCTTTCCCCTGAAACTCCTAGATTCCAACTACCTACTCCATACTTGGAACCCTGGTGGTATAGTGGTTAAGTGCTACCACTGCTCACCAAAAGGTGGGCAGTTCACATCCGTCAGGTGTTCCTTGGAAACTCTATGGGGCAGTTCTAATCTGTCCTATAGGGGACTATAAGTCAGAATCGACTCGACAGTAACAGGTTTGGTTTGTTTGTTTTTCAGTTTTACTCCATACCTGGAGGTTGTATTAGTTACCTATTGCCCTGTAACAAATGACTCCAAATATAGTGGCTTAAACAACAATAGTCATTTATTACTTTTCATAGTTTCGTGGTTCAGGAATTTGGGAATGGCTCACCTGGGCGATTCTGGCTCTTTGACTCCCATGAATTTGCAGTCAGGTGTTAGCCAGGCCCACAATCATCATGGAACCCTGTTGACATAAACGGTTAAGCCCTTTGCTGCTAACTGAAAGGCTGGCAGTTTGAACTTCTACTCTGTCACACATGGGGGCACTATGAGTAAGAATCAACTCAGTGACACCTAACAACAACAACAGTCATATGGCAGCTTAACTGGGGTTGGAGGATCTACGTCCAAGGTGACTCAGTAGCATGATTGGCAAAGTGATGCTGTTTGTTGGTGAGAGACCTCAGTTCCTCTCCATATGAATCTCTCCACAGGGCTGCTTGTGGGTCCTTGCTGCATGGCTGCTAGCTTCCCCCAGAGCAAACAATCCAGGAGACTAAGGCAGAAGCGTCAATGACTTTTATAACTTAGCCTCAGAAGTCACACGCATCACTTTAGCAGTATACCATTGGTCAAACATTCTAGCCTTAATTTAGTGTCGGAGGGAACTCCATGAGGGGGTAAATACCAGGAGGCAAGGATCACTGGGGTCCATCTTGGAGGCTGGCTACCACAGATGTCTAATAAGCATTTCAAATATAATATATACAAACATAAGCTCCTGCTCTTTCTCCTTAAACACGAGCTTCTAATCTTCCCACAAAGCAGTTCCTCCCACAGTCTTCCCTATCTCCATTAATGGCAAAGCAATCTTCCAGTTGCTTGGGCTAAAAAATACTTGGAGTCATCTTTGACTCTTTCCTCTCACCCCATAACGGGTCTAGTCTGCCAGCAAATTCTGTCAACTCCTTTGGTGAGTGGCATCTGGGGTCTTAAAAGCTACCGAGCAGCCATCTAAGATGCATCAATTGATCCCAACCCACCTGGCGCAAAGGAAAATGAAGAACACCAAAGACACAAGGAAAGTATTAGCCCAAGAGACAGAAAGGACCACATAAACCAGAGACTTCATCAGCCTGGGACCAGAAGAACTAGATGGTGCCCAGATACCACCAATGACCGCCCTGACAGGGAACACAAAAGAGACTCCCTGATGGAGCAGGAGAAAAGTGGGGTGCAGAACACAAATTCTAGTAAAAAGACCAGACTTAATGGTTTGATTGAGACCGGAGGGACCCCAGAAGATATGGCCCCCAGACTCTCTGTTAGCCCAAAACTAAAACCATTCCCGAGGCCAGCTCTTCAGACAAAGATTAGACTGGATTATGGGACATAAAATGATACTCATGAATGTCCTTCTTAGCTCAAGTAGATACATGAGACTAAATGGACAGCTCCTGTCCAGAGGCAAGATGAGAAGGCAGAGAGGGTCCAGGAGCTGGCTGAATGGACATGAGGAAATCCAGAGTGGAAACGAGCAGTGTGCTGTCACAGTATAGGGGGAGCACCTTGGGTCACATAACAATGTACGTATAAATGTTTGTATGAGAGACTAACATGAATTGTAAACTTTCACTTAAAGCACATCAATTTAAAAAAAAAAATTCTGTCAACTCTATTTTCAAGATATATCCAGATCTGACTATCTGTTGCTTCCATGCTAGTCCAAGACACCGATATTGATGTCTGGATTACTGCAATAACCTAGTAATTATTTCCACATGTGCTCTTTAGTCTATACTCAAAGCAAACGTCAGAAGGATACAATTAAAATGTAAATCAGATCACCTCACTATCACACAAAAGTTAAAGCAAAAGTTCTTACAATTGCCTACAAAGCCTTACACTACATGGCTCCTGTCTCCTCTCTGACCTTATCTCTTACTACTCTCCTTGCTCACTCTGCTGCACCTTCACTGGACTTACTGTTCCTGAAAAATGCCATATGCCTTCCGAATTCAGGGTCTTTGTACTTTCTTCTGTTCCCTCTACTTGACATGCTCTGCCCCAGATATCAGGAGGGCTTGCTCTTTCTTCCTTGAGTCTTTATTCAAATGTTTCTCCTTCAGGGAGGTTTCTCTAACTACCTGTCTATTTAAAATTGCAATGCCCACGCATAAACAAACTCTACACTCTTCCCTATTTTATCTTTCTCTTTAGCATTTATCATCTCCTACAGATTACATCTTTTACTTTCCTGTTTACTTTTCCTCAACTAGAATATATACTCTGCTAGTAACTGTTCTGTTCACTGCAGTATTCCCAGCATTTGAAAGAATACCAGGCATATTATAGATACTCAACAAATATTTGTTGAATGAATGAAGAAATTATGCCAAGTGCTGATTTAGTAAAAAATCAAATATTGTCCCTACTGTTACTGAGTTTACAGTATAATGAAGGCACACATTACCAATTCTTATCAACTCCACCTCCAAAATATACCCCAGATTAACAAATGATGACAAAAAAAATGAAAATTAAATTAAAAAATGTACCAAGGGCCATAAGGGAAAGGAAAGTACATTAGGGGGAACTGAGAAAAATTTCTCTGAGGAAGTGATGTTTAAGCTGACTAGGAATTAGGCAGGTAAGGAATAGTGGACTGAGGTGGGGGGAGGGAGGATGGCATGAAAAGGATTCCTGATGGAGAGAAGATCATGTAGGGGGCCCTGAAGCTTATCAGAGGAAAGAGAAAAACCGTGTGACTGCAGAGAGAGTCTAGGAATGAGGATGAGGAGATAGGGCAAGATAGTGCAGATTTTGTGAGCTTTGATAAGGAAGTGTAAAAATGGTGTGGGGGCAGTGTCTAACCTCCTCTAATTTCACAAGGAGGAAAGATAATCAAGATCAACAGCCCAAGGCTGATTCCCATGAGGCGGAGATCAGACATGCCTCCTCTCTCCTCCATCTTTACCAGTTCTAACACCAACCATCCCTCCCATGGCACTCTCGACTTCTCCGCTGGGTTCAATAATTCATTGCAATGGCCACACAGAACTCATAGACCGTACTTATGATTATGGGATTTATTAGGGCAGTAACAGGTTACAGTTTGGGTTTAGAAACACTCAGGATACCGTTCTTCCATCAGGACAGCCTCTTAGCCTGCCTCAGGCACTCCTGTCTCTGGCCAAGTCAGGCAAGTGTTACGAAAGCTCTTCTAGCTCTGCTAATAAATACCACGAGGAACTCCATTCCCCTAGTAAGCCTCGGCCCAAAGGTGCTAAGCTCTAGCTCCATGGGTCAGCAAATCTAGCTCCACCAAGTGCCCCTACTCCACCAGCAAGCTTCCTGCGTAAAGGTACTCAGCTTCCTCGCTTCCCGCACCATCTCCTCCCGGTCTCTCCTGCCACCATTTCTTTGCTGCTGTTTCTCGCCACCTTCCGTATAACAGCTTTCCCTCTCTCTCTCTCCTGGTTCCAGGAGCTCCTCAGCTCAAGGATCCCAAGTCCAAATGACACGTTCCTCTCCTGGCTGTTCTTTCTTGGCAGTGGTGGGATCCTCTCTTTCTGGCCACTGGTATGGCTCCTTTCAAGCCTGGTGAGACGGCAAAACTGACCAATCCCCTTGATGGGCCACATATAACTTATTTGCACAGTGGGAGTTACAAGACTATGGCAAGAAAGGCCACACAAAAGCGATCCATCGTACCACAGTGAGCAATGAAGGATTTAAAGCAGAGAAATAAGAACAGCCTACCTTTTAGAAAGATCCCATTCACCAACAATGGGGCAAAATCATATCAGAAGCTTCATGATGTGAAGCCCTGAAAAGGATATGTCACTTAGTGTTCCTGCCGAAAATGCATGACCTGACTTGAACCATAAGAATCAGAAGGAAACAATCAGCTAGATTCAAACTGAGGAACATTCTATAAGCCAGTGGTTCTCAACCATGCTAACCCAGGTAAGATTGCCAGATAAAGTTCATGGTTCCCAGTTGTCATGGATTGAATTGTGTCCCCAAAAAATATGTGTATCAATTTGTTAGGCCATGATTCCCAGTATTGTGTGATTGTCCACCATTTTGTCATCTGATGTGACTTTCCAATGTGCTGTAAATCCTATCTCTGTGATGTTGATGAGATGGATTAACGACAGTTATGTTAATGAGGCAGGACTCAGTCTACAAGATTGGGTTGTGTCTTGAGCAAATCTCTTTTGCGATGTAAAAGAGAAAAGAGAGCAGAGAGACATGGGGACCTCATACCACCAAGATGTCTCGAATTCTAATCTATTAGCACATGGATTATTCTAATCTTCTCTCCTTCCTTGCTTATCTGTAAATTCCCACTCCAACAGTGAGAATCCTGGCTCCCACTATCCACTATCCATTTACTTAAATTGTTCATTTCAGGTTTACAAGTATAACAGTATTATAATTGTTAAAAGAGCCCTCATGGGAATAAACTTTATCAACTAGAGTGCAGTCTTAAGTGTAGTTACTTTGCCTTGAGTCTTGCAGACTCCACTCAATTCTGAAGTTACTTAGGCCAGCACCTTTTCCTCTCATTCCTTTCACTGAGGTTATTTCATATATTTCATACATACAGTTAGATTCTGTCACAGTCTGCGTTCGTTGCTAGTATCCTTTGACCTCCTAAATGATTATTTTTAACTTGCATATATTAAGGTTCACTCATTGTACCGTAAGGTGATACGAGGTTTGACAAATGAATTATGTCATGTATCCATAATAAAGGTATCATACAGAATAGTTTCATTGCCCTGAAAATCCACTGTGCTTCACCTGTTCAATGCCCCCATACATGAGTAGAATTTTTTCCCCCATATTTTCTGTATGGTTATTGATTATACAGTAAAACCTATGAAAGCCAGAACTCAACAGGACTGCCTTGTTTTTCTGAGACTTGCATTGACAGGGCACAGTCTTCCCACTTTTCTATCCTTCTTTATTAGTGGGAAATATTTGAATTTTCCTTCTCTGACAGATTTCCATCTTACACAGGTTCCAGCTTTCACAGGTTTTGCTGTATATACAAAGCATTGTTTTGTGTACTTATTTTGCTACCAGCCACTTGAAAAAACTCTTTCTTCTGATAATTTTTCATTGATTCTCCAGAGTTTCTTGAGATTCTTGAATTTTTGCCTTCTGTGATAATTGTCTCCTGCTTTTTGCTGCTCTTAGTGTCTTTCACAGACTTCTCATATGCCATATGTCCCTTTAAATATGTATTTCTGAGTTCTTTGTCTTTGGCTTCGTCTCTCCCTTCTTCTATACACTAATGAGCTCAACCATTCTCATGGCTCCAACTATCACTAGCTAATAACTACCTAATCTACATCTATGGCACAAACAATGAAGATATTACGTAAAACCTGTGAATGCTAGAAACTGTATAAGGCAGAAACCTGTGAGAGAAGGAAAACTCAAATATTTCCCACTAAAATGAGTGATGGAAAGTGGTAAGACTGCACCCTGTCAAAGGTGGAAAACTTGCGAGACCCAGAAAAACAAGACAGTCCCATTGAGTTCCAGCTCTCACAGGTTTCATTGTACCAGGCATTGTTCTAAGCTCTTGCACACATTATCTTATTTGATCCCCACTACAGCTCTCATTTTCTAGATGAGAAAATTGAGTAACTGCCTAGGATCACATAGTAAGTAATGGAGTCAGGATAAAATTAGGTGATCTGACTCCAGAGACTACATTATTCTGTATATTTTCTCAAGAAATGTCCCACCTCAAACTCAATATACTCTAAACTGAACACATCATCTTTTACCTCTAATACCTGCTACTCCTATATTCCCTATGTTGGTGTGTGAGTCAGGTTCTCAGGTGCATGCAATAGAAAATGATTCAGGCTAATTTAAGGAGAAAAAAAAAAAAAATGAAAGGATATGAGGTAGCTCCCAGAATTGCCAGGAAGGCTGGAGAGCCAGGCTTGGAGGAGAATCGCCTAGAATCACAGCCAAACCATACCACAGAACTGGTGACCACTGGCCCTCCTGATGAGCACCAAACACTGTGTCTTCATCAACTGACACTTCTGTACTGGACCCTGGGCACTACAGCTGGCACAGCTGCCACTGCCAGGAAAGATTCTCTGCTGTCTCTGCTCCTTTAAGTCACTAGCTTTCTATTCAAAACTGGTAGCAGGTGCATCTGTATTATATAAACAAGTAAAAAATGGGTTCTGTGTACTGGCCCCAGGTTGTTTACTTCTTCATAGCAAGCTGAGGCCCATTAGCCCAAAAAAAGTGTGCTGGCGCCAAAATCAAATTTGTACAAATCCAAGACACCTATGTTTTAAAAATAGCATAAATAAGCAGATTTTTAGCCATTTAGAGCCTGTGTGCTTTACATACCCTGCGAAACGGAGCCCAAGATAAGATAGAATCCTGTAGTTATAAGGACTCTAAGATGTTGCTGCCTTGGAGCTGTCTGACGTAAAGACTCCTCACCTTGCTGCAGTAGGACATCACCTCAGGACACGTATGCTTCCCCCCCCCCCTTCTTCTGTACACTCGGGTTTTCATTCTCTTCCCCTTTTGGTGCCTTCCTGCGCCACTCTGGAAGATTTCCTGCTATGGGGGATTAACACCTGACCCTTGCATGCAGCTGTCGACGTATTGGCCGCAATAAATAGCTTGTTGTGCAATGCTATCTTGCTATCTCTCGATCACATCTTTCTCCTTGATCAGCACCGAAATCCCTGAAACTCGCTGCAGTCTGATTGATCCAGCTTGGGTCACATGCCTGCACCCCATGCTGGGAAAATGAGTATGCATTGTTCTCAGCCTCTATACTGGGAAGATTGTTCTCCGCCTCTATATTGGGAAGCAGGCTTTGCATCCTCTCAGGTCTCAGCAGGTGGAGAATTCTCCAAACTTGGGAAAATGTTCAGATGTCGGGCAGCCAAAAAAAATGGCAAAGTACTGCCATCTGCACAGTTACGTAGGTCAGAAAACTGCCATGTATTCCTTGAGTCCTTCCTCTCATCTGCGACATCTAGAGTGAAATGTTGTTATTGTCACTGAGTCATTTTTGACTCACAGCGACCCCATCTGTGCAGAGTAGAACATAGGGTTTTCGAAGCTGTGACCTTTCAAAAGCAGATCACCAGGCCTGTGTTCTGAGGCACTTCTAGGTGGGTTTGAGCTGCCAACCTTTCGACTAGTAGTCGAGCGCTTAATCATTTGTGCCACCCAGAGATTCAGGGTAGCAGTAGTAGAGTCAATGCTTCTTCCTTGATGGCTGTCACATCAGCCCCTTTTCTCTTTCCTCACTATCACTACTTTCGTTTGTGCCCTCATCATTCTGTCCTGGGCTACTGAAACAGCAAACTAATTCCAACTGGTTCCTGCCATTCTGTCCTCAACACTGTTCCCTGAGTGATCATTTATATTTTCTCTTCAAAAGTCTACTTGTTACCGTGTGAAAACCCCAAGTTCTTGTTCCACATGTTTCGTATTGGCCGATAAACGGGAGACAGAGGTGGGAGAACGGGAAGCCATCTTTATTTTGTTGTACAAGGAAAGGAGTCAGTCCAAGATGTTGCTGCCAAGACTGCTCCTCAAGGGCAAGCAGACAACTTACTTTTTTTTTTCTCTTGTAACAGTTTTTTATTAAAATCTATTTTGTGTGATATTAATATACCCACACAATTCTCTGGGTTTTTTCCCAGAATATTATTATTATTATTTTATTGTACTTTAGATGAAGATTTACAGAACAAATAGTTTCTCATTAGACAGTAAGTAGACATATTGTTTTATGCCATTGGTTAACAACCCCACGACATGTCAACACTCTTCCTTCCCAAACTTGGAGGACTTTTTTTTGGTGAAAATATACATAACCAAAGTTATACCATTTCAAAGTTTCTACATGTACAATTCAGTGACATCGATTACATTCTTCCAGTTGTGCTGCTATTCTCACTATCCTTTTTCAAATTTTTCCATCACCCTTATCTTCTACTCACTGCCCTGTAGGCTTCCCATCAAACCTTTTGAGTTGCTGTTGTCAATTTGATCTCACATATATAGTTCTTTTTTTTTTTTTTT
>NW_004443945.1:33225645-33267267 GCF_000243295.1 Trichechus manatus latirostris
TGTTAATGCCATGTATTAAGGCCTGAAGTGTTGGTCCTATTTTTTCTTCTATGAACTTTATAGTTTTTGGCTTTATATTTAGGTCTTTGAACCATTTTGATTTAGTTTTTGTATATGGTGTGAGGTATGGGTCCTGTTTCATTTTTTTTTTTTTTCAGATGGACATTCAGTTTTGCCAGTATCATTTGTTAAAAAGGACTATCTTTTCCCCATTTGATGGACTTTGGGCCCTTCTCAAAGATCAGGTGACTGTAGGTGGATGGATTTACATCTGGGTTCTCAATTCTGCTCTATTGGTCAATGTATCTGTCTTTATACCAGTACTAGGCTGTTTTGACTACCATAGCTGTATAGTAGGTTCTGAGGTCAGGTAGTGCAAGTCCTCCTACTTTCTTCTTCTTCGATAGTGCCTTACTTATCTGGGGCTTCTTCCCTTTCCATATAAGGTTAATGATTAGTTTTTCCATTTCTTTAAAGAATGTTGTTGATATTTGGATTGGGATTGCATCGTATTTGTAAATTCCTTTGGGTAGAATTGTCATTTTCACAATGTTGAGTCTACCTATCCATGAGCATGGTATGTTTTTCGATTTGTGTAGATCCGTTTGGGTTTCTCGCAGTAGTGTTTTATAGTTTTCTTTGTATAGATCTTTTACATCGCTGGTTAGATTTATTCCTAAGTATTTTATTTTTTTAGGGGCTATTATAAATGGTATTGTTTTCCTGATTTCCTTTTCATCATTCTCTTTATTGGTGTATAGGAATCCAATGGATTTTTGTATGTTTATCTTGTATCCTGCTACCCTGCTGAATCTTTCTTTTAGTTCCAGTTGTTTTCTCATGGAGTCTTTAGGGTTTTCTATGTATGGTATCATATCATTAGCAAACAGGGACAGTTTAAGTTCTTCATTACCAATTTGCATGCCCGTTATTTCTTTTTCTTGCCTTATTGCTCTAGCTAGGATTTCCAGCACAATGTTAAATAGGAGTGGTGATAACGGGCATCCTTGTTTTGAGGAAACAAGATTTTTAATGCAATACTGTGGGGAGGAAGCCAAGCAAAGAAAACAGGATTTTTAATGCAACATTATGAGAGCTCTGTCTCACACTCCCTTTAAAGTCTCAATCGAAACTTCACTTCATTCCTGACTTTCTGGTTTTGGACTATTAAGTCTCGTGCTCTCTCTGTCTCTCTGCTTCTAAGATATCCAGCACAGTTTCATCTGTTTGTTATGTTCTGTTTTCTCTTATATCCCTCACTACGTTGTATCTGGTAAGACAGACACTCAACACATAGAACCTATTGCCTGGCTGATGGCAGGCATTCTAGAAGTATTTGATGGATGAATTGAAACCGTTTAAGGAACTTCTGCAAGGAGCAGTTAATACTCTGTAAAAATGGACAGCACTTTATCGATGCATACGATAGTCTGATAGACTAAGGGGGGTCCGAGACACTGACAAGTTCACGCATCAACATATTCACCAGGGCCCTCAAAGAAAGAGAAGAATAACTGAATAAGTCATTACATGTATATAGGGTGCTCAGGGAGCCCTGGTTGCGCAATGGTTAAAGCAGCCGGCTACTAGCCAAAAGGTCGGCAGTTCCTAAAGGAAGGCAGAGAGGGGCTGGAGCTGGTTGAATGGATACGGGGAATCAGGAGTGGAAAGGTGGAGTGTGCTGTCACAGTATGGGAAGAGCAATTACAGTCACATAATAACGTATGTATAAATTTTTGTATGGGAAAAAATTAAAAAACAAAACAAAAGGTCAGTAGTTCCAACCCACCAGTGGCTCCGCGGGAGAAAAGACCTGGGGTTCTGCTCCCAGTAAAGATTTCTGCCTAGGAAACCCTACGGGGCAGTTCTACTCTGTCCTGCAGGGTCTCTATGAGTCGGAATCGACTCGAGGGCACACAACAGGGCGCTCTCAATACATATGAGCTGCTCATTTACTTATAAAAGAAATTTGCAGTTCCCCTCCCCAGAAAAATTCTCCATAAAAGGCGCTCTGAGAGCAGGACCAGAAACAGGAACCAAACGAAATCTAACAGCCAGCGTTGACTTGGCGCAAGCGTGGGAAGTCCACAGAGTCCCGCCCAATCCGGGTATCCGCTCTCTGACCCCTTCCTCCCTGGGCCGGAAGCCGTGGACCGTAGAGGCCTGGCCCGGAAGCGTGTGGAGGGAGTTCTTTCGGGAAGGTTTGGGGTGTGTTTCATCCGGCCCGGCTCCGTAGCAGCCCGGAGGATTGAAAGGTCAGGCCCGTCAGTGTGGGTCATGGCTCTGGTTGCGCGATTGTGGCACTTTCTCCCTTTGGGACGTGGCACTGTCCTGGGGCTTCGGCTCCTGATGGGAGCTTCGGGCAGCCGGGGTCGGTGCGGCCTCTGGCGACTCCGCGGCTTTGAGGTACCTCCGTCGCCTTGGCTCCCACTCCCCCGCCCCCCTTTGCTGAGTTTGGGGCCCCCCTTCTTCTCTAGGCTTGGCGGCCCCGCGCCATCCTAGAGAGTGTGGTGAATTGAGGAAGCAACTCCGGGACGGGTGTGCTTGGAGCGCGCTCTCTGATTACGGCGGTTAGCCTTTTGGCTGCTCTGTGAAAACCAGAGTTAGTTCCCAGGAGGACTGGGACACATTTCTCGCGAGAAGCTGCTTACTGCCCTTCATGTGTGAAAATATGAAGAACAGAAGGGGTAAAAAACAAAACAAGAACCTTCACCTCTGTGAAGTATAAGTTTCACTTGCAGCGATGCAAAATGCGCTAACAAACAGCCCTCGAGGCTGCCAGTTTGCCAGCCTGGAAAATTTATGATGTGATTTTGAAAATTCACCTACATCTCTGAAGCAGAGATTTTGCACTAGATTTTTTTTTTTTATTTAAACTATTTCTGAGTTACTTGTTTTACCTGCAGAATGTTAAGAATTTTAGGATCTTAAATTGTAGTCCAGTTCTGGCATTTACTGCTAGGCTGGCCATGGGCCTCGGTTTGTTTATATCCTTGCAGAGGGGATGCGTGGGCTGGTGGGCATTGGTGTATATCGTATATTTCATTTAAACTAGGTCTTTTATATGTTTAAACTTAGCATTACTACTGAGTCGGGGATAGACAAAGCATGACGGCTTTGTTAGGTGATACAGGTGGAGGGATGGTAAGAGAACTAAATATAAAACTAGTTAGCCTCACTTTCCAAATTCGAACATTGCTGAGTTTCAAATCCCGTTTTAGCGGGATGATTTTAGTGTAAATGATAATAAAATGCTTATATGCCAATCACTATGTTAAGCATAATCTCTGATCTTCATATCTACCCTATGAATTAAGTACCGTTATTTTAACCATTTTTCAGAGGAGGAAACTGAAGTAAGGTTAAATAACGTGCCCAAGGTCACACAGCTAGAAAAATGTTGGATTTGATGACAGGCAGAGTATCTCCAAAGCCCAACTAGCGAAAACTGAAAACCCAGGGAAGCAAGACAGAAAAGAATGGAAAAAAATCATTATCAGGAGAGATTAGAAAAATATGTAATACAGTTATACTTTAAGCCAAAGGCAGTAATGAAAATTCTTTCCTCCCTCTAGGTATACTGAATTTTCAGGGAGTTGGAACTATACATTATTATCAATTTTCCAGTTAGTCGTGCTTTTTAATAGCCCTCATAATTTCTGCTTTCCTTTTTTCCTAAATCTTTGACTTAGCATGGTGCATGATGTTGATAAATTGAGTTGGCAGTATTTGTTATCCAGGATTATTAAAGGATTTGGGGATATTTTTGAGTTGCTGAAGAGATTTTATTTTAGTTTTTTCTGAAATCTCATCTCTGAACATTTATTCTTCAACAAATTCTTACTGTATACTTGTATGTGCCTCTGGTCCCAGGATCAGAAGGCGTGGTGGTGCAGTGATTAAGAGCTCAGCTGTTGACCAAAAGGTTGGCAGTTCAGATCCACCATGCACTCCTTGGAAACCCTATGGGGCAGTTCTCCTCTGTCCTGTAGGGTTGCTATGAATCAGAATCGACTTGATGGCAACGAGTTTTGGGTTTTTTTTTTTTTTGGTCCAGGGATATAGTAGTGAACAGGAGAGAAAAAAACCCTTTCTCACTGATCTTTTATCTAGACTAGAAGGAAAGATAGTAATTGAACAAATACAATTAATGCTAAATGTTAGGAAAAGAGAAGCACAGGTATACTTAACCGTGTCTTGAAGAGAGAGATGAAAAAGATGTGGGCAATCAGATGAGATCTGAAAGATGATTATGAGTTAACTAGATAAAGGGAAGATGGAGACAAAAGAATATTCCAGTTGAGAGAGTAGAATGATTCAGGGTTTGAGGTAGGAAAAGGTGATACTTTTGAGGAACTCGAAGTATGACTGAAGGCTAGAGAAGGAGAATAAACAGAAATAAGCTGAAAAGTAAGGCAAGTACCAGTGTACTAGTTATCTTTTACTAGGGAATAAATTATCTAAAAACTTAGTGGCTTAATACAACAAACATTTATTATCTCATGGTACCAGGAATCCAGGTATGGCATAACTGTTGTTATGTGCCGTTGAGTCGATTCCAACTCATAGTGGCCCTATAGGATAGAGTAGAACTGCCCCATAGGGTTTCCACGGAGAGGCTGGTGGATTAGAACTGCCGACCTTTCGGTTAGCAGCCTGAGCCCTTAACCACTTCACCACCAGGGCTCCATAGATACCCCTATTTAAAGGTCTCTTACGAGGTCGCTATGAGTTGGAATCAACTCAGTGGTGATGGTTTATGAAGTTGCAGTCAAGCTATCTCATGGAGGGTGGAGGGGGAATCTGCTTCTTAGTTTACTCAAGTGATTGTTGACATGCCTTGTCATTCATCAAGAGGGTTTCTCCATAGGACTGCCTGGAGACATAGTAGCTGGCTTCTCCCAGGGCAGGTGATGGAAGAGCATGTGAGAGAGTGAGCGCCAAAGAAGGAAATCACGGTCTTTTTATAATCTAACTTTAGAAGTGACATCTCTTCACTTCTGCCATATTGTATTTCTTAGAAGGGAGTCATCAAGTCCAACCTATAAGGGGAGGGGATTTCACAAGGGCATGGATATCAGAACACAGGGATCATTGGAGGCTGTTTTAGAGGATTGGATTTTAAAACTGGATTTTAAAAACAAACCATGTTAAGTATTTCTGATTTTATTTTAAAAGTTAACGGGAAATTATGCACACCTATGTTCATGGCGGCATTGTTCATAATAGCAAAACGATGGAAACAACCTAGATGCCCATCAGCAGATGAATGGATAAACAAACTATGGTACATACACACAACGGAGTACTGTGCAACGAGAAAGAACAACAGTGAATTTGTGAACCATCTCGTAACATGGATGAAACTGGAGGACATTATGCTGAGTGAAATAAGTCAATCACAAAAGGACAAATATTGTATGAGACCTCTATTGTAAAGACCCATGAAAAAGTTCACACACAAGATGTAACAATCTTTTTTGGTTACCAGGGATGGGAGGGGTGGGGGTGGGGAAATACTAAATAGACAATAGATAAGTGGTATCTTGGGTGAAGGGTGAGACAGTACACTACAGGAGAAACTAGCACAACTTGTACAAGGAAAGGTCATGGAAGCCCCATAGACACATGCAAACTCCCTAAGGGACTGAATTGCTGGGCGGAGGGCTCTGGGGACCATGGTCTCGGGGAACATCTAGCTCAATTGGCATGACACAGCTTATAAAGACAATGCTCTACATTCTACCTTGGTGAGTAGTGTCTGGGGTCTTAAAAGCCTGTGAGCGGCCATCTAAGATACTCCACTTGTCTCATCCCTTTGGGAGCAAGCGAGAATGAAGAGAACAGGATATAAGAAAAAAATTAGCCCAAAGGACTCATTGTCCACAGCTACCAAGGCCTCCACCAGACTGAGTCCAGTACAGCTAGATAGTGCCCGGCTACCACCACTGACTGCTCTGACCAGGATCACAACAGAGGGTTCTGGACAGAGCTGGAGAAGGGTGTAGAGCATAATTCTAACTCAAAAAAAAGACCAGATTTACTGGCCTGACAGAGACTGGAGAAACCCTGAGAGTATGGCCGCCAGACATGCTTTTAGCTCAGTGGTGAAGTTACCTCCGAGGTTCACTGTTCAGCCTGGGGGTGGACAGCCCCGTAAAACCTAATGAGACTAACGAGGTACAGGAGTCCAGTGACAAGGGCCAGAAGGCAGAAGGGGACAAGGAAGCTGGTGATAGGGAACCCAAGGTTGAGTAAGGGTATTGTTGATGTGTTGTGAGATTGTTAACCATTGTCATAGGACAACGTGTAGTAACTGTTAAATGTGAAACTGTTTTGTTCTGTAAGCCTTCATCTTAAGTGAGAATAACAGCACAGTTCGAAGAGCGTAGTCAATGTCACTGAACTGTGCATGTAGAAATTTTTGAAATGGTGTATCTTTGGCTATGTGTATTTTCACCAAAAAAAAAAAAAAAAGAGGTTGAGAAGTTAGAGGGTTGATATGTTGTGGGGTTGTTAACCAGTGTCATAAAACAACATGTGTACTTCTGTTTCCTGAGAAACTATTTGTTCTGTAAGCCTTTACCTGAAGTACAATAAAAAAATTTTAAAAAAAAATTTGAAAGAAGAAGGAAAAAAAAAAGTTATGGGAAACTATTAAAGAGTTTTAAGCAAGAAAGTAATTTGATCAGATTTTCATTAAAAATAACTTTCTCTAGTGTGAAGAGTGGATATGCTGGAGGCTAGACTCGATCCTGGAGACTAAGTAAGAGATTGCTAAAGGACAGGTGAGAAATGTAGTGATGTGGACTATAATGGTAGCTATGGAAATGGAGATAAGTAAATACATTTAAAGGGTGTTAATAATGTAGAATTAGCCGGCTAAAGGTAGCTTTGATGTGGGAATTGAAGGAGTCAAGAAAGGTTTTCAGATTTCTGGCTAAAGTATCAGGATAGATGGTGGTGCTGTTTGCTAGGATAGGATTACAGAAAGAGTAGATTTTTGGGGTGAAAGGAAGATGAATTATGTGATAGACTAATTAAAGTGTGTGTGAGGAGATACCCAAATGGACATACAGAGTAGGCAGTTGTTTGATAGGCCTGGTGTGTATCTTCAGAGGTCTAGGCTAGAGATACAGATTTGCTAGCCTTTAGCGTAGAGTGGTAAATGATACCATAGTACAGCTTGAAAGTGTTTAATAGTAAGATGAAAAGAAAGCCTAGTATTTTTTTATTTATTGTGCTTTAAGTGAACGTTTACAATTCAAGTTAGTCTCTCATACAAAAATTTATACGTACATTGTTATGTGACCCTAGTTGCTCTCCCTGTACTGTGACAGCACACTCCTCCTTTCCATCTTGGATTTCCCATGTGCATTCAGCCAGCTCCTGACCCTGTCTGCCTTCTCATCTCATCTCTGGACAGGAGCTGCCCATTTAGTCTCATATATCTACTTGAGCTAAGAAGCACACTCCTCATGAGTATCATTTTATGTCCCATAGACCAGTCTAATCTTTGTCTGAAGAGTTGGCCTCGGGAATGGTTTTAGTTTTGGTCTAACAGAGAGTACGAGGGCCATGTCTTCTGGGGTCCCTCCAGTCTCAACCAAACGATTAATTAAGCCTGGTCTTTTTACTAGAATTTGAGTTCTGCACTCCACTTTTCTCCTGCTGTGTCAGGGACTCTCTTTTGTGTTCCCTGTCAGGGCAGTCATTGTGGTAGCCAGGCACATCTAGTTCTTCTGGTCTCAGGCTGATGAAGTCTCTGGTTTATGTGGCCCTTTCTGTCTCTTGGGCTAATACTTTCCTTGTGTCTTTGGTGTTCTTCATTCTCCTTTGATCCGGTTGGGTTGGGACCAATTGATGCATCTTAGATGGCTGCTCGGTAGCTTTTAAGACCCCAGACACCACTCGCCAAAGTGTGATACAGAACATTTTCTTAAAAAACTTTGTTATGTCAGTTGACCAAGATGTCCCCTGAAAGCATGGTCCCCAGACCCCTCCTCCTGCTGCTCTGTACCTGGAAGTGTTTGGTTGTATTCAGGAAACTTCTTAGCTTTGGTTTAGTCCAGTTGTGCTGACTTCCCCTGTAGTGTGTGCCGTCCTTCCCTTCGACAAAGATAATTCTTGTCTACTTTCTAGTTAGTGAATACCCTTCTCCCTTCTTCCCTCCCTCCTAACCAACAAAGAATGTTTTCTTTTGTGTTTAAATCTTCTCTTAAGTTCCTATAATAGTGGTTTTATACAATATTTGTCCTTTTGCGACTGACTGAATTCATTCAGCATAGCACCTGCCAGATTCCTCCATGTTATGTTTTACGGATTCATCGTTCTTTATCATTGTGTAGTATTCCATTGTGTGAATATATACTATAATTTGTTCGTCCATTCGTCCGTTGTTGGGCATCTAGGTTGTTTCCATCTTTTTGCTATCGTGTACGGTGCTGCAGTTAACATGGGTGTACATCTATCTATTCGTATGATGGCTCTTAATTCTCTAGGATATATTCCCAGGAGTGGGATTCCTGGATCATTTGGTACTTCTATTTCTAGCTTTTTAAGGAAGCGCCAAATCGATTTCCAAATTGGTTGTACCATTTTACATTCCCGCCAACAGTGTATAAGTGTTCCAGTCTCTCCACAACCTCTCCAGCAGTTATTGTGTGTTTTGGATTAATGCTAGCCTTGTTGGGGTGAGATGGTATCTCATTGTAGTTTTGATTTGCGTTTCTCTAATGGCCAATGATCCTTAGTGTTTCTTCATGTGTCTGTTAGCTGCCTGAATGTCTTCTTTGGCGAAGTGCCTGTTCATATCCTTTGCCTATTTTTTAATTGGGTTGTTTATCTTTTTGTTGCTGAGGTTTTGCAGTATCTTGTTGATTTTAGAGATTAGACGCTGATCGGATTTGTCGTAGTCAAATTTTTTTCCCAGTCTGTAGGTTGTCTTTTTACTCTTTTGTTGAAGTCTTTTGACGAGTATAAGTTTTTGATTTTTAGGAGCTCCCAGTTACCTAGTTTCCTTTCTGGTATTTGTGCATTGTTACTTACGGTTCGTATTGTGTTTATGCCGTGTATTAGGGCTCCTAGCATTGTCCCTATTTTTTCTTCCATGATCTTTATCGTTTTTGATTTTATATTTAGGTCTTTGATCCGTTTTGAGTTAGTTTTTGTGCATGGTGTGAGGTATGGGTCGTGTTTCACTTTTTTGCAGATGGATATCCAGTTATGCCAGCGCCATTTGTTAAAGAGACTGTCTTTTCCCCAGTTAACGGACTTTGGGCCTTTGTCAAATATGAGCTGCTCATAGGTGGATGAATTTATGTCTGGATTCTCAATTCTGTTTCATTGGTCTATGTATCTTTTGTTGTACCGGTACCAGGCTGTTCTGACTACTGTGGCAGTATAATAGGTTCTAAAAGCAGGTAGTGTGAGGCCTCCCACTTTGTTCTTCTTCTTGAGGAATGCTTTACTTATCCGAGGCCTCTTCCTTTTCTAAATGAAGTTGGTGATTTGTTTCTCCATCTCCTTAAAAAATGCTGTTGGAATTTGAATGGGGATTGCATTGTATCTGTAGATCGCTTTGGGTAGAATTGACGTTTTCACAATGTTGAGTCTTCCTATCCATGAGCAAGGTGTGTTTTTCCACTTATGCAGGTCTCTTTTGGTTTCCTGCAGTAGTGTCTTGCAGTTGTCGTTGTGTAGGTTTTTAACATCTCTGGTTAGATTTATTCCTAAGTATTTTATCTTCTTGGGGGCTATTATAAATAGTATTGATTTGGTGATTTCCTCTTGGTAGTTGTCTTTGTTGGTGTGGAGGAATCCAACTGATTTTTGTATGTTTATCTTGTATCTTGATACTTTGCTGAAATCTTCTGTTAGTTCCAGTAGTTTTCTTGTGGATTCTTTGGGGTAGGTTTTCTGTGTATAAGATTATATCATCTGCAAATAGAGATACTTTAACTTCTTCCTTACCAATTTGGATGCCTTTTATTTCTTTTTCTAGCCTAATTGCTTTGGCTAGGACCTCTAGCACAGTGTTGAATAACAGTGGTGATAAAGGGCATCCTTGTGGGGTTCCCATTCTCAGGGGAATGCTTTCAGAGTCTCTCCATTTGGGATGATGTTGCCTGTTGGCTTTGTGTAAATGCCATTAGTGATGTTGAGGAATTTCCCTTCTATTCCTATTTTGCTGAGAGTTTTTATCATGAATGGGTATTGTACTTTGTCAGATGCCTTTTCTGCATCAATTGATAAGATCATGTGGTTCTTGTCTTTTGTTTTATTTATGTGATGGATTACATTGGTTGAACCATCCCTGCATAGCTAGTATAAATCCCACTTGATCATGGTGAATTTTATTTTTGATATGTTGTTGAATTCTACTGGCTAGAAATTTTTTGAGGATTTTTGCGTCAATGTTCACAAGGGATATTGGTCTGTAATTTTCTTTTTTTGTGGTGTCTTTCCTGATTTTGGTATCAGGGTTATGCTGGGAAGCCTAGTATCTATCGTGAAGGAATTCTAATATTTAAGAGGAAGAGGAGCTGGCAGGAAGTTAGGAAAACCAGGAGAATGGTGACATTTCTTTCCGTTTGGCAATGTTTGTATTTTTGAATTCCTTCCAGCTCTGAAGTTGGTAAAAATCAATGTCGAAGAAAAGAGACATCTAAGAGAGAGCCTGCTGCTTTTCTTGAACAAGTATGTTTTTAAGAACTCATTATGTGAAAGGCATTGTGCTGGGCATTGGAGGTACCAAGGTGAAATGGCACATTTTAGCTTTCTCAGACAGTCTCACTAAGTGTCAGTATCTTGGAGGTGTCACTGAGTCCTGGCTCTTTTACTTGTTTTCTTAGGTCCAAAAACCTGATTTTATCTACTTTCACAGTGGTGGGCAGAGAGCTGCATCACATTAACCAAACTGATAAGAGACCAACTGGCAAACTATAGTGAAACCTGTGAGAGCCAAAACTCGACGGGACTGCCTTTTTTTTCTGGGTGTTGCCACTTTTCTATTGCTCATTTCAGCAGAAAATATCTGAGTTTTCCTTCTCTGACAGGTTTCTACCTTACATAGGTTCCAGTTTTCTTAGGTTTTAGTCTATAATGTTACTTTATTAATTTACGGTGAGAAATATAAATATCAGTGCCCAACAGTATATTTCCTCTAATAAATCCAGAATATTGTTTGTTGAGCATGTTATCAACAAAGAAAGTTGAACACTATAAAATGTATAGTTTCCTCAAGCTATGAAAGTCTGATAGAACCCTTTCTGCTATGAGATATTCGTGCCGAGCAATAGGAAACTAAGAAACGTATTGATAAAAATCTTTGTCTTTTCTTTTTTGTAGGCACCACCACACACACGTACACTCATACCCACTGCCCCACTCCATCTTCTCTTCTCCTTGGTAGATAAGAGTAAACTTAGAAAATTAAGTGCTAATAATTTGATTGTTAAATTGTGTTTTAACTTTGCTGTTGATTATGTTGAATCTGGTTGTGTTCAGTATCTTGAATATTCATTTTCAAAAAAGCAAATAAACCATTATATTTAACCATACTTTCTCTTAAGAACATTTATTATACAGCTTGGTGCTAAGTGCTAAATAGAAGCTCATTAAAGCTTTTTTTTTTTTAAATTTTTTTTTTTGTACTTTAGATGAAGGTTTACAGAATAGTTTGTCATTAAACAGTACACATACTGTTTTATGACATTGGTTTGTAACCCCACGATACGTCAACCCTCTTCCTTCTCAACCTTGGGTTCCCTGTTACCAGCTTTCCTGTCTCTTCCTGCTTTCTAGTCCTTGTCCCTGGGCTGTTGTGCCCCATTAGTCTCATTTTGTTTTATGGGACTGTCTAATCTTTGGCTGAAGGGTGAACCTCAGAAGTGACTTCATTACGGAGATAAAAGTGTGTCTGAGGGCCATACTCTCAGAGTTTCTCCAGTCTCTGTCAGGCCAGTAAGTCTGGTCTCTTTTTGTGAGTTAGAATTTTGTTTTACATTTTTCTCCAGCTCTGTTCAGGATCCTCTGTTGTGATCCCTGTCAGAGCAGTCAGTGGTGGTAGCCAGGCACCATCTAGTCGTACTGGACTCAGTCTGGTGGAGGCTTTGGTAGTTGTGGTCCATTAGTCCTTTGTACTAATCTTTCCCTTGTATCTTGTTTTCTTCATTCTCCCTTGCTCCCGAAGGGGTGAAATCAGTGGAGTATCTTAGATGGCTGCTCACAGGCTTTTAAGACCCCAGATGCTACTCACCAAAGTAGAATGTAGAACGTTTTTTTTATAAACTATGTTATGCCAGTTCAGCTAGATGTTCCCTGAGACCATGGTCCCCACAGCCCTCTGCCCAGCAGTTCGGTCCCTCAGGGAATTTGGATGTGTCTATGGAGCTTCCATGACCTTTCCTTGAACAAGTTGTGCTAGTTTCCCCAGTATTGTGTAGCGTCTTACCCTTCACCAAAGTTACCACTTATCTATTGTCTATTTTAATATTCCCCCCCACCCCTCCCATCCCTCATAACCATCAAAAATTTTCTTTTTGTGTGTAAACCTTTTCATGAGTTTTTATAGTAGTGGTCTCATACAGTATTTATCCTTTTGTGGTTGACTTATTTCACTCAGCATACTGTCCTCCAGTTTCATCCATGTTGTGAGATGCTTCGCAGATGTATTGTGTTTTATCGTTGCATAATACTCCTTTGTGTGTATGTACCATAGTTTGTTTATCCATTCATCTGTTGATGGGCATCCAGGTCGTTTCCATCTTTTTGCTATTGTAAACAGTGCTGCAATGAACGTGGGCGTGCATATGTCTATTTGTGTGATGGCTCTTATTTCTCTAGGTTATATTCCTAGGAGTGGGATTGTTGGAGCGTATGATATTTCTATTTCTAGATTTCTCAGGAAGCGCCATATTGTTTTCCAGAATGGTTGTATCATTCTGCATTCCCACCAGCAGTGCATAAGAGTTCTGATCTCCCCACAGCCTCTCCAACATTTGTTATTTCCAGTTTATTTGATTTGTGCCAGTAGTGCTGGGGTGAGATGGTATCTTCTTGTGGTTTTGATTTGTATTTCTCTAATGGCTAGTAATCACGAGCATTTCCTCATGTGTGTGTTGGCCGCCTGAATGTCTTTGTTGAAGTGTCTGTTCATTTCCTTTGCCCATTTTTTGATTGGATTATTTGTCTTTTTGTTGTAGAGGTGTTGGATTTTCTTGTAGATTTTAGAGATAGACCTTTCATTAAAGCTTTTTAATTGACTTTTTAAAATCAACTTTATTGAGATAGAATTTCCATAAATGCACCTGTTTTACATATATATTTTGATGAGTTTTGACAGATTTATACCCTCAAACTCAAACCAAGCCCATTGCCATCAAGTCGATTCTAACTCATAGTGACCCTATATTTATACTCGCACTCATCAAGATATAGAACATTTTCATCACTTCAAAATTTCCCTTGTGCTCTATCCTAATCAGTCCTGCTACTCCCAGTCCCAGGCAACCACTAACTTGCCTTCTGTTACTATAGATAGATTTGTCTTTTCTAGAGAGTCATATAAATGGAATCATACACTAACTGTACTCTTGTATGTAGCTTCTTTCACTCAGCATAATTTCCCCCCTGCATAACATAAAATATAAAATTAACCTTAAAAAGTTTTAATATGGTAAAATTGTATAACAGACAATTGCCATGTAGCATGTGTTTGAAACTCATGCATGTTGTTGCATGTATCAGTTCATTCCTTTTTTTTTCAATATTTTTTATTGTTATAGTTTAAGTGAAAGTTTACAATTCAAGGTAGTCTCTCATACAAAAATTTATGCGTACGTTGTTATGTAACCTTAATTGCTCTCCTTATACTGTGACAGCACACTCCTCCATTCCACCCCTGATTTCCCTTTACCGTTCAACCAGCTCCTGACCCTGCCTGCCTTCTCATCTCACTTCTGGACAGAAGCTGCCCATTTAGTCTCATGTATCTACTTAAGCTAAGACGCACTCTCTTCGAGTATTAGTTTATGTTCCGTAGTCCAGTCTAGTCTTTGTCTGAAGAGCTGGTCTCGGGATTGATTTTAGTTCTGGGTTGATAGAGTCCAGGGGCTGTGCTTTCTGGGGTTCCTCCAGTCTCAGTCATAACATTAAGTCTGGTCTTTTTACTAGAATTTGAGTTCTGTACCCCACTTTTCTCCTGCTGCATCAGGGACTGTCTGTTGTGTTCTTGTCAGGGCAGTCATTGTGGTAGCCAGGCACCATCTAGTTCTTCTGGTCTCAGGCTGATGAAGTCTCTGGTTTATGTGGTCCTTTCTGTCTCTTGGGCTAATACTTTCCTTTGTCTTTGGAGTTCTTCATTCTCCTTTACTCCAGGTGGGTTAGGACCAATTGAAGCATCTTAGATGGCTGCTCACTAGCTCTTAAAACCCCAGATGCCACTCATCAAAGTAGGATGCAGTACATTTTCTTAAAAAACTTTGTTATGCCATTGACCTAGATGTCCCCTGAAAGCATGGTCCCTAGACCCCTGCCCCTGCTACTCTGTCCCTGGAAGTGTTTGATTGTATTCAGGAAACTTCTTAGCTTTAGTTTAGTCCAGTTGTGCTGACTTCCCCTGTAGTGTGTGCTGTCCTTCCCTTCACCTAAGATAATCCTTGTCTACTATCTAGTTACTGAATACCCCTCTCTCTCTCTCCCCTCCTAACCATCAAAGAATGTTTTCTTCTGTGTTTAAACCTTTTTTTAAGTTCTTATAATAGTGGTTTTATACAATGTTTGTTTTTCTGTGACTGACTAAATTCACTCAGCAGAATGTCTTCCAGATTCCTCCATTTTATAAGATGTTTTATGGGTTTATCGGTGTTCTTTACCGTTGCATAGTATTCCATTGTGTGAATATACCATCGTTTGTTTATCCATTCGTCCGTTGATGGGCACCTAGGTTGTTTCCATCCTTTTGCTATCATGTACAGTGCTGCAGTGAATATGGGTGTGCATATATCTGTTTGTGTGATGGCTCTTAATTCTCTAGGATATATTCCAAGGAGCAGGATTGCTGGATCATATGGGACTTCTATTTCTAGCTTTTTAAGGAAGCGCCAAATCAATTTCCAAAGTGGTTGTACCATTTCACATTCCTGCCAACAGTGTATAGGTGTTCCAGTCTCTCCACAACCTCTCCAACATTGATTATTTTGTGTTTTTTTTTTTTTATTAATGCTAGCCTTGTTGGGGTGAGATGGTATCTCATTGTAGTTTTGATTTTCATTTCTCTAATGGCTAACGATCCTGAGCATTTCTTCATGTGTCTGTTGGCCACCTGAATGTCTTCTTTGGCGAAGTGTCTGTTCATATTCTTTGCCCATTTTTTAATTGGGTTATTTGTCTTTTTGTTGTTGAGGTTTCCTGTATCTTGTAGATTTTAGAGGTTAGACGCTGATCGGATTTGTCGTAGCCAAAAATGTTTTTCCGGTCTGTAGGTTGTCTTTTGACTCTTTTGGTGAAGTCTTTTGATGAGCAAGTTCATTCCTTTGTATTGTTCAGTAGTATTCCATTGTATAGATATTTTCGGTTAACTGCATTTGCACTAATCCTTTCTTAAATTGTTAACGTAAAGTAGTACATACTTTAGTAAGAATAAGTCTTTGTTTTGATTAAAAACAGTAACGAAATCTTCAAACTCTTCCAGTGTACTTGACACAGATTATGAGGCTTCTTTCAATATTGTGAGCATATCAGTCAATTATATTTTATGCTGCATAAGGTGCCCTGGTGACGCAGTGGTTAAGAGCTCGACTGCTAACCAAAAAGTCGGCAGTTCAAATCTACTAGCTGTTCCTTGGAAACCATATGGGGAAGTTCTACTCTGTCCTGTAGGGTCCTGTGAGTCAGAATGCTGCATAAATTATCAGCAGACATGTGAACTCAAGCATAAAGTTGTATAGATCATAAAATAAATGAGATGTTATTTAATGAAATGGATATAAATTAAACAGATGGAGAAGATGTTATCTATTGTTAATTATGCTTCACCAGAGTTATCTGTATGAACAGAATATCCCATCTCAACATCCTATTTGTTAGTAGATAGGAAATGGAAATCAGAGTGGTAACAATACCAATTAGTGGTGATATCTTGGGTTGTTGAGATCGATTTACTTACATTTCAGTACTCTTTTAACACTAGCAGCCATGAAGTGATGCCTACAGTTTACAAAACATTTATAAATATGTTCTTTCTTGAATTTCTTATCAATTCTCTGAGGAAGGCAGAGTTGGTATCATACTAATTTTATAGATGAGGAACTAATGCGTAGAGATATTTTAGATCAGTAGTACCAAAGCCAATATTAAAATCTCCAACCTCTTTCCTCCATTCTTCTATCAACAAATATTCAGTGTTTATGCACCAGGCACTCTTCTAGGTGCTGACCATTCTGGAGATTACATTCTAGTTAGAAGAGACACACTAAATAAATCAGTAAGACACTTAATATGTCAGATAATGCTAGAGAGTGCTAGGGATGATATTTGCAATTTTAAATACAGTATTAGGGAAGTCCTCATTGAGAAAGTAATAGTTGAGCAAAGACCCGAAGGTGGTGATGGAACAAGTGATGGAGACATCAGGAAAGATCATCATAGACAGAGGAAATACCAAGTGCAATGCACTGGGCAGGAATATGCCTGGTGAGTTCTAGTAACAGTAAAGAGACTTTGGTGGAGTGATCAGTGGAGAGTGGTAGGAAATGAGGTCAGAGACAAGATGGGCCTTGTAGGGCTATGTTGGTCTAGGGCCATGTGGATTTAGGGCCTTCAAGGTAATTTTAGGCTTTTACTCTGAGTAACATGAGAAGCCATTAGAGGGTTTTGAGCAGATAAGTGAGGTGATATAGCATGATTGAAAGGCATTCCTTTAGCTAGGTTGTTGAGAATAGACCTGAGAGGCCAAGAGCAGAAACAGAATACCGGTTAGGAGGCTATTGCCATGATCCAAATGAGTGGTGATGGTGGCTTGAACCAGGGTGGTAGCAGTGGATATGGTAAGAGAGTTTGGATGCTGGATATATTTTGGATCAGATCTGGGTTTTTTGAGAGAAAGAAGCAGAGTTGAGAATGACTCCCCCCCCCTTTTTTTTTAATAACTTGGACAACTAGAAGAGAGTTGCTATTTACCATCATAGAGGAGCGAGTTTTGGGAAAAGAACAGCTGGTTTGGCTGTTAAACTTGAGATACCACTTAAACGTCATGTAGAGGTAGATGTTGAGTAGGCAGTTTGACATAAGGTTCTGAAGTTTAGAGGAGACATCTGGGCTGGAGATTACTTCTGTGTGCTTTTGGCACATAGATGGTATTTAAAGCTATGAGACTAATTGTGATCACCAAAGTGATACAAATAGTGAAGAGGTCTGGGACTAAGCCCTGGACACACCTGGGCATTGAGGTATTAGAGACAAGGAACCAGCAGAGGAGACTGAGAAGGAGCAGTCATTGAGGTAGGAGGAAATTCAAGAGAATAGTATTCTAAAAGCCAAGCGAAGAGTGTTTCAGGAATGCATGATAGCAACAGAAAACAGATCAGTGGTTGCAGGGTAGGGTAAGGGGAATAGATGGTTTCAAAAGGGGTACGAGTAAACTTTCGAAGTTGATGGATATGTCATATACATATATCAAAACTTTAACAAATGGTAGACTTTAAGTATACAGTTTATTGTATGTCAGTTATACCTCAATAAAGTTGTTTTTAAAAATTGAAAACTCATTCATTATTAAAAAAAAAAAAAGGGAGTGATAAGCTGTCACATGCTGCTAATAAGTTAAGGAAGATTGGAACTCAGGGTTGACCATAGGAAATAGCAACATCCTTGGTGACCTTAACTAGAATACCATCCTTGGAGTTGTAGGCATGAAAGTGGGATTTGTGTGTATTCGAGAGAGAATGGGAAGAGAGGAAGTGGAGACAGCACTGACACTCTTTTGAAGGATTTTGCTGAAAAGGGGAGCTGGGAAATGAGACTGAAGGGGGATGTGAAGTCAAGACGAAGGCTCTTGTTTTTGAGAAAGGAGAATTACACTTGCAAAGATAGCTTATTGTTATGCTGATGGGAATGAATCAACTGGAAAAAAATGATGCTACAAGAAAGAGAAAAATTATTGTGGAGAAGGGTGAATTGATGGAGTGGTATCTATATATTTCTCTTTTCAATTGGTCTCAAGAATCTGGCCATAATTTAAAAAATTCATTTCCAAATCTGTTTGGATATGCTTTTGATTTTATTCATCATTTATTTAAAAACTATAGGGTTTGTGGATCACTTTTGAAGATATCCTTACTTAAAAACGTGCATTTTTTGTACAGTGTTTGATATTATTAATCTTGTCCTTTCCTAAGATTGATATTTATCATGTGTTGGTGTATCATATTTTATGTCATAGAGTTTATAATATCCATTCCTCACCAAATAAATGCAGATTTTCCAGTCAGCATGACTGATTTTTAGCTGCTACTACCCTTGGGGTATCTTATCTAGAATATTTTCTTATCGGGGTTGCATTATATTATGCTCTCTTTGTAAAGTAATTATGTGAAATAGTTTTACCAAAGAATTTGATGAAGTAATTTTTGTTCTTCCAGTACTGTTATGATTGGTTGCTTTGGGGATGGGTGAAAATTGATACAATTTTTTTCTTGGGGTAGCAATTCCCTTAAATTTTCTTAGTTCGCTAACTGACCATAATTGTTTCCTCAGGTGATGGGAAATCCAGGCACTTTCAAAAGAGGCCTTTTATTCTCAGCTTTGTCTTATTTGGGTTTTGAAACTTACCAGGTCATTTCTCAGGCTGCTGTGGTTCATGCCACAGCCAAAGGTAAGCTTAAATTAAACATCTTCTTTTGTCTTTATTTTCTGGGGGGAGAAGGGGCGAAGATATAGTTTTGTCAATATGTATATAAGAATAAATAATGAAACTAACATTGTTATAGGCTGGACTGAGATCTGTATCTCTATCTATATGTAATTTCTTCCGGAAACTCAAGGTCCTTCAGTGATAATCTACTAATTCTTTGTATTCTTGTAGACCCCTTGAGCTAAGAATGTTCTTTCTATTTTTAACAAGTTGAAGGGCTATAGAAAAAAAAAAAAGAGTATGTCACAGAGACCATATATGGCCTACAAAGCCTAAAATATTTACTCTCTGAACCTTTATGGTAACAGTTTGCTGATCCCTGCTTTATAGTGACAAAATGATTCTTTTGTTTCCCTAATGCCAAGATGTTATATTCTTCTCGATACAATTTTAAACTTTTCAAAACCAAAGTGTCACAGCAAAGATTGGAACCCATATATCTTTATTTCTCTTTGCATCTATCACACTTAGTTTCAGAGTGTCTTAGCATCAATACAGAAATAATTGGAGAGATTTATTGCTTCCCTAACCAACAAAATACGACATTTTGAAAGGCAAAGCCAAAATTCCTTTTAGCCTTAGTGATTATAGTCCATTTTTTAAGAAGTGTCTGAATGACATAAAAAGTACTGTATATTCATTAAATTAAAAATAGCATCTTTATATCCAAGGTTTAACTTACTCTGAAAACTAAGTTCACTGCTTTTGTTACAGATTTTAATGAAAATGGATTTATATTTTAGAATTATTTTTGTATTTTACTGTTTATTTTGAGCACTTAAAAAGTTACTGTGAAGAACAGAATATGGATATTTGTTTAGACTGCCTTGATTTTCCTTAGCTTTATCTCCTTAAAATAAAAAATCTTATAGTTAGTTAACTGGCAGATTCATATAATTTGTGAGACTATAGGCCATAACCCTTGAAAAAATCATTAATAATTACTGATAGAATATAGGAGCCAGGCTTTTTTTTTTAATTTAGAAAATGACCCACGTTTTTCTACAAATATAATTTTATTGGTCCTTGACAAGTTTTATTTTATCCCATATCTCTCTTCCATTTTTTATGCTGTGATCCTTATTTTTTGTATTTTTTAGGAATTTGTTTTCAAATCATAATTTCACCCACCAGAACTGCTTAATTCCCTTTAGATCTGCTTCATACTCATAGAAGCTAATTAAAAAGTTTTTTCCCCACTTTGTTTACTAGAATTAAGTCATATTGTGAAGTGGCACTTCTATGGAAATGAATTCAAGTTTAAGGACTTCATATTATTGACGTTTCAGTTGGATGGAATTGTGGGACTGATTTTTAGATGGTAATGTTTATGTTTATCACACAGTGGTGCCGAAACCCCGCTTGACAGCAGTAATTTAAGCACTGCACTTGAAGGTTTTTCTGATGTCCAAAGTAGGTATCACTGGGCTAAAGTCAAGGTGTCAGCAAAGCTGTGTTCTTTTTGGAGGCTCTAGGGAAGAATTTGTTTCCTTGCCTTTTCCAGCTTCCACAGGCTTCCCCCATTCCTTGCCTGATAGCCCCTTTTCTCCATCTTCAAAGCCAACAGTCACATCACTCTTACCTTGTTTCTGTTGTCACGTCTTCTCTGACTCTCTTCTTCTGCCTCTTCCACCTTTAAGGACCCTTGTGATTACATTCGCCCCACCTGGATAATCCAAGACAATCTCCCTATTTTAGATGATTAGCAACCTTAATTCCCCTTTGCTATGTAACTGCACATATTCACAAGTTCCAGGGATTAAGATGTAGACATCTTTGGGAGCCATTATTCTGCCCACTGCAAATATTGGCTAAGAATGCTGAGACACTACTTTTTCCTTTTAGTAATCTTTGTGTTATTAAAACCCAAACTTTGAGAATCAGCCACTGATAAAATTACAAAATAGAATGGAAACAAACTTTAGAAGATTAACCAGCCATATGAATGCTATTAAACTCCATAGCACCTAACCAGATTGAAGCAGGATTATGGAAAAGAAAATCTGTATAATTTTAGGGTTTCTCTGCTATTGTCACTTAATTTTTCTTAAGCTAGTATAATTACATCATGACATTAAATTAGTAAAAAATACTTGCATGGTTGTGTCATAAATTTCATATGTTTTTCTCTTGGTCTAGATTTTAATTTTTTTTTTTAACCTTTAAAAACATTTAACCTCAAATGCTCTATGGTTAATTAAAGTATACTAAGATAAATAGTAAACTTAACTGAAACGTTATTGGAATGTTGCTTGTAAGTAGGACTAAGTAGTACAGTACCCTTACAGAAGACAAAATGAAATGTGTATGTTCCTTAGTAGTTAATTGTAATATCCTGATCTTCAAACTTAAGGAGCCCTGGTTGTGCAGTGGTTAAAGTGTTGCTAACCAAAAGGTCAGTGGTTTGAACCCACCAGCCGTTCTACAAGAGAAAGCTATGACAGTCTGCTTCCGTAAAAATTTTCAGCCTTGGAAACCCTATAGGTTCGCTATGAGTTGGAATTGACTCAGTGGCAATGGCTTTGGTTTGGATCTTCAAACTTACTATTTTTTCAGGAAGTAGTCAATTTTCGTAGGGCATTACATTGTCTTTAAAGCTTATGTATTTCATGATAATGTCTAAACTAATTAGCAAGTTGGTCGAAGCATAGTGCCAATGAGGAAAGTTTCAGAATCTCTATATAGTTGACTAAGTTCTTGATGACACATTTGACTCTTTTCCATAAAAGTATCTGTATAAGTTAGGTCATAAAGAGGATCTGGTAAAACAGTGTGGTTCAGTTCATCAATAATTTCCAGTACTGTAAGTGGATAAGTTACATCATCATTTCCTACAAAGGATGGTACTTAACAACAACAACAGAGATTTTATGTGGAGGTTATTTCTTCCATAAATTCTCATAGGAAATTAAAAAAAAAATTTTAATGTATTAGTCATATTTAATACATTTTCTAATTTTTTATTTTCCATCAATCATTGGTTTGATAGCTTCATATTTATTTCTACTATATTTCTGCCTAAGTTCATTAGAATTTTTTATTTTTCCTTATAGGTGATTTCTGTATCTGATTTGCTTGTATACCCATTGCCATCGAGTCAATTCCGACTCTTAGCAACTCCATAGGACTGAATAGAACTGCCCCATAGACTTTCCAAGGCTGTAAATTTTCACAGAAGCAGACTGCGACATCTTTTTCCTGCATAGCTGCTGGTGGGTTTGAACTGATGACCTTTCAGTTAGCAGCTGAGCACTTAACCACTGTGCCACCAGGGCTCCTTTTACTTGTACAGAAAAGTGTTTATGTTTCTTAGAGTTAGTACCATTTGTCTTGGGAAGAACTACTTTATTGTGTCTTTTTTTTTATATATATATACACACAAAGTTGAAGAAATCCTTGAACAAGCAGATTACCTATATGAAAGTGGAGAAACTGAAAAGCTTTATCGGTTGTTAATCTCATATAAGGAAAGGTAAGCAACGTATGATAGGCCTGGGTTTCTGCTTTCCTCAGAATTTGTGTGTTATTTAACAATTGAAATGATCCTTGGTGCTTGAAATTTACATAATAAATTAATGCAGTTTTTATTTTAAAAAAGTATTTCCTAAGTTTTATTTATAGTATGTTTCTTTCTTACATTAAAGGATTCAAAAGTGCTACACTTATCTCATTTGTTAAGAAAAGTTTGTTGTTTTACTTACCCATGCTAGTGGAATGTTGAGATATTTTTATCTGTTTTACTAGTTTGCTTTCGGTGATGCAAGGTGGTCATTGACTATAGGTTTATCTCATCTGTCTATATTGTATACCTCTCATTCCTTTTCGTTTAAAGTCATTCCTTATTGGAATAAGGATTAAGTGATTTATTAAGAATTAGGATGCTTGTATGCCATTATAAAATATTATCTGTGTATCACTTCAGGAGCAGTCTTTTCAGAAAAATAAAAAGTACCCCTTTTTCTGTTTTTAGTATTAGATTACATTTTTAGTCCAGAATCAATGTGTACTCATTTGTTGGGAGGATCGGGATGTGGAGACTTAGTTAAATAAGGCTGAATGACATTTCCAGATCTCTCATCTACCTGTTTTCCATAACTAGAAACATTGACTCATTTTCTTCAGCTACCTCTCTTAGATTCCCAAAAACAGTTTTCTCACTGTGACCCATTAATTTTATTTCCTAAATGCCTTTACATCTCTTTTTCCTTCTCCATTCTCCCATCAGTAACTTGACGTGACTGATTTGGTGTTTTGTAGTCTTTTCAGTAATAATTTGAAAAGTAAGCTGTAAGGTAGTTACTCCATATTCATTGAATTATAAATATACAGTAATTACCTTTTTTTTTTATAAAATAAGAACTTTCAAATTGTATGTGAATACTGTTTTTTTTTTTTTTTAAAAAAAAAACCTAAAATATATAAAGTAGGCTTAAAGGCAACCATTTAATAAAAAGGAATTCAAGGTTAGTTTTTTTTAAAAAAATTCAAATTCTTAGTTGCGGTTACTATTAATCATTTCTTATTTTGTATATTTATATTTAAATGGCAGTTCCTCAAGGAATCCAGTGCACTTACTTGAAATAAGAAGCCATTCATCATGGCATGGATGATACATTCAAACGGAATTTATTTTGAGATTACATTATATTCAGTTGTTCCTTCACTAACAAATATCTATCATATCACATACTTACTCTGTGCCAGGCACTGTATTTGGGGATAGAGATATAGCAGTTTTGTTTTTTTAGGGCATGACCCTGTCTGTAAAGTTCATGTATTTTATAGTAATGTCTGAACCACTTAGTGGATTGCATGAAGCACACTTCCAGTGAGGTCAAGCATCAGTTTTATATGTTGAGTTTTGTAGAGCAGGTGTTTAGAGAATTCAAATACAAACGTAGTTTCCGAGGAAATCAGTATTTAGATACTATAGCTAAGTTAATATTTATCAATAATATTGGATATTTTATAAGGAATTTTAGCAAAAAAGTTTTTATATGAAAAAAGTAAATTTAACATTATTAATAATAGCATTTTGATACCATGTTGCTTCCTATATCCTCACTAATCTGAGAAAACATAACGTGTTAATTAATGATGTGACCTTTAACAGGTTAAAAATGTCAACTAAATTGTTGTTTTATATTTTATTTCAAATTAGTGAAGATGCAGAGTTACTGTGGCGTTTGGCACGGGCATCACGTGATATAGCTCAACTTAGCAGAACCTCAGAAGAAGAGAAAAAGCGATTGGTGTATGAAGCCCTAGAATACGCAAAAAGGGCACTTGAAAAAAATGAATCAAGTTTTGCAGCTCATAAGGTGAGGTGCTTAACATAAGTAAGCTGCTACCATGTACTGAGGGGTACATCAGTCCATACTTATCTATTCTATTATCCCTAGCTGACATAGGAAAGAAAATTGCTGTATTTTAAAGAAGTAGGGGAAGGATTTATTTTTGTAGAATCTTTTCAAAAAGAAGTAAGTGGTGGTTTTTTGTTTTTTTTTAAAATTAAATAGTTATTCTAATTTTATTATTATGTCTGATAAATTACTTTTGTGAATGCTTATTTTTAAACAAAAGTGTTAGTAGTTTCATGAATTATCTCTATTTCTCATAGTGCAAGCACTTGGCAAATATTTTCTCATTTTCCTCTTATTATATTTCTGTTTTATGTGGAGGTAGGAATATAGCAACTGGACAACTGAGACCCAGTATGGTTTTTCACATGTAATTCATCTAGTTTCTGGATTTCCCAGTTGATTTAGAACAATGTGTTTTAATAGGCAGTATGGGAAAATAGGGGAGGCTATTGACATTTTGGATTAGGACATTTCTTTATCATGTTGGACTGTCCCCTAAGTCATTGTGATAATCAAAATCTATCCCCACACATTTCTAAATGCTCCCTTTAGGGGTTTGGTAGTATCCTCCCACCGCCCTCCCTCCCAAAAAAATAGCACCACTTGTTTATATTAAGGATAAAACAGATGCGTATCCTTTTAAATTTATCAAGACTTATTTTATGTCCCAGAATATGTTTTATCTTTGTAAATGTTCTCTGTGTACTTCAAAATAATGTTTATTCAACTGTTGTTGTAGCTTATAAACGTCAGTTAGTTAAGTTGGTTGATGATGATGTTCAAGTCTTCTTTATCCTTAATGATTTTCTGTGTTGAAATCTCCAACTATAATTGTAGATTTGTCTGTTTCTCTTTGCAATTTTATTAGTTTTTGCTTTGTATATTTTGAAATGCTGTTATTAGGGATATAATAAACATTCGGTATTGTTATATCCCATTGGTGAATTGACCTCTTTATTATTATAAAATGATCCTCTTCATCTTTTGAAATAATCTTGGTTTTACAGTCTACTCTGTCTTATATTAATGTAGCTATTCTATTTTTTTTTAAATTAATATTAGCTGGTATATCTTTTTCAGACCTTTTGCTTTTAACTTATTTGTGGCTTTATATTTGACATGTACTTCTCGTAATAGTTATGTCTTTTATTTTTATTTAATTTTCATTTTATAGCATTTTTATTGAGATACACTTCATATATCATAAAATACACTGTTTTGAAACCCTGTATGATCCCTCTAGTCAACTGGATTTGGGCTACTGGGTAACTATCAATAGAGATTACATGAATATAGTGTATAAAGGTGTGTGTGTATGTTTAAATTATACTTTTTTATTTTTGATAAACTTATCAAGTATAAGAGGTTTTGGTGGAGAGTAGGTTTAAACAGAGGTTGTGTTAAAATTCTTTTGGTTATAATTATTAGAATCCCACAAAAATTAGCTCAAACAAAAAACCTTTGCCATCAAGTTGATTTTGACTCATGGTGAACTCGTGTGTTACAGAGTAGAACTGCTCCATATGGTTTTCTTGCTGTAATCTTTACAGAAGCAGATTGCCACGCCTTTCTTCCCTGATGTTGCTGGGTGGGTTTGAACCACCAACCTTTAGGTTAGTAGTCTAATACAAACCCACCCAGGGACCACCGAACAAAAGAAAGGGAGGGGGATGGCGATTATAAGAAACTATTGTATCTCATAGAACCCAAAGGCAAGCTGTATTTGGGCCTCAGGAAAAAACTGGTTTGGTTGCTCGGAGGCTTCATTAATCATCTCTCTTCTCTGTGCTCTGCAAATCTTTTTTTAACTGCAGACTTTTTTTTTCTCCTTAGCCTAAGTGTTGTGACTAACTATAATGGCTGGGTTTATGCATTGTTCGAAAGACCAGATAGACTGAAGCGCAAATATCTTAGATTCAGCTCTTGGGGAAGAAACTCAGGTTGTCTCAGTTTGGGTGTATTGTCCAACTATGGCTATGGGGACATGGTCACAATTGACAAATGTGGCTGTTCCTACTATTACAGAGCAGTTGTATGCGGAGGGACAGCTCTCATCTCCCAGAGGATAAGAAGACAAAAGGATAGTCATTCAGTTATAAATTTTTCTAAATTTATACTCAAACCATAAGCATAATTCATTATCTCTGTGTTCATTATACCATGTTTTATTTGTAATAAAGAAGCAATTCTTAGAGAATTCACCACTTCCCATCTTGTATTTATTTATTTATTAACATGTTGTCATGGTTTGAATTATGTCCCCCCCAAAAATGTGTGTATCAATTTGGCTAGGCCACGATTCCCAGTGTTGTGTGGTTGTCCTCCATTTTGTGATTGTAATTTAACATTAAAGAGGATTAGGGTGGGATTGTAAGACCACCCTAACCCAGGTCACATCCCTGATCCAGCGTAAAGGGAGTTTCCCTGGGGTGTGGCCTGCACCACCTTTTATCTCTTGTAAGAGATGAAAGGAAAGCAAGTGGAGAATTGGGGGACCTCATACCATCAAGAAAGCAGTGCCGGGAGCAGAGCGCGTCCTTTGGACTGGGGTCCCTGCGCCGAGAAGCTCCTAGTCCGGGGGAACACCGATGAGAAGGCCAAGAGAGAGAGAAAGCCTTCCCCTGGAGCTGACACCCTGAATTTCGACTTTTAGCCTACTTTACTGTAAGGAAATAAACTTCTCTTTGTTAAAACCATCCACTTGTGGTATTTCTGTTATGGCAGCACTAGATAACTAAGACACATGTCTTATCCTTGTAACTAGAATGTAAGTTCCTGAAGGGCCATGTCCACTTTTTTTGTATATTCGGGTACATTTAATACAGTTCTTATGTTCGGTAACTTTTTATTGAATTATAATGACTATTGAGGAATAAATAATTACACAGATTTACCTTATATTGAATGGAATATCATTAAGAGTATTCTTAACACCTTTTCCCCCTATTTTTAGTGGTATGCAATCTGTATTAGTGATGTTGGAGATTACGAAGGCATCAAGGTTAAAATTGCAAATGCCTACATTATCAAGGAACATTTCGAGGTACTGATAAATTATTAAAGTTCATGAATATAAAAATTCAATATTTTCCTTAGTAGATTTCTGATAGTCTATTGCTGTATAATAAACCACTTAAAATTTAGTGGCTTATTGCAGTAACAACTTATTGTTTCTTACAGTTCTGTATGTTAACTGAGTGCAGTGGTGTTTCTGCTCTGCTTGGTGTAGCTGAAGTCATTTAGATGGCTGCATTCAGCTGGGCCTTCAGCTGGGACTGGAGTGTCCCAAGATGGCCTCTTATCTACAAGGGTTTCTTTTCATTTCTTACCATTTAGTAGTCAAGCTCAAGCTTCTTTACAGCATGGTAGCTGGCTTCCAAGACTGAGTGTTCCAAAAGAAAAGCTCCTTTGTACAAGCTTTTGTCAAGTCTGCCACACTTAGTAATATTGCATTGGCTTAAACAAATCAATTTATGCTGTTTCAATTTTGAATTCCATCATTACATCTAAAGTCGTAAGGAATTATTATCTTTGGATTGTTTTTAAAAGATAGTTAATGGCAGGAAGGATTCTAAAACAAAGGGTTTACTTCAGAGCAATTCTTCTCAGCCTATTCCATAAGAAAATTAGACCCTAACACCAAAGGCATCTGTTATATGTAATGAATTAGCTTCTCTCCCGTGCATCTAGAATGGTACTAGATTTGTACCGTTCTTGGGAGAATTGACAAAATAGTCACTCATATCATTTTTTTGTAGGGCTTAATTTTCTAGTGGAACTCCAGTTGGGGAAGGTTACTCAGTATACATTATGTTTAGGTACTTTATAAATATATTTTGCTGTGAATCATATCACTGTATTTAAGGAGTAAAATTTAGGTGTGTGCTGATTCTTACCCATATTATTAAAGCAGGATTTCTGCCAAGTCATACTTGGTTATCCTTACGCTATCTATTTCCTCTAGTACTACTAACATTAATCAAGTTGTTGTTATGTGCCGTCGAATTGATTCCAACTCATAGCAACCTGCCCCACAGGGCAGAGTAGGGCTGCACCATAGGGTTTCCTAGGCTGTAATCTTTATAGATGCAGACTGCCACATCTTTCTGCCTCAGAGCGCTTTGTGAGTTCGAACCCCTGACCTTTCGGTTAGCAGCCAAGTGCTTAACCATTGTGCCAGCAGGGCTAGTAATAAATTGAGTAACTGGTAGTTACTAAAAATGAAAATAATGATGTTCGTGATAGAAGATATGTGCCAGGCACTGTGCTTAAGCACTTCTTGTTATACTCATTTGATTTTCACCACAACCCTATGAAGTAGGTATATTATTTTCTCTATTATACCAAAGAACAAACTCAGGTATAATGAGAATACAGAATACGCCAAGGTCAGCAAGTTAGAGGGCACTGAGCCGTGATTCAAACCCTGGCAGTCAGACTTTATAGCCCATGCTGTTAACCATTATAAATATTTGAAAATGTATACCTTACAATACCAAACTGAAAATGAAAATGTGGGTTTACAGAAAAGCATACATTAGGAAGTCTTGATTTTTTAAGAAATTTTAATTTTAATGAGATTAACATTAATTGGTAGATAAAGGGAGAGTATTTTCTTTAAGGCATTAAAATTTAAACAGTGAAGTCTTTAATTCTGTAGTTTATGCTTTACACAAATTCACATAGGACTTTCACGTAGGACTTTTACAAAGTAAATAGGGAGATGTTATCCACATATTTTACATTGTATATAATTCTATGAATTAATATATTCTCTGAATAAACAGTATTTTTCCTTTGGTAAGTACAGATGGGAAAGTTGAACAAAATCCTGCATACAGAAAGAAACTTTCTAAAATTATTATGTAGTTTTTATTCCTCTTTTAGGACAGAATGCTTTTTGTTCAGTATTTGTATAGAACTTGCCAAAAAAAGATTTTCTTGTTTTCTTTTAATCTGGAAGAAAGAAGCATTGAGATCTATAAATTATTATTGTTTTCATAGTTAGCTTCATTTATATCTTTCATATTTTTTCTTATCTTGATAAACTCTACAGTCAGTTTCTCAGCCCTATGGAATAGTAATCTTGGTACAAGTCGTTAATAGCATAGTGAAATGAATGTACTCTAAGAATTAAGAAGAAAGTTGATGTTAATTATGACAGAAGAATTGAGATGCAGGGTTATATTATTACTATTTTTTTAATCATGGCTTCTTCAGCAAACATAGTAAAGCACTTACTGATGTTCAGAAAATAAGTATCAATTTTCTCATTTCTTGTTAGAAAGCAATTGAACTGAACCCTAAAGATGCTACTTCAATTCACCTTATGGGTATTTGGTAAGAAAATTTCTTTAAATAAATACTTCAGTGATACTTAGTATGATCTTATTTTGTAGTATGTATGAATATTTTATAGTATATAAAAAAGACGTAAAATATTTAAAAATATTATCTGGCACAGTCTAAAGTGTTAAATCCATTAAGTTAACTAGCACCTCTGCATGTATTGTTAGAAAATACTAAATTTGTTTGTGATCATGTTGTTACTCGTATCATTTAGAAAAATGTACTCAGATAAGCATATAACTTAGACCTTTAAATTCCCTTTGTTGGGAAACACTATTCTTAGTTATCAGGCTAAATTAAATTGGATTAATCTAAATATAGTAAATACCATAGGAGAACCTAAGAGGGTCTTTACATCTTCAAAGTGTGTCAGTATAGTCTTGACTAGATTCTAAGGAACAATATAATTTGACTTTCTGTATCTTTCTGTTTTTATCTGACCTTGTATGAAACATAGACCATTATTTTGCTGGTATGAGGGTGCATCAGTGTGTTAAATGCTTGCTGGTTTAAGAGTCTTTCTTGAGACAGGTTGGCCGCTGTTTTCTTTTGTGTAGACTGCAGAGCTAAATATTTATTGCCTTCTAAGAGGGGTAACAGTGTAAACAGTCCTGTATCAGACTCCTTTAAAAGAGAGGCAAATACCTTGTAGGATAAAGGACACTAAACTAAAAAACACTTACTGGGACTGATGATAATTGAAGGACAGTCATAACTCAGATACCAGTGATCAGACGTATGAATGGTAGAGTTCAGACCCTGATCAGAGATCCAACACTTTTTTCCTACTTATTTCAGAAAGGTATAAAAATTCATGGATGTTAATTATTCGCTTCACCCTTTTAAAAATGTAGACTTAGAGTGTTGGTTGCTGTTTTTATTTATGCATATCATGTTTAGCTTTGTTCTTTATCTTGACTAAGTTTTTTACTTCTCTGAGTTTGTTTTTAGAAAAGAGTTTGTGAAAAACGGGTGATAATCTTATCGTGGTTGTAAGGAGTAGATGAGAGAATCACTTATTTTAGCAACTGGCACAAAGTGAGCACTCAAATGGTGGATGATATACTGTGTCATCATTACTACTATTGCTTACTGTTTACACTTAATCGGAAAGTACAGCCCCCAGCTGATGGATAGATATACGTCGGTCTCTAGATAATTCAGTATGATTATTAACCTACTGGATATCATGTAAAGTATTAATTTTCAGAAGTACAGCCGGAGAAAATTCCTTTTATAGTATCTGTGGAGATGTTTGGAAACCCTGGTGTAGTGGTTAAGAGCTATGGCTGCTAACCAAAAGGTTGGCAGTTCGAATCCACCAGGCACTCCTTGGAAACTGTATGGGGCAGTTCTCCTCTGTCCTATAGGGTCGCTATGAGTCGGAATTGACTCAGTGGCAACAGGTTTGGTTTTTTTTTTTTTTTTTTTAATTGAGATGCTTAGCTCTCTTTAAGAGAAAACAAAGAAGCTGCAATTTAAATGTTATTTCCCTACAGGTGTTACACATTTGCTGAGATGCCTTGGTATCAAAGAAAAATTGCGAAAATGCTGTTTGCAACTCCTCCTAATTCCACCTATGAGGAGGTAATGTGATGTCCTTTGTTAAGTTAGTACAGTTTCTAAACTGCGGCACCATTCTACTGTGTCCCACATCTGAGAGTCTGATTCAGTGAGGGACTTGAGCAAGTTACTTATGCTTCTATTCATCTGTCTTGTCACTGAGGCTTAATACTTATTATCCATGACTGGTGAGTTTTTGTTTTTTTTTTTGCTTTAGGTGAGTGGCTGACAATTCTGGTTTATTGCCAGCTAAAATAGGCCATGGCTAAAATTTATTTTCATTTTCTGTTTGAAATTTACACCATATAAAAGTCAAAAAGAATGAGAAATACAGCAACTATTACCTAGCATGTTTTAGGCACATTCTACATGATAACAAGTCATTTATCTGAAAAAGTAAAGGATACGATTGCATTGGTAAAGGAACATTAATCATAACTGTTTCTGTAAAAAGTGAGTATGAAAGGCTCACATTCTCTCATTTTTTAAAGGCCTTTTGATTTTCCTGTTAAAAATACAGTTTGAAAGGCATTTCTGGGTAAACATTTTGGGTTTACTCATCACAAAGAACATTTTTAGAATAAGGAAATAGGTAACTGAAAAGACACTCCCAATACTTGTATCATAGGAAGGAGCTGTTTTTTTTTCTGGGATGGTATATGTCACTGTGAGTCAGATTCAGCTCCACAGCACCCAGCAGCAACAATAGTATAAAAATTGATGTGAAGAACATTTATTTGTATACTTAGAACACAATTGGGAAATATTTATTGTTATTAAAGAGCATGCATTCTAAGGAAAAAAGATACACAATTGGCACTACTATAACAAATCAGTTGTTTTTAAGAAACCAATTGTCATCAGATAATGCATTATAAAGACAGTAGTTGAAGTGGAATAAAAGGAATTAGCAGAGTTTCAGACTCACAGTAACATTTTTCTGTAGGAATTTCAATAAAAAGGACTTTATAAAATTCACTGGGGTAACTTATGTATCTCTGAGTAAATTTAGTTTATTATATGTAGTTTTTGCTAGTAGTCACTGTTAGGATTTGAGAAAAGAAAGGTCAGAACAGCTGAGTTCTACATGATAATGTTCTTTGCACATGATGCTAGTTTGATACAAATTCTGAACAATGAAGTTATTATCAGAAATGATCCATATATTATAATCCTTTCTCTGATGATTAAATTCAATTCAGTTTGGCTATATTAACATCTGCTGTTGAAGAATTGACTATTAAGGTGATTTAATTTACTTATATTTTATATAAGAATAGAGAGATCTTTTGAGAAAATTTTTACTGTTATATTGTTAAGTATTTTTAATCCTTTTCATCATGTTTAGGCTCTTTGTGTTTTTTACAGGCCCTAAGCTACTTTCACAGGGCAGAACAAGGTAACACATTTTTGGTATCACATATTAGTATAGTTAAGATTATATGAATGCTGAATATATAAGAGATTTTTAAAACAAGTTATTTGATGTGCTTCTTTTTGCACTGTATTTAGTAAAACAATTTTTAAAGTTCTTATCCAGTAAAGATCACCTGAGCAAGAAATAGGTTGCCACTGGATTTAGAGCTGCAGGTTTGGAATGGTCCTTTATTTTATATAATTCACCTTTCCTTGTTAGAACTCTGGTGGCACAGTGGTGAAAGCACTTGAGTGCTAACTGAAAGGTCCCAGTTCAAACCCACCAGCTGCTCCTCAGGAGAAAGATGTGGCAGTCTGCTTCCGCAAAGATTTACAGCCTTAGAAACCCTGTGGGGCAGCTTTACTCTGTCCTGTAGGGTCCCTATGAGTCACAGTCGACTCGATGGCAACAGATTGTTTGAGATGAGGGTTAGACAGGTTAACTGTCTAATTCAAGATTATACAGCTAATTAGAGGTATTTAAATGAGAGCTCTCTGGTTTTAAACCAGGCCAGTTTTTGTTCTGTTGAAGATACTGTCTTTTGGGGAAAATTTCATGTTACTCTTGCTTTGAAGAAATAAACAGCCTATAAAACCATCGATATCCTCTCGATGGTACTATTTTACATGAGTGACATTTTCTCAGTGGGATTTAAAAGTATAATTTCAAGGTAAAGATAGAGCATTAGAGATTTAAGGGTTGGGGACGTTGAGAAAGACATGGTCCTGCCCTCACAGAGCTAAGATAGTGTTCAGTAACTCCAGCACTCCTTCAGGTCCTACCTTAGAGGTCACTTCCTTAAGGTGGCCTTTCTCTGTGGCCGAAATCTGGGTTAGATGCTTCTCTTACACCCTTAGCACCTTTTACTTCTCCCATCATGACCCTTAGCACTCCGTATTATAAATATTTGTTTACATGTCTAAACTGAAAATTCAGGGGAGATGGAGACTTTGTCTTTCTGGCATACAGTTGTATCACCTAATAAATGCTTGGCAAACTTGCTGAAATTATTAATGAGTAAATAGATAAATCAGTATGCTTAACTCCAAGGACGCCTAAGGATATCAACATGGTATCACACAAATACATTCAGATAAAAGAAGGAAAACAATTTTGGGTTAAGGAGCAAATGGAGTTAATCATAAATTGTATTTAGGAAGAAGTATACTTTGAATTTAGCGGGCCCCAGGTTGTTAGGAGGAACTGTGTCAGGAAGTAATGAAGTTAGAGTGACAGTGCTGTGCTTTGGTTCATCAGCTTTTTGTTTGTGCTTTTCCCTTGGCCAAGAATGTTCTCTGCTTTTCTGTTAAAATTCTGTTTAGCCTCCAAGTCAGCCCACTTGTAACCTCTTAGAGTTGCTTTTGTCTTTGATTTGTCATAGTACTTTCAAGTTTATGCATCTGGTAAAGCATTCCTTTCACTCTTAACGTTACATTTAGTTGTGTTCCTGTTTGTCTCTCCTTTTCATTATAAATTCCAAAAGAACAGAGACTTTGTTTCATCCTTCTCTGTATGTTTAAATACATTTAATATTCAGTAAATGTTGATCAAATGTATATAAGAGGACCGGTCATCATGATTTTATTCACTCATTCAGCAAGTAGATATTGAGTACGTGTTATGTTCCAGGCACTGTTCTAGGCACTTGGAATACACGAGGAAACAAAACAGATGAAAATCATTATACTACGGAGCTTACATTCTATCAGGAGTCTCAGTTTTTTGTCTATAAAATGGAGATAATACCTATTTTATCAAATTGTTGTGAAAAGTAGAAATGTGTATAGTACAGTGCTTAGCACATAATAAGCACTCAATAAGTGGTAATTATTATTTTACAAATATTTTGAGATATGAATAGTTGAACAAAAAAATTACAGTAGCCTAATCACTTACTGACATAGAATTTATTATTGGAATTCAGGCCAAAAAAATTAAACCATTAAAAATAAAAGTAACATTATTTCATCTGAGGTAAATTTATTTTTATTTCTTATGTACAGTGGATCCAAACTTCTATAGCAAAAACTTACTACTTTTAGGAAAGACATATTTGAAGATACAGAACAGAAAGCTTGCTGCTTTCTGGCTGTTGAAAGCCAAGGACTATCCGGCACACACAGAGGAAGATAAACAGGTAAAACACCTCTAATAAAATAAGGCAGATAGGTTTCCGCTGAGGGCACTGTTAAATAAAACTGAACTAAGAACTTCTTTAAAAACATGATTGTCTAAATACATGATATTGCTGGGAAAAAACAGCATTCATTTCAAATGTGAATTCATTGGCATTCACACTAATTTCTGTATAGGAAATGTTTATAGTCACTGTCACCAAAGAGATGTTATAGATTACTTGCTGTAATACAGAATTACTCCTGTTTGGCATATATGACAAACCAAGTAAGATTTGCAAAACACAGAAGGCAAGGGATGTGTACTGACGTGGAAGAGTTCTCTGAAAGAGTCTCATTTGGTCACTGTCAAGAAATTTTATTATTATTATATCCTATCCTAGAAACTCTTAGCAACCACACTCCACTTTATGAAAAATTTCATAAGTTAATTTCTGTGCTGTACTGCTTATTTATAACATGTATTTTTTCATTTTAGATCCAGACTGAAGCTGCTCAGTTGCTTACAAGTTTCAGTGTCAAGAATTGAGAACTTTTCAGAGAAGACAGTACATGAATATCTAATAAACATCACTTTTCATCAAACTATAAATACATTTACCATAACGGCTCTGTGTCTGCTTTCTTACCTTTTTTTTTTTTTTTTTTTTTAATGTTGTGATCATTTAACAGATTAAGTACACAAAATCATAGGTTTCTTCACAAATAACAAAAGAAACACCTGCCATAAGAGTGATAGCGATAATCTCCATGAATCAGAGGCAGATTATTTTGCAGCTGGGAGACACCAGCAATATAAAGTGGTATGAAATTTCTAAGGAGGATTTATCACATTAGGATGGGAGATCAAGGAAAGAAAGCTTTGTGGAAGAGGGGAGTGCATTTTCAAGTTGGATTGATTCAAAGTTGAGATCTTGAAGAGAAGGTACAGTGTAAGGTTAAGATGCTGAGGGCTCTTGGTTTAAAGTAGTTAAATGATGTGTCTTGTAGCCAACCTGCATAAGGAAAGAAGTCGTCAGGAGAGGATTGAAAATGGAGTTGTTTCCTTTTTAAAATGTGGACTGTTGTCACAGTAGATTGAAAGGAATACTGAACTCAACATCTTAAATGGAAATTGTTTTAAATAGTGGGACTGCTACTTAAGGCTGGGGTATCACTACTGCAACGTTACAAGTTTTGTAGGCAGATAAAAAACCTGTTGCCATTGAGTCAATTCCGACTCATAGTGACCCTATAGGACAGAGTACAACGGCCCCATAGGATTTGCAAGGAGTGGCTGGTGGATTTGAACTGCTGGCCTTTTGGTTAGCAGTCAAGCTGAAGAACATAAAAGTACAATTATGTGCCACATAACGTCTGTTTGGGCAACGTCCAACAGCATATATGTCTGTGATTTGGTGTGCACCCTCTGGGGGATGCCGGTAGCCTGACTCAGCAGCAGGCTCGCCCTGCTGCCCTCCACCTGCGGGAACAGTCGCCCCTACGTCTGGGAGGAGTGGGCGCCCAGTCCTGCTCCTAAGTGCCGAAGTTTGGCAGGCATTGCAAGCCCGGTTGGAGCAGGGGGCAACAAGTCACTGGGACTGCTCCCCTGCTGCCAGGGCCCATGCCCAGATCCTCCCTCCCGTGACCTTTGCAGGGCTGCAGAGCCGTGTACTGGGTGGGACCTGGGTTAGCACTTGCTCTTGAGGCATCCACAGTGGGAGCTGCCCAAGGTGCGCACCACACTGTGGCCTCAAGGCCTGTGTGCCCCACAGGCCCGGGTGTTTGCACGTCCAAATCACCCAAAGTCCAATTTCACAAAACGTATCGTGGATGTTAAGCAATGCATGACTGTATATCCCAAACGCCATTTAGATCTGAGAGTGTATGCATAGGTGGATTTTCCCCAAAGGATTTGGGAATTGTAATCTTAGAAGCCAACTGTGTGGGTTATGTGCTGCTTTTTTCTGTTTTATCACGTAAATTTGCAAGCAAAAAGGAAAACAGTAGTGAACTCTTTCTGCACACCACTCAGATTCAACAATTGTTAATCTTTTGCTTTATTTATATATGTGTTTATATTAATATATATATTTCTGAACCTTTGAAGTTACAGGCGTGATGAAATTTCACCCCTAAATATTTCAGCATGCATCCTCTCAGAATAAGGACATCCTCCTAAACAAACACAATTCCATGATCACAGCTAAGATAATTCTCTTACATCATCTAATATCCAGCCGAACTCAAATTTCCTCAAATGTGCCCAAGTGTCTCATACTTCTAAAAAAAAAAACAAAAAACCAGAACTCAAAAACAGCATACTTTGCATTTGACTTGCAATTAATCCAGAATCCATCCCCCCCCCTTTTTTTTTCCTGCTGATAACTTTCTGAAGAGACTAGTCCATTTGCCTCGTAGATCGTGTGTCATTCCAGATTTGCCTAATAGATCACATTTTGAAAACCACTGAAATAGTTGTTAAGTACTGGTTTGGTTAAGCCTTATTTTCAGAGACTTAAATTATATGTATATTGGATTTTCTTTGCCTTTTATATTTATCAGTCTCTGATTTTTCTTTTAACCTCTGTTTCATTTTCATTTTCTTGGCTCTTTTCACCTACCTCTCTCACTGCACTTTTGGTTGTATGTATTCTTCATACACACTTAGTCTTCATTCTCAATGTTTTTGTCTTCATTTTTTCCCCTGATTTTAGTAGCCATTCCACATCTTCATCTTGCTTATCCAATTCCGAGTTTTTGGATTTCTGATTTGGATTTTTTTTAATCTGCAATTATTTATTTACACCTAATTCATATTAGCATGTTGTATTAAAAAGTTTCTAGTCTTGTATTTTTTTACTATTTTCACTGGGAATTTTCTGATTTTCAACTTTCTGCTTAAGTGACTTCGAGTGTTTTTCTCAGAGGGTATGACGTGTGTGTGTGTGTGTGTGTGTGTGTGTGTGTTGGGTCACCAATAATAGCAAGTAATCAAATAGGAGGAAGTGAAGCGTTTGCTTTAAGAATACCTTCTTATAAGCTGTCTTGTGAATGAGGTATCTTTCAATAGTAAAGCCTTTTATGCAGGGGAGAGTTTTTCTGATAGCTTGTAGACTTAATAATTATAGTTTCAGAGGACATTGCAAAAAATAGTACAGAGAGGTTCTGTGTACCCCATTGCCAGTTTTCCCCAATGGTAAAATCTTACATAACTACAGTACAGCATCAAAGTAGGAAATTGACATTGGTAGTCCACAGACCTTGCTCAGATTTTACCAGCTCTTACATGTACTCACTTGTGTGTAGTTCTATGCAATTTTATCGTGTAGATTTTTGGAACCACCACAAGATACAGAACTGTCCCACTATGACAAAGATCTTTTGTGCTACCCCTTTATAGTCAAACCTACCCACCTCCTCCACCCCTACCATCCTTTATCCCTAACCCCTGGCAACCACTAATCTTTTCTGCATCTCTATAATTTTGTCACTTTGAGAATGTTATAAATGTAATCAAAGCATGACTTTTGAGATTGGCATTTTTCACTCAGCACAAGCCCTTTTGAGATCTTCGTTCTATCAATAGTTCATTCCTTTTTAGTGCTAACTAGTATTCCACTGTATGAGTGTACTAGTTTAACCATCTTGCTTTCCAATTTTTAGCTATTAAAGCTGCTATGAACATTATGTACAGGTTTCTAAGTCGACATAAGTTCTCATTTTTCTGGAATAAATGCCCAGGAGTGCAATTGCTGGTTCCCTTATAGAGCTTTTATCTTTTTATCCTTTTACCCTTACCCACCAGTGGATATCCCCTTTCAGATATGGTGCCTTCCCCAAGATCCTGATTCTGTGCACTTTCCAGGTCCCTTCGTTTTAACTTCCCAGAAGCCTGATTCACCAGGTCTCGTGCTGGTGTTTGGCATTTCCTTACTCAGGGTAAGGCCCACTGGTGCTGGGAATAAACCCTAGGACCTCATCACATTCCCTTTCTGTGCAATCTCCACCTAACTCTGTTCTTGTGTGAGTTGACTGCTAGTTTGGGATGTTTATTTCCTCTCATACATGTAGACAGAAGTCTAGTATTGTCTTCTAAACATGTCACAGGTATGGGCTATCAGTGATTTTATTACCTCTTGTGGATATGTGTTGAGGATGTGAGAAGAAACTTGAATTTGGTTAAGTGGTCCTCATCCTATAAGAACTTGAAAGCTGTCAACTTCTTGATGCCAAAATTTTCTCAAATAGGCTTCTAATCATAGGTTGTAGACTAGCTGTGGATTTTGTAAAAATAACTTCTCTCAGCCTCACTTTCCTAATCTATAACATGAACATCACTAAAAAGCAAAAAACACAAACTTCTTGCAATTGTGAAGATCAGAATAATAATATATGTAAAGGACTTAATGTATCAATAAACACTAAAAAATATTATCATCTGATTGAGTTCTTAGTTGAGATTGGGGAAAGAAATTTTGGAATTTAGGAGACGTGACTTTTGGACTCTTTTTTTATTTTTTCCAGAAAGAGTTGATTAGGAGGTGACACCAAGGGGGGTCTGACAGCAACACTGGCTGTCTTCATGGACTCCCAAAAGGCAATTTCTACATCAGAGCTTATATATCATTTTGGCAAAGATTACCTAGTGTCTTCAGAAATGTAGCCCACAGATGGTCAGATGAGTATACATCACAAGACAATTACAAGAAACTTTATTAAAGATATGCATGCCGGACATATGGACTCTAATCTTTGTTTATTGTTGTAGTTTAAATAAAGTTTGCATTTCAAGTTAGTCTCGCATACAAAAATTTATACATACATTGTTATGTGACCCTAATTGCTCTCCCCATACTGTGACAGCACACTCCTCCTTTCCACCCCGGATTCCCCATGTCCATTCAACCAGCTCCTAACCCTCTGCCTTCCCATCTCACCTCCAGACAGAAGCTGCCCATTTAGTCTCTTGCATCTACTTGAGCTAAGAGGCACACTCAAGAGTATCACTTTATGTCCCACCATCCAGTACAATCCCTGTCTGAAAAATTGGCCTCAGAAATTGTTTTAGTTCTGGGCTGATGATAGAGAATCTAGGGGCCGTGCTTTGCACAGTTCCTCCAGTCTCAGACCATTAAGTCTGCTTACTAGAATTTGAGTTCTGTACCCCACCTTTCCCCTGCTCCATCAGGAACTCTCTGTTCCCTGTCAGGGTGGTCACTGGTCGTAGCCAGGCACCATCTAGTTCTTTTGGTCTCAGGCTGATGAAGTCTCTGGTTTATGTGGCCCTTTCTGTCTCTCAGGCTAATATTTTCCTTGTGTCTTTGGTGTTCTTCGTTCTCCTTTACTCCAGGTGGTTGGGACCAATTGATGCATCTTAGATGGCCGCTTGCAAGCTTTTAAGACCCCAGATGCCACTCACCAAACAAGGATGCAGAACATTTTAATAAGCTTTGTTATGCCAGTTGACCTAGATGTCCCCTGAAAGCATGATCCCCAGACCCCCACCCCTGCTACTCTGTCCCTTAAAGTGTTTGACTGTATTCAGGGAACTTCTTAGCTTTGGTTTAGTCCAGCTGTGCTGACTTCCCATGTAGTGTGTGCTGTCCTTCCCTTCACTAATTCTTATCTACTGTCTAGTTTGTGAATAACCCTCACCCTCCCTCCCCACCCTCGTAACCATCAAAGAATGTTTTCTTCTGTTCTTGAGTTTTTATAATAGCGGTCTTATACAATATTTGTCCTTATGTGCCTGACTAAACTCACTCAGCATAATGCCCTCCAGATTCCTCTGTTTCACAGCTTCATCATTGTACTTTATTGTTGTGTAGTATTGCATTGTGTGGATATACCATAATTTGTTTATCCATTCATCTGTTGATGGGCACCTAGGTTGTTTCCGTCTTTTGCTATTGTGAACAACGCTGCACTGAACATGGGTGTGCATATGTCTATTCGTGTGACAGCTCTTATTTCTCTAGGATATATTCCTAGGAGTGGGAATGCTGGATCGTATGGTATTTCTATTTCTAGCTTTCTAAGGAAGTGCCATATCATTTTCCAAAATGGTTGTATCATTTTGCATTCCCACCAGGAGTGCATAAGAGTTCTGATCTCCTCACAGCCTCTCCAACATTTGTTTTTTCCAGTTTGATTCATGCCAGTAGTGCTGGGCTGAGACAGTATCTCATTGTGGTTCTAATTTGCATTTCTCTAATGGCTAATGATCGTGACCATTTCTTCATGTGTCTGTTAGCAGCCTGAATTAACCTTCTTCGGCAAAGTGCCTGTTCATATCCTTTGCCCATTGGGTTGTCTTTTTGTTGTTGAGGTTTTGCAGTATCTTGTAGATTTTATAGATTAGAGGCCTGTCAGATTTGTCGTGGCCAAGAATTTTTTTCCCAGTCTGTAGGTTATCTTTTGACTCTTTTGGTGAAGTCTTTTGATGAGCTTAAGTTTGATTTTTAGGAGCTTCCAGTAATCTAGTCTTTCTTATGGTGCTTGTGCATTGTTAGTTATGGTTCGTATTGTGTTTATGCCATGTATTAGGGCTCCTAGTGTTGTCCCTATTTTTTCTTCCATGATCTTTCTTGTTTTTGATTTTGTATTTGTCTTTGATCCATTTTGAGTTAGTTTTTGTGTATGGTGTGAAGTATGGGTCTTGTTTCAGTTTTTGCAGATGGATACCCAGTTATGCCAGCACCATTTGTTAAAGACTGTCTTTTCCCCAATTAATGGACTTTGGGCCTTTGTCAAATATCAGCTGCTCATAGGTGGATGAATTTATGTCTGGATTCTCAACTCTGTTTCATTGGTCTATGTATCTGTTGTTGTAGAAGTACCAGGCTGTTTTGACTACTGTGGCAGTATAAAAAGCTCCTAAATCAGGTAGTGTGAGCCCTC
>NW_004443945.1:33267367-33356041 GCF_000243295.1 Trichechus manatus latirostris
GGACTTTGGGCCTTTGTCAAATATCAGCTGCTCATAGGTGGATGAATTTATGTCTGGATTCTCAATTCTGTTCCACTGGTCTATGTATCTGTTGTACCAGTACCAGGCTGTTTTGACGACTGTGGTGGTATAATAGGTTCTAAAGTTGGACTTGTTTTTGTTGATACGTTATTTTGGGAATATTTTACGCTTTCATGTGGTGCTCACTATACAACCTATTTTCGACTGTGTGCCTGAGAAGGAAAAATAGGAGCAGGGTTATTTTTTTTTTGCCATAGGGTGGAAGGGCTTTGGCATTAACAAGGGTCTTGTTCTGACCAATTTCACTGCCTTCTGTGAGCAATGAACTGTGTCTTGTGACCAAAGAGGATACACTAGGTACAAAGGAGCCTTATAAAGGTACAGATGCTTCTGATACGGTGTGGGCTTTTCTCCTGAGGGGGTAGAACCAAATCCCTAGTTGACCTCAAGCTTGACTTTTAAGTTTAATGGATTAGAAAAATGGTGTTATAGGAGAACCTTTATTCTCTCATCTGCATATTTCAACAAGATTTCTGTTTTATTTCTGCAACATCACCAGGGGATCATCTCAGGTTCAGTTAAATACTCAGACGCAACAAGACCTTAATAGGCTATGCTTGGCATCAGTTTACTCAGGAAAATACAGGACAGGAACCATAAGTGGCCAGCAGGGCAGTGTCAGGCCTCCTTTCAAGAAGGCTTTGCAGCAGTCTGTGTAGCAGACCATCCACACAGCTCTCCAAGAACGATCATCTTCCCAGGTGACAGTTCAGGGTCTTCATGAGAGCATGCAGTTACAAGAGTTTCCACACTCAGGGAAGCCCAAAGCTGTGCCCTCCTATCAAGTATCTAGAGTTTTCCCAGTCTAGGTGTAACTTACTTACCAGTCAGGGGTCATTTTTAATAGAAGAAAAGTTGCCTGGAAATATAGGTGACACATGCCATTGTATCTAGTTTTCAGGGTAAGAAGAGCCAGTTGGTTAACTGAAGTCAGCAGGGGAAAAGATTTTGTTAGACCTTTGACCCTCAACTGCCTAGGAGGGGGAAGAGTACTAAAGAAAACAATTGTAGTTTCTTTCTCCGGAAGACAGACAACTGATCTTATTGATGAAATTGGTTTGTGCCTGTGATCCATCCACTGGGCTCAGTTTACTGGTGGTAGTGGGGAGAGTCACAGAAATAAAATAGCAATATGAAACCCTCTGAGCCTCCCTCTCTTGCCTATTTCCTCATGAACTGTCTGTGTTCAGGCAGAGTAAGCCTTGCACTTCTAATTTCCTTGTGGTTAGCCCAGTGCAGAACAGGGATGGGAAGGAAAGAGAGCAAGTGAGAACTGGGCCACATTTCTCCGGTTTCTCACACTGCCAGTGAGTAGATTAAGATGGCTCTACCTGCAGGCCTGCGTATCTACAACTGGGTATGATTAGGTGGAAGGCTTTGATGAGTTCTCCAAGCTAGCCTTCTCCAGAAAGCTGGTTCTGTGTATCTTCACCAGGATGTATGTTAATTTCTCACCTAAAGCCTCCTTCTACCTATCTCCAGTCAAATAAAACTGCTAAGTGATATTCTCACCTAACTCCACTGAATGATACTCTTAGCACAGCAAAATTCATATCATGGTACCTTCTTTGTGTCTAATATTGAACTCTTTCATGGTATAATTTAAGAAGTTTTCCTTTTAAGATTGGTCACCCTCTACTACAAAACCCGTTACATACATTAGAATTTTCTTTTTCTTTTATTTCTTAGGCTTGAAAATAACCCAAGAGTAATTAAAATTTGGGAAAGGAGTCTACTCAACCAAGTGGATCACTGCTTTTATTTCATCTTTACTATGAATTTTGGATAAAAATGCAGAACACAATCTAAGTTAACATGTAGAAAAATAAAATTTTGGCAAAACAAAAACTGTTTAGGGAAATTAAATTGTATACTTAGTAAATTGTATACTAGTATTTTCCTTAAGCACTTAGCAGTGAAATATGCTACAGATATCACATTCTAAGAAGTCAGTCCCATGGTTATAAAAAAAATTTAAGTTAATTTAATGAAATTTACAGTGCATACTGAAAGCATGATACAAATGGAAATGTAAATTTTTGTATTAATAAGGAAGCCCAGTTTGCTAAAAGTAACATTAGTATCATTCACATCAGATTTTGTTATACATCTTTGTAGTTTAGCAAATGCCCTTAATAATGAAAAGCAATTAAAAAGTGTTATTTTTTATTTAGGACAAAAATAATTTGGCCTATGTAAAAAGGGGGGAGGACCAAAAGATTTCTTGTATGTATATTTAATTCAGATACATAGAATTTTCATGAATTTAAGAGGAAGGAAATATTTAAACACTAATAGAAAATTGCTAGTCATTTGTTTGTTTAAATGTTTATGTAACTCTTCAATCCGATTTTATAAAACTGAAACTTTGAACACAAACAAAAGCAGCAAAGTTCAAATTTTCTTTTATATGTTCCTAAGTATCAAATTGCATCAGTTTATTATGACTTAAATTTGAAGAACACCACAGATTTAAAAACAAGAGTACAGAAGTGCCTGATTCGTTTTAATTCCACAAATACCTAGCATCCCAAAGTAACACATAAACAAACCTCTATGCTGCTCAATGAATTATTTCCAATCTCTACAATAACCTAAATGGTATCAGTTCTAATATATGAATTTTATGTAAGTTATGGTTTCATTCATTACTTTGTATTACTGACGTAGCAAAGAGGGAAAATTTCCAACTACTGTATGTATTTAAAACAAATTGACAGGTTCAAGAACCTATCTTTAGAAAAGCCAGCAGCATTTCTTAATATACTCAAAGTAAGATTTGGCCTAAGCCCTTAATACCTTCCTGGACAGCCATGCAACTAAACACCCTTAGGAGATGCTGCGTAAGGGAGAACAACATAGAGCAATTTGCACTTTTCCCCCTGGATAACAGGAACAAGGTAAAGCAACTCCAGATCTTTTTCAATGAATGGCTGTCATGTTTAAAACACTGAGCTCTATAAAACTAGAGCCACTGTCATATATGCTTATATAGATATATACTTATTATTTTTTAATAAAGTCTTGCTTGCTTCAAAATTTAAGGATGATCTTTTTCCTGGTCAGTCACTTCAAGGGAACAATAAATAAAGTAGAAAAGGATGAACTGTTTTGCATATTTCTGTGGAAGAACGGAAAACATTTATACTTTGAGAGGTTCAGAAAATTCACTGTACAGAATGAACAGCTTATTTACACTATATGTGCAATTTTTCTTGGCTGGGGTATTTAAATGCAAGAGCTCCTCCAAGACAAGAAGCCACATTCATTCTTGTCCAAATCCCTCTGTCTCTTCTATTGCAAAAAGAAGCTTTTCCTTTAGTTGTTCATAACTCTTATATGGTGGTAGATCCAAGCGATTAAAACTGAACAGAAACAAAAACAAAATCAGATGTGTTTTCAATAAAACAAACTCTGAAAAGATTTCTAATACAGTATTTTTAAAGCATATTTGAAAAACTGGATGGAGGAATTATGCTATGTAAAGTTCTGCCAGAAGTATTCTAACAATTAATTTACTACTATAATATTACTTAACTAGTATAATATTAACATATCCTAATTTCTGATAGCAGTCTATTCAAATTTAAGATCTATACATAAAATGGATTACAAATAACAATTGTAGCAATGTGGGTAAAGACTCTGGAATTTAAAAAATCATGAATTTTCTTTTTTATACTATTTCTGCTTACGTGGTGTCATGAATCCTTTTAACTTTTCTTGGGTTAAAAGTGTTCCATTCTTTCAGCAGTGATTTAAGAACACCTATTATATACCAGGTATTGTTCCAGTAGCTGTTGACAGAGTGATGAAAAATTAAAGTCCCTTTCCTCATGGAACTTACATTCTGGGGTGGAGACAGTCAATAAACAAATATGTACTTTTCTTTGTCTTTTCAAATAATCTCATCATATGCATAACCTCTACTAAAACGATACTTTTTCAATCCTACCAGATCAAAGAATTCCCTTCCAGGATTAACCAATGAGAAATAGAAAAATATTGAAAATACTTAAAATACCAACGTATTATTTTTTAATTTACAAGGTGGAGTAACATTTAATTTTGTGAGACACAGCACTGAGTAGATGGACTAGGATTTGCGTGACCACGGTTTTGGTCCCCACTCTATTAGTGGCTAGTTAAATAGCTCTGAGCAAGTCAGAACCTTTCTGTACCTTCATTTTCTCATCTGGAAGATTTCTGTAGATTATCCAGGTTCCCTCTTACCACTCCTGCCACTTCCCATTTGCCACTGCCTCACTTCAGTGTAAAAGTCTATAAACTCTAAACCTAAAATGAAACCTGAGAATTAAACGCCTTTGAAACAAGGCAGCCAATTAAAATGGTGTCCTTCTCCGGCAGTGACACGTTATGAAGAGGTTAAAAGCACTTTTAAAGAAGTCAGATATATTAATGGTAGCAATTAAACAGACCATATATTACCCTCCCCATTTTACATTTTTAAACTCATGCTTCAAGGCAGAGTCTGATAGTTAGCTGAGGTCAGGAAAAAATTTCATTTTTCAATAATCCTATACTAAGACAAAGAGCCCTGGTGGCATAGTGGTTAAAGCACTCAGCTGCTAATCAAAAAGTCGGTAGTGAACCCACCAGCCACTCTGTGGGAGGAAGATGTGGCAGTCTGCTTCTGTAAAGATTTACAGCCTTGGAAACCCTATGGGGGCAGTTCTACTCTGTCCTACAGGTTTGCTATGAGTTGCAATCGACTTGATGGCGACAGGTGTGGGTTTTTGGTTTGGTTTTACACTAAGACAACCAGTCACTTTCTAGTTTTCTTACATCTTTTACGTACGGCCTTTGCTAAATTCTGTCATTGCATTCACCAAATCTCTCCCATCTTTTCCCTCCTGATTTCTTTTGCCACTATATTCTTGTGTATATACTTCCTCATCATCTCTTATCTGAACTATCACAAGAATTTTCTGTCTAGTCACCTTGCCTCCATTTTTTTAACCCCTCCATAACTTGTCTAGCCTTACATCACTGCCAGAGGTACATTCCTAAGAAGATACAAGCCGATTTACGTCACTCTTCAAAAATCTTTGCTGCCTTCCAATTGCTACTGGGGGGCAGGGGAGAATAAAAGCCTATGTATGCTCTTTAGTATAGCCCCCCATCAACTAATTGAATGTTCTCCAAGCATGTTACACACTTTTCTAAGACCATGCTCTTGTGATTCTCCTATGGTCTGGAATATCCTTTTTTGCCTATGAAAATCATCAAGGATTAGTTTAAATGGCACTGCTTCCTCCAAGAGGTTCTTCTTGAGCGTCTTACGTAGACTTAATAACCCCCTCTTTATCTATGAGCTCTTTTTATTTTTATCATAGCATTTACTTTACTCTGTATTATGACTGATTGGCTTGTCTCGTTAGATTCTAAAATCTATGAGGGCAGAGTCGTCTCTTTATTCCCACAACACTGATCTCTCTGCTTTCCATACAGCAGATGCTTAGTAAACGCTGAGTTGAACTGAATAAGAAAGCAGATTACTTGAAAACACCCAAACAGGGCTCTGTTTGAAGACAGTAATCATTATGTTTTCTGCTGGTTTGTAAAAGGACAGAGACATACTAAAATGCATTTATCATTTATTGAGTACTTACTGTGAATATCAGAATACTGTACTCGTTAAAGCTTTTAGTTCTAGCTTTTTGAGTCTGATTTGTGTATGTGTAGACGCACAAAATCAAATTTGTGACTTCTTTCTTAACTATAAAATAGAAAGAGACTGACCAATACATGTCCCACGTAGCCTGAGGGCAGAGTACCCTGTGGCTTGCTATACCACTGTACAGAGCCTGAGGAACCTCTGCCCTGAGGGCTGCCACCTCACTAAGCAAAGCACTGGACAGGACAGCTGTCGGGTCCTGTGCCCTTCTTTCCTCTGAGAATCATCAAGACCAACTTTATCACAGATAGTATCACAGCTTACCTTAGTCACTGCTAAAAATGCAAGTCTTTTTGGATCATCCATTTTCACCCAAACACTCATCCCAGTACTGATCTGTATTTCCCTGATCTGAATGAAATCCCCACTCCTATGCTCCATCTCAGATCTTTCCAATTTGTTCTTTTAAACTCTGATTTTGTGATTTACAGTCTCCAACAGTTGTAACAACTCTTCCCTCTCTTGTCTTAACCGAAATCTGGCTAGTCTGAAACATACAGATTCTCCTGCAGCCACTCAACAAAACTCTCCTCCTCTGAGGCACATACCATCCAGCTATGCAACCTTCTTTCTGAACTTTTTGCTATCTTCTACTGACCTCTTGGTCACATTCTTACAGAACTGAAAGCTTTGGTCCCTGGTTCATCGACTCCTCTCATTCTCGTGCATGGTGTGCAACTCCACGGCCTCCTAGTTCCTTGTCCTTTTCCTCTCCAGTGACCTGTTTCTCTATTTTTCTTCAGTTATTGACCCCAGGATCATACCTTGAACCTTGCCATCACCAGTGAAGGAAACTTCTAACTTAAAAATCCTATTTTCTGACCATCTGTGCTTTCAGCTTACATCAATTAAAATGCCAAACTATTAACCCATTACTTTCTCACCATCCTATCTTTAGCCTCTTCCTCACCTCTTTCTTTATTCACAGTCCATCATTTTAGTTACTTTAGAGACCATGGCTCATCATTATAATAGCTACTTTACAAATGCTTTTAAATACCATGTGTCTCTCTCTCCCTCTTTTAAACTTACTAGGCAAAACTCAAACCCTGAATGAATTCAAGCTTCTATCTCCTCTTTCCTTGCATCTTAACAGCTGAAAATTGCTGGGGGAAAAATCATACAATTAGGAGGTTGGCACCACTTTAAATGAACTACTAAATCCAAGTGGGCAATCCAATATTGCCCAGCATTCTTCGCCATGTTTCTCTAGTAAACACTGGCCTAATCTCTGATGACTCTCCCATTCTTTCTCCTCAAATTTTTTTCCTTAACTCTTAGACCATGACTTCATATTATACTTTAACAAACCAGAAACCAGCAGATGATAACTCTATTTTCCCCTGATAAAATCTAAAGCCTATCTATAGTTTACACCCAACTTCTCCTTGTCTCCTGTTATAACAAAGAAAGTATTCCCGTTTCTATCAAAAGCCACTTCCTTAACTTGTACTCAGAATCCCAATTCTTTTCATGTTTCTTTGGTTATTAACTTTCTCCTGTCCCCCACAATTTCTCCCTCTCTTTTGGATCCATTACTTTAATCTATGCCAACAGTTGTCCAATTTTTTGGTCTTGGGACCCTTTTCACTCTTAAAAATTACTGAGAACCCCATGTGGGTTTCATCTATTGATATATAGTATGTTAGAAATTAAAACTGACATATTAAAAAATATTTATTAATTCATTTTGGAATAAAAATAACTTATTTTTATGGGAAAAAAAGACTGTTTAAAAAAATAGTGAAAAGGTGGCCTTATTTTATATTTTTACAAATCTCATTAATGTCTGGCTTAATAGAAGACACTTAGACTCTCACAGCTACTTCATTCAATCTGTTGCATTATATTGTTTTGGTTTGAGTATATGAAAATCTAGCCCACATACATACACAGTTGGAAAATGGAGAAACATTCTAATCATCTTCTGAGGTAATTGTTTACTCTACTAAACTTGACAAGGTTACTTACAATGTGGATTCTGAATCATATCAAAGAACATTTTTTAATTTGTTACATTAAAATCCATTGCTCTATCTTGCACTTTGAATGGTTCCTTTCTTTTCTACGCATGCATGATTTTGTAACATTGTACATTGGAAATTTCAAAATACTAGTTCTCCAAATTATAAAGATTTTCCAAATGTTGACATATTTAATTATATAATAGAAAAAAGAAATCATAGTTGTTAACACTACCAATCTCATCAGAAAAGTCTTGGGAAGCTGCCAAGGTAAGGGAAGTACATATCAATTTCCCCAAATTCTAATTTTTACTTGAAAGCTCAACTTATACCACTGCCAACAAATACTGTCAGTTTTTCCCTTGAAGTGACAGGCTTACTTCATTAATTTTCAAAAAAATGTCTGTCAGATATCAAAGTCTGAGTCTCTCTGTCAGTCATTCTTTTAAGAAAAAATAATGTTCCATAAAAAAGCTAGTTCATTTTTCAACTTGCTCAACTGCCTGAGAGCTTTCCCTCCAGACAACTCTCAGCTCTGGCGAGAAGTGCTTTATGTGTACTTCCCATTTTGTGTCACACACAGAATATGAAAAGGACATATACCAAGCATTGAGATTGAATAAAATTAATCATTTTTACTACTTCATAAAAAACAATCTTTCAGTGAACCTGGCTTTTTTCATTTTAAACTGGAAGTGTGTGGTGGTGAAGAATCCAGAAATAACTGTTTGGGTTACTACCTTGATCTGTGCCAAGACACCAGCAGTTTTACCCACTATTGCTTCTGCACCATAAACGCAAATGTCAGCATACAAGAACCACTGATCTCTAGGCCATCAGCATCTTTTGCCTGCATAACTGTACTAGCTCTGTAACTAATCTCCTTGCACTTGCTTTTTCATCCAATTCCTTCTCTACACTGCTGCCACAGTGATTTTTCTTGGATCCTATTGCTATTTAAAACCCTTCGAAGGGTTCCAATTGCCCTTAGAATGAAACCCAAATTCCTCATAATATCCTACAAGGCTCTACATAATTTAACCCCTGCCTAGATTTCAACTTCGTCTCATGCCCTCTCCTCTGATTCATGAAGTTCCAGTTACACTAGTCAACTTTCATTTCCTTGAAAAACTATTCCCACTTCAACAGTCTTTGCAAATAACCCTGCACAAAGAATGCTCTTCTCCCATTTCTTTCCACAACATGCTGTTTATCAAACTCAACTTAAACATTACCCCTTCGGAGAAGTCTACCTGACCACCCAGTCTATAGCAGGTTCCCCCAGCTGCTCTCTATCACAGCATACTGTTTATTTCCTTGGAAGGACTTCCTAGAATTTGTACATAGTTATGTGTTTACCTCTTTATCATTTGTGTCCCCATCAGGGCACACAAGCTTTGTAAAAGGCAGGGAGCACCTTCTATCCTGCTTTATATATAGTGGCTACCTGATAAATATTTGTTGAATCAGTAGATATATTTCTCAAATACTTCCATTACTCAACTAGAAACCACTCTAAAATGTTAAGTTACAGAATGCAGTATCAATCATTCTGTTGTCAAAAGTGAAATTCTGACTTTGTTAATGAATAACTAGTTATACTGGACCTTACGTATTTAAAAAAATAACCAATCCTCTTTGCCTTATACCTTCCTATTTAGGATTCTTGAACTTACCACGTGTGGCTTCTTGGTAACCAGGTGTCTTTGCCAACTTTTTCAATGCAAAATTTTTGAGGCCCATTACTTCCTAAACCAGGAAAATAAGACAAAATTTATCTGGTCCTTCAAACTTTTTGATTTTGACAACTAGTTAAATAACATGTCACAGAGTCATATGAATGATACAGAATAAACTAAATGTGAGTTACTTCTAGACTGCTGCACAGACCCAGCAGTAAGAATTGTTATCAGTAGACAAATAACTCGACAGATTCTTGCTCCCTTCCCAATAACCCCAGGAAGCAAAGCAATGGCCAACTGGGCTATGTGAGGAGAATTTTATTTCTGTCTTACAAATGCATTTGACATTAACCATTCATATGTCCTTCTTCTGGTAGATGCCCTATACAGAGCACAGAAAAATAATCCTTAGGTTCAAGTCTATCATACGTCAAAAGGCCACTATTATTACAAAATTATCTACAGAGAAACTGTAGGGAAACCGCATCCTACCCATGAGCTCAGCAAATCCTCCTAGAGGTAAACGGCAGGTTCCAGTGACAAACTGCAAAAGTCGCATTCTTACTTCATTGTCTGTCTCTTTCACAAACTGTGTAATAAAATCAAACTTATTTTAATATAGTATCTTGAATAATAAAAAGTAGACGACACTTAAAAAAATTAAAAAATAATATTCAACTTGAAATTGGTTCAAAAGACATGATAAAAAGTCGCCACAGCATTTATCATTTATTAAGGCTAGGCACTGTGCTAAGTACATTACGAATCTTACTTCAATGAATCCTCACACCAACACTGTAGGCTGGCCACAATTATTATTACATCCCTCTTACAGAGAGGATATATGAGTTGGAATCTACTTGATGGCAACAGGTTTTTTGACGGAGGATATGGAGACTTAGAAAGGTTAGGTCACTTGCCTGAAGTCATACCACTAAGAGGTGGAGCCAGGATAGATAGTGTTGGGTTATAACAGCTATCACCTATTAAGGGCTCCTGCCAAGCACTGTGCCATATCCTTTTCATTTTTTCAGTCCTCACAATTCTATAAGATAGGCACTATTACCATTATTCCCCACTGTACATATAAGGAAATGGAGGCCTAGAAAGGGTAAATAATTTGTTCTCAAACTACTAAGTGGCAGAACTAGGATCTGAACTCGTCTTCCTGAGCTCTAAACCACTGTTATCCTGCCCTGAACCAACCATCCCCATCCTCTTGAAGCTACTGAAAATAAACAAACACCTCCCCATTTTGTGGTATTTTCTCCCACAAATCCCATTCTCCCACTTCTTTATGTACTTCATGACTGGTATTTGAAAACCCAAAGTACACATTCCTCTAAAAATATCTAGTTCATTGACTAGTTCTTTTCAAAGAGGGACATAAATGGGTGGATAATGTGGTGAAATACTGATTTGAATTGTTCAAGTATTATATACATCTTACAATTCGAGAGACAGCTAGGTCTGAGTATCTTATAACAGAAAAAAGAAACTCAGGGAGCTTTCTGGGAGTAGAAATCTAACTTAAAAATAGGGAGTAACTTATAAGGATAAGAACAAAATGCTATGCTAAACATGACCAAAAATGTTTCAGTCTAGAATTGTGCTAAGGCACATATTTCATTAAGACATAGAAACAGAGGTTACCAGGTCTGCCATAAACCTCATCACTTTCCTCTTAAAACAAACCCAATTCAGAAAGCACAATCATTCATTTGGATTTAGACAACTCTTAAACCTAAGCTCCTAAGGTTTATAAATACAATGTCCAAACGGGAAGTCAGGGAACACAAATGAGTAATGGAGCTAGTAAAGAGCCTAGAAGGGGAGATTACCAACACCTGCACAAATACTGTATGCAACGCAAGTCAGGTTTTAGGCTTGAAAGTGGATTTGTTCCTATCTTTTTGCTTATTTATTTACTATTTATTTTTTACAATAGATAATAGATGTACATAGTATGGAATTCAAAAGGTAATAAAAGGGTACAGAGTGAAAATCGGCTTTCCCATCTTTGCCTCCAACTGCTCAGCTCCTCTCTGGAACTGTTGCCAGTTGTTTGGTTATCTTTTCAGAGATGGTGTATTCATTAACTAGCACACACTCTCATATACAGATTACAAATCTTCTCTTTAACCAAATGCCATCATATTATACACACTGTTTAGCACCTTCCATTTTCCCCGTAATACTGTTTTGAAACATATTATTCTCCCATACTTTTGTTAACTTGCATTAAAAAAAAAAAAAGGAGAAAAGAAAAGGAATGACTACCAGGTATAGAATTTATATCTATCATTTATTTACCCAGTCTCCTCCCGATAGATATTTAGGTTGTTTCAACTCTCTGTTGTACGCACATAATGCAGCAATAAATACTCAGACACGTGTCACCCTGCACATGTTGAGGGGCGTGTGTGTGTGTGTAGATATATACATGTTAAATTTCTATATGTCCACACTTCTTTAAAGTATTAAGCAATAAACTCATGACATATATCCTTATAAAAAGATGCAACTACTGAAAATCCTCCTGTAGTGATACAAAACCTAGGCTTGCTTTCCACCGGAAAGTGAAGCAGTTAAGCAGACGGAAACCAAAAGTTCAGTCACTAAGTTGCTGAAATGAATCTCAATTAGTAGCAGAATATTTATGTGAAATACATTTGTGGCTTAGAGATTTTAAATTCTCAAAAAAGCAAACAAAAAAACCCAAATCTATTAAAATAAAATGTGATTCGAAATTAGTATGGAGCACTTGCTTTCTTTGTGTTCAAGTCAAAACAAAGATAATAAAAATACATAAATTCATCCTTAGGCATTAACTCCCACATTATTCTAATTCCCTAGCATATTATCCCCTTCAGAAGAATTAAGTACCTGCATTTAGGTTCTTGTTAAAAACATACTTCTCCAGGCTTCCTCATTTACTTCTAGAATTAACTAAAATTTACAGAATACTTTGATACCACTAGAAAATATGCTATGCCTACAATTATTACCATTAAACTATTACTTAAAGAAGAGTCTCCCATTCATTTCTTCATTTAGAAAGATAAATCAAAAAAGGCAATGGAGAATACAATGGAATAAAAGTATTGACATATTCACTTCTGATTTTGACTTGAAAGACTACAAACCATGACTAAAGGCTGTCTTCATTTAAGAAATAAACTATTTTTTAAACTATCATTTCATGAGAGCACATTTTCCTTGAATACTTGTTTCAAAAAGATAAAGGCAAATACCTGCCAAAACCAAATGATTTGTTTGCTGTTTCTTGTATAATGTCGATAAACAGTATTTCTTTGCCAGTCTGCCAAGTCAACCTCCTGCATGCCACACAACATAACCTGGGAAATGAGCACATTATTAGGCCACAGGAAAGATCTGGTGAACAGAATAATTTTATGACTGAAATTCTCTAATGCACAGCTATGCACATAGCATAACTATATAAAGAGCTGTGTGCACTACAATGACCAGTCATCAAATGCAACATTTGGGGCAAGTTAGCATAAAGAGTTCTTTGGTATTTTATCTTCATTGAACTCAAACCAAAAGCAACATTTACAGTAACTATGTTCTTTAAGGAAAATATTAGTTGTACTGAAAAGCATATCTCTTAACTATAAACATACTCCAAATTGGTATCCAAACTCCTGATGACTTCAAACATAAATCTGTGGCTCTTTTTTTGGGCAATCTATGCTAAATTATATATTTAAATATTAAAAAATACGCTAGCCTTCTATTTACCTAGACTATTTGGGAATAAAATACGCTACATACGTGAAATTTTCAAATAACCTCAATAATATAGGATAAAAACTAGTTTAGGTATAATCAAATACATAATGCCTATTTCTTATTTGTAAATTCTTTTCATAAATCAACTTTAAGCTATAATTTACATACAATAAAATGCACATATTTCAAATATATAGTTAGAGGAGTTTTGATAGATGTATACAGTCACCATCACCACAAAATATACAGTATTTCTACGATGCCCCTTTGCAGTCAATTTGCTTTCTTCCACTATACATTAGATTTGTCTTTTTAAGATAGTCATGTATATGCATACATACATACATACATGTATTGACAATACATGTGTGTCTGTACACGCATGTGCATGCATGCAGGCCCGTGCGAGCAGGCCCATGTGTGCACACATGCACACATTTCTATTTTTTTCCCACTCAGCCTGTTTTGGAGATTCATCCATGTTGCTGTATGTAACAGTAGTTTGTTCTTTCATATTGCTGTGCTGAGTAGAATTCCATTATATGAATATACAACAATTTGTTTATCCATTTATTTGTTGATGGACATTTAGGTTACTTTCCATTTTTGTCTTTTATGAATAAAGTTGTTTTGAACAGTCATGGATAAGTCTTTGTATGGACACGTTCTCATTTCTCTTGGGTAAATACGTAATAGCGGAACTGCCAGGTCATAAGGTAGATGCATGTTTAACATTGTAAGAAACTACCAATACTACCCCAAAGTGGTTATCTCATTTAGTTTTAATTGGCATTTCCCCAATGACTAATGCTGTTGAGCATCTTTTCATGTGCTTACTTGCCATCTGTATATTTTCTTTTATGAAGTGTCTGTTCAAGTTTTTGTCCATTTAAAATATTTTTTTTTTATTATTGAGTTATAAGAGTTTTAAAGATATATTTTGGATACCATATTCTCCTAGTCTGTATACAAGCTGCTTGTTCATTTAGTTAAGTGTTTTCTGAAGAGCAAAAGTTTTTGGTTTTGATGAAATCCAATTTATCCATTTTTTTTTCTTTTATGGTTGCTTTTCGTGTTCTCCCTAAGAAACCTTTCGCCTACAAGTTTTTCTCCTATGTTTCCTTTTTAACTTTCATATTTAGGTTTATGATTCATGGTAAATTAATCTTTGTTTAAGGTATAAGATAGGGATAAGGTTCATTTTCCTCCATATGGATATCCAGCACAATTTGTTGAAAATCAATGGATAGCATATGAGTAGGTATATATTCCTGGACTCTCTACTCTATTCCACTGATCTATTTGTCTATCTTTTCACAAATACCACTATCGTAATTACTATGGCTTTATAATAAGTCTTGAAATCAGGTAGGGTAAATCCTTCAAGTTTGTACTTTTTCAAAATTGGCTATTCTAGCTCCTTTGGTTTTCTTATAATTTTATAATCGGCCTGTCAACTTTTACAAAAAGTTCTGTTGGTTGTTGATTGGGATTGTGCTGAAGCTAACTGAGGAGATTTGGAGAGAACTGACATCTTTAAGAATACTGAGTCTTCCAATCCATAATGGTACATCTCTCTCCATTAATCGAGCTCTTCTTTTTATGAGCAATGTTTTTAGTATAGAGGTCTTGCATGTCTTTTGTTAAATTTGTTTGTTTTTTGATGCTTTAGTAAATGAAATTTAAAACTTCCATTTCCAAGTGTTTGTTACTAGTATATAGAAATAAATGGATTTTTATTATTGACCTTCTACCCTGAAGCCTTGTTAAACTCACTATTATTTTTAGTCGTTTTTTGGTAGATTCCTTAGGATTTTCTAAAGAAGCCCTGGTGGTGCAGTGGTTAAAGTGCTCAACTGCTAACCAAAAGGTCAGCCATTTAAAATCACCAGCAGCTCTGCAAGAAAGATGGGGCAGTCTGCTTCCATAAAGATTTACAGCCTTGTAAACTCTATGGGGTTGCTATGAGTCAGAATCGACTTGACGGCAGTGGGTTAGAATTTTCTAAGTTGACAGTCATGTTGTCATCTGAGAATAAACACAGTCTTACTGCTTTCCAATCTTTATGGTTTTTCCTTCTTTCTTTTTTTCCTTATTGCAGTGGTTACAGTCTCTAGTATAATTCTGAAAAGAGGTGGTGAGAATGGACATCTTTGCCTTGTTTCCAATCTCAAAGGGAAAACATTTAATATAACCTCACACTATTCTTCTAATGTGTTTCTGCTAATTTGTGTAAGCAAGCTAGTAAAAAGATATTAACCAGGTTTAGGGAGAGTCTACACATCCATCAGGTTCAGAGTCCTTTTCAGTCAGAGTTGCCAGAAGGCTAATTTCTACAATAGGAATATTAATATATAAAATTTTAAAATGTTACTTTTTTATATACACATTTGATTACATGAATGAACCAAGTCTTAACAGAGGACTCAAGACAGCTAAAGTCAAAACAGTGTACCCAAAGGGGACCAAGGACTATCCCAACACCTGCCTATGTTCTAATCTATTTGGGAAAAGAAGACCTCAAGGATTCCTGAAATAGCCTAAACAAGTCCAAATAGAAATTCTGATCTGAGTCAACTGACTACTAAATGGGGATTTCAGAAAGTTCCCAGAATCACACTTTAATAGGGTCCCACGCACTCTAAATGAACCCTAACAGCTGGCACTGATTGATGATTTTGCGTACATGACATCATCGTAACTCAGAGAACTTTAATCAGGACCCCCATCCAATAGCTACGATTTTAATATCCTCTAAACATTTGAATGAATGAGAGGATTCAAGATTGTGCCACATGATTTAAAAATGTGTAGACAGTCTTCTGAAAAATCACAAAAACAACTTCCCCCCTCATTAACGTTCCCTACAATAGCATAATAAAAGAGCCTAACCTCTAATTCTTTTTCATCAAAGTACTGCAGCCATTGAAGGGGAACAACTTCATTAAAGCCATCAAGGAAAGCTTTGGTCTGTTCTTGCACTCCTCGAGAAAAACGCCATTCTGTCATTAGACTGAAAATAAAGAAGGTATTTTAAAATAGGTAATTTGTATGTGAAAGCTTAGAAATACCAAGGAGTTCTAAAATTCATTCTTTTTTCTAAATACACCATACCTACATATACATACATGTGTATGTATGTAATTTTAGCATTAACACATGCTTCTACATAGGAAATCAGTTATAGCACTTAAGTAGCTATAAAAAAAGGTTTTTAAAATAGATAGGGGGTCTTTATTTGCTGGTAAGACAGCTAAACCCTAGCACTGATTATTACCTGTTCATACCTAGAGAACTCCAAATATCATGCACTGACAAAGGAAGGAAATGCCTACAGTTATTTAGCAGGCTCTCTCCCCACCAAAAAGCAGTTTGCCAAGGGAGACCTGAGGATTCTAACAGCCTTCCATACCAGGAAAGCAAGGGATTGCCTCAATAACATAATATGTCTATGAGTCATATGCTTGCAAAGATTTATCATGTCTTTACTTGAGAAGGCATAAAGGTGGAGAAATGGTTCTTTATAGGCTGGTTTATTGGAGAACATGAAGAGTCCCTAACCAGAACAGAAGAAATTAATTTATACCTCCTCAGAAGAAACATTTGGAGGACACAGAGAAAGCAGGTGTAGAGAAGTATGATAAAGTAGAAGTAAGGAATAAAATCTGTCAGTGACACAACACCTGTATGAGGAGCTTCCCAAAGAAGACAGATCTGGAGGACCTGGAGGAACAGTACACACGACTTGACCAGGAGAAGTCACAGATACTAGCAGGTAACCAGAAAGCTAAGTTAGCCATGCATTCTCCATTTGTAACTTCTCTTCTTGTGTCCTAGAGGTAGCTGACCTCATTCATTTCTGAGGCAAACCTTTCAACCTGTATGTTTTATTATATATACCTCTTTTTGCTGGCTCCAAAATTTCTCTTCTTCAATTACCAACCCGCTTTTGCCTTTGCCCCATACCCTCCACTTGATCTTCCTACTCCTCTTTCCATTTGCCCACAAGGGTGCTCAGACCATTCCTTCCTAAAACTAACTCTCCCCTCAACACACTGTCTTTTCAACTACTGTCTTTCCTCCTATGAGAAAAGTACTCGATACTCACTTTCTCCACATTTTCACCTTCTATTCATTCAATTTTTAAAGCCACCATTGTTTGGCTTTCAAAATCCTATCCTCCAGGAATAAAAAAAACTTTCCTCACAAATGTCATCAAAAAACCTCTAACTGCCAAGCCTGAATCCCTCTTTCAGTGCTCATGCTACACGAACTTCCTTTAACACCAGACACTAGCACTCCCAACTCACACATAAATCCTCCCTGACCCATCAGTACTACTATTCCTGATTTGGTGTTGGCTACTCCTTCTTTGGCTTCTAGTCTGTAAATGCTTCTGTCACTCAGATGTCTGTCTTCTCTTCTAGCTATACACTTGCCAAAGATGACATTATCAACTACCAAAGTTTTAACTATCACATAAAAGCTAAGAATTTTTCAATTCCAAAATTTTGCTTCCCTCTTGAGATTAAGGTATTTATAGGTCATCGCTCCTTGGATATCCTGCTAACACATCCAACTGTCAACCAATCCAGAATCTTCAATCATCAAATATTTCATTTACTATTTTTTTCCTCTGGGAGTTTTTGGATGGTATAAATGGTTAACTGCTCAACTACTTGCTGAAATACTGGTGGTTTGAACCCACCCAGAGACATCTTGGAAAACAGGCCTGGTCACAGCCTTGGAAAATCCTACTGAGCAGTTCTACTCTGCACACATAGGAATGCCATCAGCTGGAATCGACTTGCTGGCAACCAACAATTCTTTCCCCCACTACATGTAATCAAGCACTGGATCTGGACCATTCCATCCCTGTAACATTCTCAAAAATCCATTCCCTCATTTTTATCTCCAATGCCTCTGCCTTGTTTCAGGCCTAGAATACCTCACTACTAGATTACTAGGAGTCCCTGGGTGATGCAAACAGTTAAAGCACTTTGCTGCTAACTGAAATGTTGGAGATTTGAGTCCACTTGGAGGTGTCTTGGAAGAATGATCTGACAATCTACTTCCAAAAAATCAAACATTGAAAAACCTATGGAGCACAATTCTACTGACACACGTGGAGCTGCTGTGAGCTGGAACCAACTTAACAGCAACTGGTAATAGATTATTGAAATATCTCTTAACTTGTCTTCCAGTCTGGAGACTCTCCTTCCCATCTGTTACCACCATTGTGCCCTTTTCCATCTGTTATCCCAATTCATTGTCTACATAGATGGCAGAACTATCTTTCCAAAACCAATTCTGATCCTCAGTTTTGGTTTTAATTTGTTTTTGATAACTCGTTATAACTTAGAGCAAAAATTCAGGTTTCTCAGAATAATATACAGTCTCTCTCCTTAGGTTAAGTACAATCTGGCAACCACTCTAGGCTCCTTCCTAGCCACCATTTCTCATCATCTTGTACCCTTCCCACATTGTATTTGTAGATTCCCAGGATAAACTAAGCCCTTTAGTACCTCAGTTCCTCTGCTTCTGCTATTTTCCCCTCCTGAAAAGCCTTCCCTTTATCAGGCAAGGCCTTGTCTTTTTAAGACCTAACTTAGATGCCACCTCCTGTGAAGAACTTTCCTGACTACTACTAGCAGAATCAATAGCTCCTTCCCTAATTTGGATTCCCACAGCACTTCATACATATTTCTACTATTCATTTGCTCCTAGATTGACTGAGGACCTATTTTGTGCACCAAAAACAAGGCATCATAATATTATCACATAATTTTAAAGAGTTAAAGAACAAGATTAGACTTACTGTTTCAGAGACTGAAACAAGATCCTCCAAAAAATGCTATATTCAGGATTATATATCAACTCTTATATAGTAAATACTACAGAGATAAGATTTTTAAAAATAGTGGTTACCTGAATGCAAAGTATAAAGTTCAAACTAGCAAGCTAAATATAAATCTTACATGATGAAATTTTATTTAAACTTTCGGTATTTGAAACCATTCACAGCATTTAAAAAAATCTTGAGGTTGTGCTATTTAAAAATTATTGTTGGACTTTCTGGAAAGCTTAAGGCTAAACAAATATAAAAAGCCCAATGTCTTATGTACTATCTTTTTGAATATATTTTCTTTAAAATGTAAATAGCTTTATTGTTTATTCAGATAAAAGTAATAGTTGCTCACTGTATAACAAAACAAAACAAAATACAAAGATGTATAAAAAAGAAAATCAGTCACTGGTAATTCCCTCACTCACAGAAAACTGGTTTAGCAGAAAAACAGGGAACAAGAGGCCTAGAATGCCATGCTAAAAAGGTGCATTTAATTTAGTAAGCAGAGAGACAGAAAGGGTGTGAAACTGAAAGACCACAGCAATTTACAGGTTAAGAAGGGAAGAAGGATTGCTATGACCTTTTGGGAAAGCAACACAACAATATGTATCAAATACTCTTTGACTCAGCACTTCACTTTTTGGAAATCTATCTCACAAAGACAAAAGTAGTGGGATGTATGGATTCTTAAGCAGGCTTCAGGCTGCCTTGTTTGTGGTGGCCCAAACGATACAACCTGAATGATTCCTGTAACAGAAATGGCTGAATAATATAGAATGGCTATATCATAATTATTTAGTTATTAGGAAATGAGTTAGATCTATCTCTACTGACCTAGAGAATGGCTTTTGGCTTTTTCCATCCTCTAGTTCAGTAGAGATAGATCTAACTCATGTGGCACAGTTGTTAAGAAATGCTAACCAAAAGGTTGGCAGTTTGAATCCACTAGCCGCTCCTTGGAAACCCTATGGGGCAACTCTACTCTGTCCAATACGTCCAATAGGGTCACTATGAGTCAAAACTGACGTGATGGCAACAGGTTTTTTTTGGTATATATATATATATATATATATATATATATGCATATTTTAAAAGTTAAATTTTTTTTTTCTGAAAGAGATAAAGATGATACCAAGAATCCAAGTGTAAAAGAGGGTGAAAATGATACTACTATTAATAGAAATAGGTCAAGAAAAGGTGACAGCTAGAAAAACATGAGAAATTTGATTTTAGACACATTTAAGGTAGGTCATTTAGTAGTTCAGTGGTTGGCAAACTATTGCCCATCTTCACCTGTTTTTGTACAACATGTGAGCTAAGAATAGTCTCCACATTTTTTACAAGAGTTGAGGAAATATTAAAATAGTATTTTGTGACATGTGAAATCAAATTACAGTGTCCATAATACTTTCACTGGAACACACCTTATTTACATATTGCCTATGGTTTTGCGCTACAGCAGCAAAGCTGAGTGGTCACAATACAGACTATATATGGCTGCAAGTCCAAAATATTTACTCTCTGGTCCTTTACTGAAAAAGTTTGGATATACCTGGCTGGCAAATGGAAATTATATTCTGAAGTTCAGATATTACTTTAATAGAAAATCGAATCCATGGTTCAGAATATTTAGAGAAGCAGGCTGAACAAAGAAGTTTGGAAAAACATCATTTAGGAAATGAAGATTTAAAGAATGTTTATTATTAAAAGAGAAAGTGAAGAGAATCCAGTCTGGTGCAGGATCATAGATTCAAGAGAACAGTTTCAAAATGGAGGTTGTGGTGAGCACTATTAAGAGAGTATGTTAAAAAACGGAAGGTGACATGGAATCAAAAATAAGCATTAGCCTGGTAGTCAACGCAGGTTCTAGACTTGGTTTTGCAACTACCTAACGAAGCTTCGGAGCCCTGGTGGCACAGTGGTTAAGAGCTCAGCTGCCAACCAAAAGGTCAGCAGTTCAAATCCACCAGCCACTCTTTGGAAACCCTATGGGACGGTTCTACTCTGTCCTCTAGAGTTGCTATGAGTAGGAATTGACTCAACGGCTTCAGGTCTTGTTTTGGTTTTTTAACAGATCCTCAGTTTCCTCATCTAGAAATGAAGGGGCTGCATAGGCTTTCCAAAGCCATCTTTAGTGTCAATGTTCTATGGTTTTTGATCTGGGCAGAAGGCAGAATACAAACAGTAAAAAGCAAGGGGTTGAGAGAAAGTGAAGGCTGTCATATTCAAAGTGAAGGCTTATTTCAAGAACACTGGTACTTTTGGGAAGGAGAGCTTAAATAACTTTTTTTTTTTTTTTAGACATATGAGTTTTTAGCACTATTTGAGCATGTTTATAAATTGAGAGAAAGATTGAGTAGAGAGAAAATGACTGAAAACGATAAGTGAAAGAGGAATAAATGTGGAACATTTCCCAAAGGAGGTAGAAAGGGATAAAATTAAGGACACAGATATAGGAGTTAGTTCCAATGTGGAAGAAGGTCTAGAAATTAAGGTCAATGAAGTATATCACCTTACCCAATATATTCATCTTTGTTCTCCTCAGTCACTAGGATATTAGAACCTCCTAATTTCAGATCATGTGAAGTAACTTTTCCCAAAATCTCCATGTCAACAGAAAAGTACATTTCTAAGCCACATTCTTCAATGTTATTGTCTCTGGGTAAAATAAAATATATCCACTAATTAACAAAATATAAAAATAGCTTTCAAGAAAATGCTTTATTGAAAAAAATAAACCTTCAAACCTTATCCAGATAAGGGAGTTATAAAATTCAGTATCAATAGATTCCAAATCCTTAATAGTAAGTTTTTTACTTAGCATACGCTTGTAGAATGGTAAAGAGAAACCAGTATCGATAAATTTTCCATGAAAAAGTGCCTGTGAAGTAAAACAAAAACGATTTATTTGAAATTTTACAAAATAACAATTTTCTTATTTAGAGTACAATGATAACAGAAATCATTTTACTGGCAAGAAAAGTACTCAGTAAGTTGAAAAGCATAAATCATCAAAACTAAAATATTATATAAAATGCTAAGTATGAAAAACAAATTACAAAGTTAAAATTTAGTTCAATGAGGTCGAACAATTAGCTATATCCAGTCCTATCAATAACTGTAAAATACGATAATAAAGGAGCTTTATTATCAAACCTCTACTCTTTCTAGTACATTTTATAAAAGAAATTAACCTAACTGGGTGCGGAAATGAAGAAGCGGCCTCAGGGCTCCCAGTGCATTGGGAGGACCCCTCCCCCATCCCTTGCTTACTCTTCATGGTTGCCTAGGAGATTTTCAGGACTAATCTCATCAGGCCTTCATCCCTATTTACAAAGGCCAACACAAGAAGCCCCAGACTCCCTCACTACTCTGACTCACCACCATCTGCCTATCCATCTCTAAATCTGATCCCATCTCTCAAACCTCCCCAAACTCCCAAAAACATTCTGAGTCCTTTGGACCTCATGGTCTATCTATCATTAGCAAATTCCCCCATATCCTCAACTCTTTCTTTGAAGATCCTTTAACTTCTTGCTCTAACAAAAATTTTGCATGTTTTCAGACAACATCACTGCTCCAAGGCCTCTCAAGAGATGGCTGTTTCTCACCCGCCCCCCTCATGTTACCAGGCCTGCAACTGGGGTGGGGGTTGCTCCTCATTACTAATTCCAGATCACTGTCCTTCCTCCTCCCTAAACCCACCTTAGTCTTAAAGCTTGGGCCATCACACCACATTACTGACTGCCGCCTGCTGTTACAGTCATCCTTGGACCCCTGGGTTTCGCCTCCTTATTCCTTCAGGTTTTACATATGACTCACTGTCATGCTCTTCTATACTACTGTCATAATTTTGGAGATTTCAATATTCACACTGATGATCCTTTTGCTACCCTGCCTTTTTAGTCCCTTCAGTGATCATAGTTTTTGCCCTAACTTAGCTAAACATTCCCAACATAACACTCTAGATAGTCATTAACAATAACTCCAATTCCTCCGTAATTTCAAATTTCAAACACTGCCTAATTTTCCAGCTCATTGCCTTTAGTACTAAAACCACCAATTTTTGACCCCAAAGGGACCTAAAAAAATCCACTGACCCTACCTACTACCACATGAAGTTATTTCCCCTTACCCAGTTAGATTCCATAGTCAATCATTAAATTACTCCCTTGTATACATTCAAACCCTGCCTCCCCACAATGCACTTCTGACAACATCCCAAGTCTAGCTAAATTCAACTTGTCAATCTACTCCATGTCTAAACTCAGGCAGTGGAACATGCCAGAAATGCATACCCAATCATGCTGACTGCTTCATGACCAATAACCTCAAGGGAGAGCTTAGTGTTGCCTGGTAAGCTATTTCCCAATTGCACTCATTCTGTCACTCTCCTAGATGACTACTTTATTCCTACTCCTCTTTCTTCAAATACCACTTCCCGACTCGTCACTCTGAGCTGATGATGATCTTGCTTCTTATATCCCTGAGGAAACGGAAGTACTTAGAAGACAGCTTTTACACTTTCCACATATCTGCTAACTACGAGCATCTGAATCTATATATGCTCATTATGGATACATTCTCTGTTACTTCTATGTGCACTAAATAAATCTCTTCCTTTCTCTCCTACCCAAGGTTATTGCTCCTATATTCCTTATCTCACTGACCTTATCAACTTCTTTCTTGATCAGTGCTATAAGCATACAACTGATTTACTCTCCCTTCATTTTCCACTCCACATCTACTTCTAGTTACCACCCAATTTCTCTATGATGCTTTACAGCACACTTCTTTGAAAGATTTGTCTGTATCTGCTGTATCCACTTCTCCTTCCATTCTCTTCTGAATTCACTCTCATTAATCTTTCCTCGTTTCCACTCATGAATCTCTATCACCTGGCCAAATCAAATGGTCAATTTTCAGACCTCACCTTACTCAGCCTATCAGCAACATCTGACACAGATGATCGCTTCTTCTTTCTTGAAATACACCTTCTTTCCTTGGCTTCTGGGAACCACTCTCAATTGATTCTCCTACCTCCTTCTCCTCAGCTGTTTTGCTGGTTCCTTCTCATTTCCTCAACTTATAAACGTCCTTGAACTTCTTCTCTGTTCATACTTATTCCTTAAATGACAGCATAGCTTTTAATACTCTACATGCTAAAAACTCCCAGATGCCGATCTCTAGTTTAGATATCCCTCATGAAATTGATATAGATATCCTCTCATGAGAACAGTACATCCAACTACCTGTTACACATTTCCACTTGGATTCTACAGGCATCTCAAACTTAACATGTTCAAATCCAAATTCTTGATTACCTCTCACCCCCAAAACGTGCTCTTTTCCCAACCCTGCCACTCTTAGGAAATGGCAGTTGCAACCACATGGGCAGGCCATAAATTTTGATGCCATACTTGACTTTCTCTTGCACCTTAAACCTAATCTGTCAGAAAATCCTGACACAAATTTTGAATCTGATTTTAAATTCAAAATATATCCACAATCCAAATCACTTCTCACTACCTCAACTGGTAAAGCACACCAGCCCAAACCGCTATCATTTCTTGTCTGGATCGTTGCAAATGGTTTCTCTGGTCCCAACCTTGCTTTCCTCTGCCCCCAACTATAGCCTCTGTTCTACACAGCAGCAAAGTAAGCTTAATACAATTTAAGTCAGATCATGATACTTCCCTGTGCAAAACCCTTAAGTCAATTTACTAAGGGTCCCACACAGCACCTCTCAATCTCCCACCACATTCTCTCTCATATACTCTGTTCCTGCCATGCTGACGTCTCTCCAGTTTCTCAATCAAAAATGCACTTCCACCTTGGGGATTTTTGTCTTGCTGTTCCCTATGCCTACAACGTTCTTCAAAATATCTGCGTGATTCGATCTCCCACTTTCTTAACATTTCTGTTCATGTGTCATTCATTAGACACACCTCCTCTAACCATCCTATATAAAAGAGCACTACTCAGCACGTATTTATTGTCTGTCTCCCTCAAATAGAATTTAAGATCCCTGTAAGCAGGGGCTGTGTCTATTTTTTAATGGCATCACCTTCAGTGCCTAGAATAGACTAAGTGGTAATATAAATAATCCTCAAAATCATAATTTTGATGTCATACATTAAAAAAAACCCAAATCTGTTGCCGCTGAGTCGATTCTGACTCATACACTATTTTTCATACTCTTCCTATGCAAACTTCCTTGGCTAACAAAATTTGTGTACAGCCAAAAATAAAGATAATGCTTATCATTTTTTTAAAAAGTCCTCTGTAAAATACTTTTGAAACAAGCAAAGTTTAAATAAGTAAAATAACTGAGTTAAGAACTCACCATAGCGATAAAGCGACCAATGAAACAGAAGTATGAAAGATGATCAGGATTAATGGTTGATGCTGGATTTATCTGCAGGCAGTAGTTGTTCTTGCCAGCATACTCAAATAAACAATACATTGGGTTCAAGACTTCATGTGAGAGCAAGAAAAACCATTCTCTATAAGAAAACAAATCAAATTTAACTTTTTTTTTTTTTTTTTTTTAGCACTTGTATATACATGAATTCAAACACAGGTAAATACACATGTATATATATTTTACCTGTGCTAAATACTCTTTAACAACTCTGCAGCCCAATTGCTCAGCCTTTTGTTTAAGTCCCCCTATGACCTGGTCCTCCCTTCAAAGTTACCCGCCAGTTTCTGTGTTTTAGCCAAAATACAGACTCACTCTTCCTCACATATAACATGCTTACTTCTATACTTTTGTATGAGTATGTCTCCTCAAATTCCACTTGGCTCATGTAGATCCTACTTTCCCTTTCAAGTCCAGATCAACTCCCACCTCAGTAATTTTCTGAATTCCTATATGGCTTATTATCTGTATGTCACTGACCACTTTCTGGTAACAACCTTATGATATCATTCATTTTTATGCACATAACCTGCACCACTCACCACACTGTATGTTTCTTAAAAACAAATATTACATCTTTATATAGATTTTGGATACTCAGTTCTTAACAGGCATTCTACAACCTATAAACAATAGGTTTTTAATACATATTTGTTGATGATACTAAGGTACGCAACACTACTGCTATGGAATAGTTTTAATTTAATTTCATTGTTAATGCATTAAAAATGGAACTAAAATTAACACACTGAAATCTTTAAATGTGATATGCGTTTCTTAACTTATCAGCTATTTTGGTTCACTTAAAAAAAAAGTCTAATATAGGAAATCCAACTAGAAAAAGATTACTAATTTATATTACAAAATAAATACTTAATTTTCAAAAGGACCGTCTTGATATCAATTTCTTCTAAAGCAGGGTTCCAAATGCAAATCCCTACAGTGACCAGTAAATGAGTAAAAGAGACGTCCTTCTCCAGATGGGTCTCACATTCTCTATTAGCCATAATCCCCCATTCCTCATTGTTTCCCTGATAAAAATTATTATTGGTTTTAGGGAAAACATTTCTAGGCATATTCTCATAGTCCTTAGACCACTGGGCAGTGGTAGGCATTGCAGTGAAATAATGTACACACCCCTGAAGGGGAAGCAGTTACTCTGCTTCAGCCAATTGTTGCTATGTGAGAAGGTAGGAATGTAGGTCTAGTGTTTTTAAAGAGAAGCCAGAAATCTTGAGCCTTAAGTATAAACTCGTGATTTTTGAATTTAAAAATTTTAATATCACTATGAGGGCCACTCTGCAGGCTAGATCTGGCCTGGTGGTCTGTTTGCAAACTCTTTCCTAAAGCTTTAAAAATATAATACAGGAAACTGTCTGAAAGGTAGAAAAGGAGGGAAACAGAAAACTCAACCCTAAGTACAATCAACTGAGAATGATAAACACCAATTCATAAAACTAAATCCAGTCCCAATCACTAGTCTTAAATAGTAGTTGAACCAAGTCAAATTCCCTCTGTGAGGAGGCTAAAGTAAGACCTGTCCCTAGGGAAGAGGACTGAGAAGATCTAGTGACAACTTGGTTAGACACAAAAAAACTAGATATAACATGTCCAGTTGCCTCTACTTCTTTTAGCTAACAGCGGCCCTGAGAAAACTCAGTCCACACAAAAGAAGAATGGCTGTAACATTGCACCTAACCTATACCTAGATATTAGCAGAAAAGAAGGAAAAACTGCTAACTAGCAAGAGACAGAAAAATTTACTTTAGACAAATCCTTCTCTATACTCAAAAATAAACTAAAGAAATACAGGAAGTTGAAAAAATTATGAGACAACAGATGAGCTAGCAGAGGCCAGAGAAGAAAAGGAAAACAATAAAACCACTAAGAAGAAAAATCACAGAGAAGCAGCAAAACATAGGGCAGTACTAAAAACAGTCAGTGACATGAGAATAGGCTTGAGAAAAATCCAAACAAAATGGAAAAGCACAAAGTTAAAAATGATTAGTGATGATAAACATTTAAGACTGACAAAGGAGATTCCACATACCCATGACTGATGTTCCTGAAGAAAAACAGAACAAATGGAACAGAAAAAATATCCAAAGACATAATAGAAGAAAACATCCCTGAAATTAAGGAAGATCTTAACATGTTCCTAAAATAGATATAAAACAATCAACAATGAAATTAACCAACTTCAAAGAAGAGGACTTTATGGGCACCCACAGGAAAAAAACAAGTTTCCTACAAGGGACTGGCTTCACACTTCACAGTGCTAACATTCAATGCTAGAAGGGAAGCAATGTCTACAGCATTCTGGAGAAACAAATGTTGTGCAGAAAATGTACATCCAGTGAAGTTGTTTATATAGGAAAGTAACAGAAAACATGTTCAAACATGCAAAGACTCCATGAATATACTATACTTTTGAAACCTTGAATCAACATTTGATAATGAATCTAGGTAATTAATATATAAATCAAAATAAAGAATTTAGGAATAAGAATATCATGGTATGAAAAGAACTGGCTATATGCACTATAAACATCAAAACATAAAACTAAACTCAAACAGATGAAGCACATATCTGTTCAAACAAGAACATAAACGTTATCAAGTCAGACACCGTAAAAATAATACAATATTTCCTTACTTCTTTTTAACGTCTTAACATTTCTGAAATTGAAATAAATAACAACAGAAGGGATATGAACATTTAATGTGGTAAGAAGTGTTTCTGTTTTGGAAATGTTTCTCGATGATATTTCAGATGAAGAAATATGCTAATATAATCAACATTCTGATAACTCTACATGTATTTGCTCCCAGTTGTGCCTGGTCCCACATCTATTTTTGTTATTTATATATAAAAATTTGATTATGTAATTTTGTATACCCGTGAAATATGAGTTCATGAAAGAGTTGTATAGGGTTGCTATGAGTCGAATCAACTTGATGGCAATGGGTTTGGTTTTGGGTTTTCTATGAAAAACAAGTTTTCATTAGGGTTACTGAAGAAACATTCAAATGGAATGCAGTATCTTTAGAAAGATTTAATGGAAGCGTTTTGCTAAAAAATAAATTGTCAAATTAAGTTCAGGTCTAAGGCAAATAAGGGGAAAAATAAAAATTTAAAAGGGTTCACTCATATTGCTTCAAAAGTGTCTACTGTTAATATATTTAGTGAATGAGGAAAATTTTATTGTCAAAAGACTTAGATTGGATTAAAAACAAACATAAAGTCAACTCATGCTGTTGTAATAGCAAAACAGAAATAAACTTATGTATGTTGACCTACTAATTATGATATTTCCATACAATGAATTACTTTGCAGCCATTTTTTAAAAAGGGTATTAGCTCTATATATAGTGATATGGAAAGATGTCCATAATGCAGAAAATGACAAAACCAAGTTGCTGTATCATGTGCATTGTATGATTCTGTTTTTAAAAAACAACAAATATACATGTATGTGTGTGTGCATAGAAAACGTACAGAAGGATAACCAAGACAAGAAATAACATTTACTTCTAAAATTACAGAAGTATTTTAAATTTTGTTCTTAAAAATAATTCTGGATTGCTACTGGAAAAAATATAACCCAGTCTATTCATGTACCTTTTCAGGAATACATCCGTTGTAAACAATGAGATATACTTATTTCAAAGCAACTATGTGGTTTTTTATTTTACCTTGCTAAACCACCATAATCAAGTCCTTCTTCTCCTCGAAATATTACGTATAATCGCCTCCTCAAGTCATAGGGTTTTAATGCCATAATCTATTAAAAATAAAAGCATGAGTATTTATACAGTATACACTTCATTCAAAAGTTTAAATTTCATCTGAATTTTCAAAGTTACAAATTTCCTTACCTCATATAACAATGCCTTTAACTTAAGAAATCAATTGATTTGTTCCACAAACTAAAGACCTACCTATTCTATTAATCTTTCTCTGATTTACTTTCATATAGTCTCTTCCCCTCCCCTAGTATCAAACAGTAGTTCTACTTTGGGTTAGTGGCAAGAGAGGAAAAGTATGGTAGAGAAATCTTTTAGGGTTAGAAAATACTCCCTCTTCCCACCCCTCTGCAAATAATACCATAATCTTTTACAAGGTGACTTGTAAATTTTTCTAACTAGTGACAATTATGAAGAGTCAAAAGATCTTGTCTTGTGCCCTGCTTATAACACACATTTCCACTTCTCAGTAGAAAAGGAATTCAGCTAAACAAACATTTATAAGGTAATGAATTTATACACACATTTTATCTTAAAAAATACCATACCAAGGTTACTAGTAGTAGGGTTTACTTCTGGATAAAAATGAATTATTTTCACTACACGTGTCAGAACCAAAGCTAAGACTGGCATGTCTGAGTCAGAGCATAGCCCACCAGCAGGTATCCATCTCAGGGACAGTCATGGCTCAGCCTTACACTCCAAAGAGACCATGACTCAGCCCAAGCCAGAGTAAAAATAAAAAACAAAATAAATTCCATCATGAATTTAGCTGTATACTAAAACAAAACTCAAACAGAGCTTGGAACAAGTTGATCAGTTTTGACACTTAACTTATTTTGCTAAGAATGCATCAACTCAAACAAAAAAACTTTTGATAATAGCTACATTAAGTATTTTGCCCAAGTGCAACAGTTAGTAAAACTGAGCTAGGATCTGAATGTCTCTCTGACTTCAGAGAGCTATTCTACTTTGCCTGTACACAGTATATGTGCAAGTCCCTGTGTACTTGTATGCACAGGAAATTTTGGTTCATCATTGTAATACTTCAGAGGGGAGTGAGAAGAATAGGAAAAATTTTCCACTTCATCAGAAAAAAAGAACTGACAATATTCAGATTTGTTATCTTTAAATATTCTACAGATAATTCAGGAAAGGTAGATGTACTGCATTCATTTAATTCAGTCACCAAATATTTACTGAATGTCTGCTATGTACAAGTTACTACTATACATACTGGGCATAAAAGCAGTAAATAAAATATTTCTTCCTCTCAAGGAACTTAAATTCTAGTAAACAGAGACAGACAACAAACAAACAAATATATATCAGGTGGTGATAAGTGTTAGAAAGAAGAATAAAGTACCATAAGTGGATAGAATGTGACTGTTTTGAGGGAGGTGAGCAGGGACGGCTATTGTACATAGTGTGTTCAGACAAGGTCTCTCTGAGATCATGACATTTAAGCAGAAACCTAAAGGAGGTAAGAATTAACATTAGGATTATTAAACATTCAAACAGAATGCAGCACCTATCAATTTAATTTTAATTTGGTAGTGACTATCAAAACTTTTTTTTTTTGTTGAAGTTAATAAATTCTTAGCAAAGTAAGTGTCAAAATGGATCAACTAGTTCCAAGCTCTGTTTAAGCTTTACATTAGTAAGTATACATCTAAATTCACGGTATAATTATTTTGTCTCTCAGGTACTGAGGTACTGAAGTACCTTTACTTGTAAGATGGAGATAATGATAGGAGCTATCTCAAAGGGATCTTGTGAGGATCAATTAAATGAAACAATAATTATAAGATGCTAGTGCCAAGCACAGCGCAATCACTTAATACACGGCAGGTTTTACTATTACAGTAAGTACTCAGTAAGTGGCAGCCATTATTATAGCTGTGTTGTGCATGGTTTAAAATATCTAAAATTCTAACCCCCTTAAGATGTACAGAATACAAGCAGACAGACAGTACTGTTGTATTCTCATAAAACCTTCCTTACCTGTTGGAAGGAATCTTCAAACAATGTCTGCCGGGACACATTGATCTTCACATGACTGGGTAGCGCATTAGACTAGGAACAAAAATAATACCATAACATCATGTAAGCTATAGTATATGTATTATGTAAAGATAAGACTAAATGATTATGAACATAAGATTTATTTACCACTGTAGTACCTGGCACAAATAACGGAAGTGAGCAAGTTTCCACCTAAAGCTGCGTTCGTAAGCAATTTGTGGACCACCTTTAGTTCTACAGAAAAACAAAAACAAACCATATATTTACTTGTAATAAAGTCAAACATTTAGTATTCAGTATGAATCTGAGTGCACCAGAGTCCTACAAACCAATGAAAAGTTATTTGCTGGCAGGGAAGTAAAGATGTATTTAGTGGGGCAACAGAAGCTCAAGCATTGAAGGCTATTACAGCAACAGGCAAACACACCCACACCCTCATACACAGAGGGAAATTGTATGGATGCATGGATCTTTGTTAAGCAGTTAACTGAAAAGTTAAAATTCACTTTGATTATTGCAAAGAAAACCTTTGATAATTCTTAAATCTAAAGAGGACAGAAGCTCTAGATAGATGAGACATGGAAGGAAATTCTATTACATCTTAAAATCCTCCCTGAAACTGAAACAAATACTGCTGGTGAGACAGTAAGCAAAGCAAAAGCAAATTCCTAGGAAGAAGTGACATCTGGGTCACGTGACTCAGCTGATAAGTGAGGAAGAGGCAGAGTGGGTGGCCATCTAGGAAAGTAGGTTTTACAGTAAGGTTTGATTCACACTGAGAAGGCCTGGGGTGCCTATGGAACAAGGGTCTAAAAGGCAGGCACAAAGAACTTTCACAATCTCAGGGAACATTCTGGAATGGATGGAAAACTTTCTCTTGTGTTAGCATGTTCAAGCGTGTTCATTCATTCAACAAATACTGAGTGCACAGCAAGCACTTGGCACTCTTCTAGACATTGAAAGCATTACTTGTTAATAAAACACATGAAAATGCCTGTTTTTAGGAAATTTATTTACAAATGAAGATACACAAGCAACATAATAAGTAAATTCCATGTGTAGTGTGTTACAAAGGGATACAGGACAAGGGAGAAGAACTTTATAATTCTGAAAAGGGTGAACAGAGTAGGGCTCATAGAACAAGTAACACTTGAGCAAAATCTCAAAGGAGAGTACCTAAGTCATACAGACATCTGGGGAAAGAGTATGTCAAGAAGAGGGAATAGGGCAAAGACCTTAGGTGAAAGCTGCCCAAGGTGTTCGAGTGGCCAGTGAAGCTGGAGCAGAGGTTGAAGAGATGAGTATTGGATCTTGTAATACCTTGTAGGCCATTGTAAGGACTTTGCTTTTTACTCTGACTGAAATGAAAGCCACTGAAGGATTTATGTAAAGGAATGACTTAGTTTTTATTTAATTTTTAAAAAAAATTAGCCTCACGCTGTATGGGGCATGGGTAGAAAGCAGCAGTGAGAGTGGGGTAGGACTATGGCACCACTCGAGCTGGGAAACAATGGTAGCTTGGGTCAAAATAGTAGCAGTACAGGTGGTGGGACGTAGCTGGATTCTGGGTATATTCTGAAGTTTAGGTAACAAGAATTCTTGATGGGCTGTATGTGAAGTGAAAGGGAAAGAAGAATCAAGGACAATTCCAAGATTTTTGGCTTAAGCACCAGAGTTATCGTGAACTGAGATGGGGAATATTGCCAGGAGAACAGGTTTTATGGGGACTATCAGGAAGGAGTTCACCTTTGACATCCAAGCAGAGATGTCAAGTAAGCAGCTGACTATAGGCAAGCTTTCAAAGGAGTGGTCTGAGCTAGATATATAAATTTGAAAGCCATCAGGATATAGGTGTTTTTTTTAAAAGCACAACGCAAGATGAGATTAACCGAGAGTGTGAGTGTAGATAGAAAGGAAAAGAGAAGTAAGGACAGCTCTGGTTATATTCCAATGTTAAGAGACGGAGGAGAAAAGGAGAACTTAGCAAAATTCAGAGAAGGAAAAAAAGGCCAGTAAAGCTCAGGAAAATCAACAAAGTGTGGTATTCTGGATTACTATGACACAGGAGAGATTTATTGTGTCAAATGCTCCTGGTAAATCCAATGACTCGAGGACTGCAAACCTACCCCTAGATTAACTATGCAGAGGTGACTGGCACCCTTGACAAGTTCAGTGTCAGTGGAACTTCTTGGAATCAGTTTAAGAGCGAAATCAGAAATAACACACAGAGACAACTCTTTGAAGTAGTTTTCCTGTAAAGGGCAACATTAAAAACAGATTGTCATGGTTAGCAATTACTTTAAAACAAAGATGAGAATGTAAGGGGGCAGGGGTGAGATTAATGGAAACACTGAGAATGTTGACACATTGTAAAGAATGTAAACAATGTCACTGAAGAATCTGTGTAGAAACTGCTGAATGTGAACCTAAACTGCTGTATAAAAGTTCACTGAAAATACAATAAAATATTATTTAAAAAAAAAAAAAAAAGAACTGTCATTGAATGGATTTGTAAGGTCATGAGACGTTTTCTCTGCTTTGTTTTCTAGGAGAAATAACAGCTTGTTTGTATGCTGATAAGAATAACTCAAAAGAGAAAAACTGATGATATAAGGACAGAAAGGTGATAATTGCTAGAGCAATTAAGTGGGAAAAGGGAGAAATATCTAGGCCCCAGCTGAGGGACTGGCCTTTGATAGAAAGAATCACAGTTCACCTATAGGAAAAGCACGGAAGACAGATGCTAGTAGGTAGGTAGATGTGACTGACGGTAGGAATTTGCAAAAGACCTTTTACGACTGCGTCCATTTTCTTAGTGAAGCAAAGATATCACACCTAAGAGTAAGAATGAAGGAGAGATCTGTCAACTGCTTATTTAAAATATCTTTAACTGGAAAATTCCATTTCTTTGCACTTCTCTTTCCGTGACGTTGCAGCAGTATGATGTGGCTGCTAAGAGCACTGACTGCCTTGGTCTGAAACACAGCTCCGTCACTAATGAGTATGATTTTGCACAAGTTCTTTATGCTCCCTACACGTCAGTTTTTCACCTGGAAAAGGGGGGGAAATAACAGTACTTACACCTCAAGGGGTTGTTGGAAGACAAAATAATAAGCTAATATATCCAAAGTGCTTAGAACAATCCTAGGTACACAGGAATCACTATGTAAATATTTGCTACTGTTATTACTAAGGAATTATATACCACAAATTTATTCTGTTCTAAGGGAGATAAGCAAAGACAGACTTGACAGGTGTTCTTGAGTCAAAAAGTAAACTTTGTTGCTAAACTTGAGGCTAAATTAAAGGCTGAGCATCATGTCCTCATTACACAGCCATTTAAGGAGAGCTTCAGGTTTTCACTTACACAGATGACTTCCCATTTCGAGGATCTTTGAATGTTGTTGTTCTTGTGTTATGATCGACGAAGTATCTAACGCCTTCTCGAGTATACCTAATTTCCCAGCCTTCTGGCAGGGGTTCTTCATTCTGTAGGCTAAAAAGATAAAATCACAAAGTAAACATTTTCTAGGCACTAAAAACATCACTTGATTCTATCTACAGTTACATTTAAGATGACTTAAGTAAGGTTATAGTGTATACGTACCCTTGAGTTCTTGGATCCTCCCATTGGGTTGTTTTTGTGTTATGATTCACAAAGTAAACTCTGTCTGTTGAATCTACTCTTTTTTCTAAAAAAGAAAGTAAGCACAGCATTTAATAACTATTTGGTATATATACCTTGCAGATATTTTTAACAACATATTAGCTTACCCCAGCCTGGTGGCAAAGGCCCATATGGGTCATTTTCTGCAGCTAACATTGAAGCCTAATTGGAGAAGAGGTTTGGGGCAGAAAAAAAATAACAGCATTTTAATATAAAAGCAAAGATACTTTAAACACCTGGCAGAATCATTTTATAATTTTCTATAAAATATGATAAAGGAGCATTGGCATAATAATTTCAAGACACAAAAGTACTAAAAATGTCATGATGTGTGAGCAATCAATCAACTGATAAAATTAGTCTTAAGTTTTTCTAAAATGATTTAGAAAAAATATATTGACATCAATACTTTAATCTCCTAGTTCTTCAATAATAATCTATACTGGCAAGATGAGACAGAAGAAGAGGATACAGAAAATTATGGTATTTTATGAGGCAATATTATTTGTTTAAAAACAATTACCACAGTGCTCTTTAAAAAAATGCCTTTTATTAAAACCAATATTAAACTCCAGTACTATCTTTATGCAAATAAACTTACACAAATCTTAGTATCAGTATCTTTTACATGTTTATATATACATAAAAATATCTATGCTTACACATTATTACTAAAACTTAGAAATACATATTCTGAAGAAAATATAAACATTCTACCATCAATTTTAAAAGAACGACAAGCATAAAAATCACTGCTTAAAAAATCATTTCTTAGTGATAAAGTTCATGTGCCCTGATGAATACTTTAAAACCTTGTAACTGAAACCACTAATTGTATTTTCAATACCCATTTGCCACTCCTTCCTTGATAATCCAACTACTGTTTTGCTTGAGGTAGCAATGTATCCACCTAAGACTATTCTATTACCAAGCCTTCCTTGTGGCTGGGTTGGTAGAGTGACCAGCTGTGGCCAAAGTGGTATAGGCGGAAATCCTAGAGAGCATACTTCTCCTAGAAAAGAAAGGCATGGGTGTGCTAGAAAACTTTCTCTTCCCTCTTGCCCAGACTGTAGAAGTGAAGCCTAGAGGTCAGCAGTTCCATATGACTGATGTAACAGGCATGACACACAACAGGGACAGGGAAGCAAAAGAGTAGAAAGAACCGGGTACTTGATGGCACTACCAAGCCAATGCAATGTTAGCCTGTACATGTACCCAGGCTCAGTGTTGAAAGAGGTAATTAAACCTCAATCCACTTAAGCCTTCATAAGTAGGATGTTTTGAATATTTGCAGGATAACACACTTTTTTAAAAGAATTTTTTATTGTACTTTAAGTGGAAGTTTACAACTCTAGTCTCTCATACAAAAATTTATACATACATTGTTATGTGACCCTAATTGCTCTCCCTGTACTGTGACAGCACATTTCTCCTTTCTACCCCTGATTTCCCATTCCACTCAACCAGTTCCTGACCCTCTCTGCCTGCTGCCCATTTAGTCTCATGTATCTACTAGAGCTAAGAAGCACACTCTTCCTGAGTATCCCATAGTCCAGTCTAATCTTTGTCTGAAGAGTTGACTTAGGGAATGCTTTTAGTGCTGGGTTGACAGAGAGTCTGGGGGTCATGCTTTCTGGGGTTCCTCTAGTCTCAATCAGACCATTAAGTCTGTTTTTTTTTTTTACTAGGATTTGAGTTCTGCACCCCACTTTTCTCCTGCTCCATCAGGGACTCTCTGTTGGAGAACACACTTTTGATACACACTTTTTACCTTACTCTGCCCTATTTTCTCAAGGTTTTTGTAGATAGGTCTAACCAAAAACAAACAGACACAACACATAATTTCTTGTTTAATATATATATATAGCTGAACTATGGAACCTTACCACAGATTTCTGTATAAGTCACCAAAGAACCAGCAATTGGCGGCAGCAAGGGATGCTGTGAAAGCTGGGTTGCTCCATTCCCTCCCTTCTAGGGACTTTTTATTTAACCTCTGAAGAAAATGGAGTTCAAAGAGCCAGCCTGAGGCAGGATTTTGAAGAATTATTTTTCTTTCCATGTCTCTTTCCTACTTCTTTTCCATCTTGTTAATCTCTACTTTTGGGTTTCTACAAGTTGCCTCAAAGCACTATCTAGAGATGACCAGTACTTTATTTTTTCTACCTCCTGACAGGAAACCCATTTAACAGTTTTTCCCCACCTGTCTTGTAGATGTTTGCTTATGAAAATAAATCAATCACCAATTGTTTGAACTTCCCGACAGCATGAGATTTTTTGGACAAAACTATCTCCAATCCCAGAATTATCTTTGGTGAGCCAAAACAGAGGAAAGTGTTCTTAGAAGCTGGGATGAAATAAGAAAAACTAGAAAGTGAGAAGACTGGCCCTAAGTAAAATCACGAGGCAACTGGTTTTGTTTAAAGCAAATAAATTATGATTAATGGTGGAGGATGGAGAATTGGTAAAAACATATTCTTAAGAAACTGCATTTATGAAACTACCCTTAATAAATAACGATAAAAAACTGAGTGTTATGGTTCTGTTAGTAAACTAGAATATCTTCTAAAAACTTAAAGTGCTTATACCCATATATCAGAAACAGCAACTTATTAAAGATTAAAAAACACCTGTAATGCAGTCTATTAAAAAAAAAAAAATCACCAAAGTAGAAAAGGGCAAATGCCTGAGGGAAAATACTGTATTAACAGAATTTGCTAATTACCGAATAGAGGTATCGTTGGTTGAACTGTTGCATAGCTCCCTGCAATTGGTTCCGCTGAGACTGCCACTGTTCAAAGTTTCTAACAGATTCCATGGTGGGCCGCTGCCACGTTGTTGTTCTGGTGTTATGATCCACATAATAAACTCTTCCACGATCATCAACTCTTCTTTCCCAACTACCAAAATTAAAATAAACAGTAATAAACAAATAATAATCTCCCAATATAAGAAACTAAAAAGAATTTAGTAAATACTTCACTCAAATAATTTAAAAATCAAGTCCAAGACATGATAAAGTGACTTACAAAGAATGCAAATATTCACAACTCTTCAGGATAACTATGAACATGTAACTTGGGATTTATCTTAGCTAAATTACTTTGCCATTCTACTACTACAGGAGTTGTAAGGGCTACCTAAAAGAGGCCACAAAGTGAATAAACCCAGTATCAATCTGACTACCTTTTCTCCCTTTTCTTCGTTAAGTACTTACTGAGCGCTTAGTATGTATTAAGGTGTTCTGGTGGTGCAGTGGTTAAGCACTCAGCTGCTAACTGAAAGGTCAGCACTTTGAACCCACCAGCTGCTCTGCAGGAGAAAGATGTGGCAGTCTGCTTCTATAAAGATTTAGAGCCTTGGAAACCCTATAGGGGCAGTTCTATTCTGTCCTATAGGGTTGCCATGAGTTGGAATCGACTTGACGGCAATGGGTTTGGTTTGGTTTAGTGCGTAATTAGCAGTCTGCCCCTATGGCCACTATCCAAGTTCAGAATTGTAACCTAACTTTTTTTTTACACTGCTATCAGTTAATTTTCCTGAAGTACAGATCGCATCACTTCATTCCACGTATCATAACTCTTTGGTATGACATAAAAATGAACCTATCCACCTTTCTAGCCTCATTTTCCATTAGATCCTTTCAAGGGCTTCATGTGGGAGCCAAACCAACTACTGCTAATCCCAAATATGTCTTGTGTTTCATCCCATCATACCTATGTTTTAGTACTCCTTCAGAACAGAATCCCTTCCCTACTTCTCTACCAACCAGAATTTAACCCATCCTCCAGGGTTAAATTCAGTTCCCTTCTCTTCCACACACATACAGCAGGTATATGCTTTAAACCAATTTTTGTCATTAATTTATAAAATGATTTAAGAATTCTTTCAGCAATCAATTCTAAATTCTTTCTGTAAACTTAATACTAAAAATACAATAGGATCATAAACAGCATAAGGTAATATAAGTTCAAGGGTGGAAAGCCGTAACAGGCTCTAAAGATAAAATTAAAGATAATCTCTATCTAATATTTTGACAACAGCATCCATGAAATAAACCCCATATTATGACACTCAATGAATGGGTTAAATGAACGACTATAACTATGATCCTGTCATAGTTATAATGAACTTTATATGGTTTGCTATATTGAAATATTGGGTCTATGTTTTCTAGAGTTAAGTTCTCATTAAAACGGTAGGTCCAAGGCCTAAGTGTTTCATTCCATTAAAAGGAAATATCTCACAAAAACAACATACACCTTGCTTTGAATTTTCTGGACTTTGAATGTGTTTTGTATTAGTGGAATTTAAATGGAGTCTGGAAGGACAGATATTCTAAGTGGAAAAGATAATAAGGAGAATATTCCAAGTATAGGCCAAGTGTTTGGGGAAAATGTAAACAGCGTAATTTAACCAGCTATCAGTAGAGTATATGTAAAGAGTTATCAAAGATAAGAATACAAAAGTTAAAAACAGGTCAGTTTCGGAAGGCCCTGCATGGCAAGCAGCCTAATATCATAAAATTTATTTACTATGTAGTAGAAATGTTTTTATTCACTTAACCCATTGCCGTCAAGTGGATTCCGACTCATGTCGACCCTACAGGACAGAGTAGAACTGCACCATAGGGTTTCCAAGGAGCACCTGGTGGCTTCGAACTGCCAACCTTTTGGTTAGTAGCCATAGGTCTTAACCACTACACCACCAGGGTTTCCACTTAAAACCCTCTATTATGAATTTAAGTAGCTCTGGTGGTGCAAGTTAAGTGCTTGGCTGCTATCAGCGGTTTGAAACCACCCAGCGGCTCCACAGGAGAAAGACCTGATGACCTGATTCGGTAAAGATTACTACTGCCTAGGAAACCCTCTGGGGCAGTTCTACTCTGTCACATGAGGTCGTTAGAGTTGAAAATCGACTCAATGGCACCTAACAACAACAACATTATGAATTTAGGAGTCCTTGAGTGGCACAAATGGTTAAGCACTCACCTACTAGCCAAAAGGTTGGTGGTTTAAACCCACCCAGAGGTGGCTCAGAAGGCAGGACTGGTGATCTGCTTCTGAAAGGTCATAGCCTTGAAAACGTTATGGACCTTCTACTCCACACATGGGGTCGCCATGAGTTGGAATCAACTCACTAGCAATTAACAACAGCATGAATTTAGCCATAGTGTGTTAAAATTTTACTTGTAGCTATCTTTGTAGATCACTATTTGACCCACTCTAATAATTTTTTAAGTCATTACATCTCATAAAATTACATAGTTTAGATTGCTATCTGTGGAGAACCATACACCTAAATTGCCTTTCATTTCTTAAAAATAACAGGGACCAAATTTGGACCAAAATTCTATAACTCCTCTCAGTAACTCATGTCAATGTTTGAAATCTCTTGAGGAAGCCCTTCAGACTATCTAAGAGATACAATAAAACAACAACAAAAAACTCACTTATCAACCATTCATTATTCACACATGCAAAACAATTAGGTAAGAAAACTTAATATGGAGAATGAATTTTATGTCGTACTAAATAAATTTAAAAATGACAGGTGTGATAAAACACATCTGAAGATGCATAAAGACGCTACAGTACCCTGGAGGTAATGGTTGTGGTCTCTCCCACGTGGTGGTTCGGGTGTTATGATCCACATAATAGGTTCTACCGTGAGGATCTTTTCTCTGTTCCCACCTTTAACAAAACACAAAAATAAAAGTAAAACACAACGAAGTAGGACAATCTGGAAAAATAATTCTTTCTTATAATCAGAAAAATGATAGATTAGCTTTACTTTAAAAGGCTATATGTATTTTTAAGTTCTTTCTTTTCTCAATTATCAGTGCTTTTTAGGGTCTTAATTATACCCTTTGCACTAACAGTATTGGAAACTCAAATACTTAGTTACCAGGAAAAGGATAGAATAATACCTAAAATTTTAAAAAGTTACTAATTTACAGAACTCCAAATTATCAGAAACAGAAATTTAATTAAAGAGTAGAGCAACTTTCGGCCTAATTTCAAGCCCAGAGTATAAAATGTCAATGAAGGAATATCCGTTTTTGTCTATAATTTCATTGCCTAATAATTTCAAAAATACACGTCTAAAAGATTTTAGGAAAATTAGTTTTAAAGAAATATGTGGTGACACTGCTCCATGAAGTTTTTCTTCTATGTGTGGATGATGTCTTCTTTCTCTGCACACCTATGCCTGTCTTCCTTTTGGTAAACCTCTGGGTTTATGGACATCATAACTTTATCTTTTTCTGTTCGATCTCTAAGACTCTCATTTTCCCCACTCTTATTTTCTCCTTTATGATACCTGTTTCTTCCTCTTCAGTCTTTCCTCAATATAGTATAGAAGAAAAACTTTAAATGTAAAAAACAAAATTGATATATTTTGAGTTTAATATTCTTATTTTCAATTTTAATGTGGAATGAATGGGAAATATGTTCCTTTCTCTTAAACACAGGAACTCAAGTTAAATTTGATTTATTTTAATTACAGAGGCCTTACGTTATTTTCCTACATGATGATGATATATATTCAAGGTACACACATACATACATACTTAAAATCAACTACAAAAATAAATTTAATAATTTGTTTAAGCCACACCTTACAAACATAAGTCAAAAAATGCCAAGTAGTAGCATGGATGTTAAAGATGCCCAGGTTGATAACTCCAGATCAGAAACATTGTTAAACTTATCTATTAAATACCACTATGGTATGAAACCCTACACTAGAACATTCATGCTATAAAAATGTAGGTATTTCTTATAAAGCATTTCACTAAAAGGAAACAACCTGAAATTTTAGATTTACTTCATCTGTTTCTGTGTAATAATAAAAGTTAACAGGAAGGTGGAGTTTAAATATCGAATTTCATTTTAAATGTTTCAGGAATACCTATAATATATACCAAGTAGCTATTTATCTGTATGAATGCTTAACTGTCCAAAACAAATACCTTAAAAAAAATGATTAAGTTTCTAAAACTTCCTGGTAATGGTACTTTTGCTATTTTTACTATTCTAGAGCAAAATTTCCTCATTTCTACCCTTTCTTCATAAATGCCCTGTACCACTTTTAATTCAGCTCTAAGTTTCATATACCTTCATATATTCATACTTTTCAGTCACAAAGTCTATGAGGCTCATTATGAAAAACAACAGTGCCTACTACCACCTCATCCCATTTCCTACTCCCCAAAGGCAACATTTTCAACTGTTTTAACCAATTGTTTTGGTATTTACTTCTATTTTTCTTATCATCCTGACATTACTACTTCTTAATTTCAAACACAATGCATTGACTTCTCAATGTGAAAGATGAAGCTTTAGCTCTCTTTCTCGCACACCTATATATACACACACTTCCCTGTCCCAACGGTTCCACATTCACACATACGCTGTGTCCTTCCACTATAGTTATTATGACTATGTAAACCCTCCTGACAGCTGAGCCCATGATTTCCTTTTTTTTTAAGTAAAAAAAATGCTTTTACCTAGAATAATTCTCTCCCCTTCCATTTGCTCATTTTCTATGTACTTATTAATTTAATCCCAAATTCTTTCCTAGTTGTATAAATCTCTCAAAATATTCATGCCCATTAGGTATTCTAGCAATTTTATCTGCCTTCTGACTAGCTTTCAGTGTAAACTGGTTGATTACTAGACCTGCTGCATGTCTGTCATCTTAGGCTTTCCTTTCACCATCATGCTGGCCAATTCCTTTCATTTCTCTTCTATTAGATTCCCTATTTCCTGGATCCTGTGTCTTTCACTTTCATTACCTAGGTGTGGAGAAATACCTGCTCCAACAGCTTCTTAAGAAAACCCAGGAAGAAAACTTTTAGAAACCCAGAATGTCTGAACAATGTATTGAATCCATGTACACACTTGCCAGCATGGTTTGACATAATTTCCCTTAGCCTTTAAGGCACTGGTTCATTGTCTTCTAGCTTCTAGTGCTCATTCTGAGAAGTCTGATTCTATTTTGATTAGTATGAAACCTGATTTTCTTCTTCTTATTTTTTTAATCTCTGGAAATGTTTAGGATTTTTTCTTTGGCCCCAGTGTATTAAAATTTTCACAAGATGTCTTAATGTAGGTCTATTTTCATTCATCATCCTGGATTCTTTCAATAAAGAAATTCATGTGCTTCAAGTTTGCAGTTTCTTTGGTTGTGTTGGATTTCCTCCCATTTTCTCTCTTTCTGGAATTTCTCTTATGAGACCTTCTAGACTAGTCCTCTTATTTTCCTATTTTATTCAATAAATTTACCTTTTTCTGTACTTTCTGGGAAATTACTGCAGAATTAAATTTCCAAGAGTTTTTTGGCTCTCTGAGTATTCCTTTTTTATAGCTCTTGTTCTTGTTTCATGTGTGTCTTATCTACTTTTATCCCCAAGAATATTAAATAGTCTATTTTCTTCAAGCAGCATTTTCCAGCTTTTTTGTATGTGTGATAAAATATATATAACATTTGCCATTGTAACCATTTTTTAGTGTATGATTTAGTGACATTAATCATCACCACTATCCATTTTCAAATGTTTTTCATCACCCTAAACGGACTCAGTATCCATTAAGTAATAACTCATTTCTTTCTCTCCCCAGCCTGTGGTAAACACTAATAAACTTGTCTCTATGTATATGCCTATTCTAAGTATTTCAAAGTGAGGTCATACAGTATTTGTCCTTTTGTGTCTGATTTATTTTGCTCAGCATAATGTCTTCAAGATTCATCTATGTCATAGCATGTAACAGAACTACTTCATTTCTCTATATGAGTGAATAACAGTCTACTGTATGGATAACTCACATTTTGTTTATTCATTAATCTGTTGAGGGACACTTGGGTTGTTTCCACCTTTGGCTACTATGAATAATGCTGCAGTGAATATTGGTGTACAAGTATCTGAGTCCCTGCTTCCAAGTCTTTTGGGTATGTATTTAGGATTGGGATTGTTGGGTCATATGGTAATTCTATCTTTAACCTTTGGAGGAACCACCAAACTGTTTTCCACAGTAGCTGCACCATTTTACATTCCTACCAGCAATGGATGAGGGTTCTAATTTCTCCGCATCCTTGCCAACGCTTGTTATTTTCCATTTTTGTGATATTAACCACCCTAGTGGGTGTGAGTGGTACCTCAGTATGGTTTTGATTTGCATTTCCCTAATGATTAATGACATTGAGCATCCTTTCACATGCTTAGAGGCTATTTATACACCTTCTTTAGGGAAATGTCTATTAAAGTCCTTTTCCCATTTAATTGCTTGTCTTTCTGTTGTTGAGTTATACTTCTTTATATATTCTGAATTTTAAACTCAAATCAGATATACGGTTCCCCAATATTATCTCCCATTCTATAGGCAGTCTCTTAATTTTATTGATAAAAGTCCTCTGACGCACAAAAACTTTTAATTTTGATGTAAGTCCAATTTATCTATTTTGTCTTTTGTTGCTTGTGCTTTTGGTGTCATGTCTGAGAATCCACTGTTGAAAACTAGGTCCCAAAGCATTGCTGTTGTTAAGTGCTGTCAAGCCGGTTCTGACTCATAGCGACCCTATGTACAACAGAATGAAACACTGCCCAGTCCTGCGCCATCCTCACAATCACTGCTATGTTTGAGTCCACCCCAAAGCATTACACCTATGTTTTGTTCTAAATGTTTTATGGTTTTAGTTTTTACATTTAGACCATTGATCCATTTTGAGTTAATTTTCACATGTGGTGTCAGGTATGTGTCCAGCTTTGTTCTTTTGCACGTTATCTTTTGTATTTTTTCTTGTCTACTCCCATCTATCATCCCTCCCTTTTCCAGTGTCTTGGCAGGGACAAACAGTCACTCCCAACTCACAGCAATTTGAATACAACTCTATTTCCCAGAAACCACTTTGTCAAAGGTTAACATAACCTCTTTGTTGTTAAACTCAATGGATCTTTCAGTTCTTTTCTTATCTGAATTTTTTTAATAGTTTTGATCTTGTTAACCATTTCCTCTAGAGACATTTACAAGTCAGAATTTTTGCCCAATTGCTCACTTGCTCAAAATCATTTAATCGAGCACTAATTCGCTTATTAACAAAAATTTATTGATACCTTCTGTGTGGCAAGTACAGTTTTAAGCACTAGAAATACAGAAATGGACAAAAATAAAGTCTCTTTTTCAGTCTGCTGGGGAGAAAATAGACAATAAACACACAAATATATGTCATGTGGATTTAAGTGGTATAAAGAAAAATAATAAGTCTATTTTATGATGATTCAAAAAACCCTTCTCAAACAGTTCATATGATACCATTTATATTAAGTTCTAGAATAGGCAAAACTAATCTACAGTGGAAAAAAATCAGAATAGTGATTGCCTCTCTGAAGGCAGGAACAGGGATTGACTAAAAATGGGGCTTGACAGAACTTTCTAGGGTGATGGTAACGTTCTATATCCTGCTAGGGGTTTGGGTTACACTATATATGCATTTATTAAAATGCATCAAAGTGGTACACTTAAGGATTATGCATCTCCTTCTATGTAAACTTTACCTAAAATAATTAAAAATACTGAACTCTAATTAATGATATGCAAACTGAAGTGTTGATGGGATAAGTATACTAATATCTGCAATTTATTGAAATGCATTTAGAAATTAGAGATTTGAAATAAAGCTATAAAAGTAAAACTCTTTAAACTTTTCTGTATGTCTGTAAATTTTCATAATAAAATGGGAACAAATGATGAAGGGTAAGGGGATTGGGAGGTGAGTGTAGGCTGACTGGACAGGAGAATCAGGGAAGGCCTCTAGACATATTAGAATGAGGCATTATTTGAGCAGAGACCTGAATATCAGTCATGCAGATATCTGGGCAAAAACATTCCAGACAAAAGTTAGAGCAAATGCAAAGGTCCTGAGGCTCCAAGATCATGCCTGGCCTAATACTCAAATCTTATCCCCAGCCCACAATACTCTTTTTTCAGAATATTCTTCTCAGTTCTGTAACTGTATATATAGCTGCCTCCCTAAAATCACCAGCTGGATGCTCTACAAAGACAGAACTCAATCTCTTCACTCTCTTGCCCCAATTTCAATATTCTTTCTAGAATCAATCTCAGTCAACTATACCACCCACCACCCAGAAGCTTAACCACTATTTGGGGGCTGGGAAACATACAAGAAGCTATTTTTCACTCTCTCTAAAGAAGCAATCCAATACTAACGCACAAATCCGATTTTCCACTGATCTGAACTTTAAATTAGTTTTCGATACACAGAAATTTTCATTTCACGTATGTAACTCTACATAAAGTGAATCAAAATTAAAACTGTGGAGAGTAACGAATTATTTAACAAAAGCACTTGAAGCAGCAGTTCTCAAGCAGGCTGTAAGACCTAGGCATCCATGATTCTACTTTGTAGTCAGATAATAACTAAGTAACTTATCAAAGATAGGAGACACAGGACAAAGAAAAGACTTTTGAGGCAAGAGGAAAGATAATGTAGGGTTGAAAACTGCTGACTCAGAGGATTATACAAGCCAAGTAGTGCCTAAACCAGAAGAATCAACCTCGGCTCCACTCTATTCTTCCACTTCCCCACAACTAATTTCCAACATCCATCTTAATATCAACCTAAAAGTATGCCTTCTACCTTAGTTCAGGCTATCTTAATTTCTCAAACAGATCAGTGGCTTTTAAACTTTTCTGAGCACAGTTTCACCGAGTAACAAATACATTTTACACAAACTGTGTGTACTAGACTGCTATTTACAGATTTTACACACATACACAGACCAGAAAAAACAAAATTTCAGGAAACAATGCTAACTCTTATTACATGTAACACACTCTATTATTTTCTATTTTAATTTATATTGATTTATTTCATTTTTATGTGTTTAAATGCTAGTTAAAACCTGGGTTGCAACCTGCAATCTGAAAAACATTCATCTAGATTTATGCAAAATTCTTCTATGGCAGAGATCTCAAATGGTGAAGCATTTACTTGGCCTCCACAGAATTAAACTTTGTACTCATCATTTTGATTTGGAATGCCTGCTTCTCTCATTTATAAAACAGCCTGGCTGCTATCCTAAATTGTCTCTTTAACCACCAATCAGTCTGTCTATATCACAGCCAGAATGATCTTAATAAAACACAAATATGATTGTCACTCCTCTGCTTAAAATTTTTGAATGTTTACCCATGGTTTTCAGGATAAACTCCCAAACTCTTAGCAGGCATACAAAAATCTACACAGGACTGTTTACTCTTCAGCACTATATACCTTGCTTCCTCAAATGTGAACTCAACCTTGTGATGTGATTAATTACTTTTGTGTGTGGCCTTTCTAGCCATGGTCTTGTGACTCCCACACAGGTGATTGGTGGGGCTGTGCAAATAAGATAATTGTGGCCCAGCGAGGGGACTGGTCAGTGCCTTAAAAGAGAGCCAATTTCAGAGCAGAGAGGACAGCCCACCACCACCAAAGGAGAGATATGCGGCAGAGACCAGCAAGAGACAGCACAGTGGGCTTCCTGGACCATAGAGAGAGAAAGCTGGGTGTCTTTGGGCAGAGCCTAAGGGCCAGGGAGAAGTCAATGCCTGACCCATGAATTTGGGACTTGCCAGCCTCCACAACTGCATGAGCCATTTCCTTTATATGGTTCGTGAGTTCTGTCAGATGTTGCAGCAGATCAGGGAACCCAAAAATAGGAAGCAGAGTACTAAGGCGAGAGGGAGTAGTTGATGTTAGAGATGATGGAGTGGTACAGCAGTTTGGAAAAGTTAGATATTTGGGACATCTTTAACCTCTGCCTCATAGGAACCAGCTTTGTGATAATCCTTATAAAAGAAATTATTCATTTAAGCTGTAACAAAATACTATTTCCTGAGATTACCTTATTCTTTTTTATGACTGCTAGAGATTTGAACATAGAGTTTGCTCTACTTGAAATGAAACCTCTTACCACCTTAAGTGTCATCTCTTCCAGAAAGTATTCTTTGATCTCAACAGCACAGGTCACTTTCCCCTATTTCCCCACTCTGCTGCCTCCCCCATATGTTCCCTCCCACAGCATCCTAAATTTACCTCTAACCCACAGCTTTAATTGTATTGCATAGTCACTAATTCTTTACTTATCTTTACCCCCCATTAGACTATCAGGTTCTTCACATAAGAACAGCTTCATAGGTGCAGTGGCTGACACAAGAGAAACTAGGATAAATGACTACGTTAAATGACAGGAGACCCAGGGACAATGAGAGATTTTTGAGAGAGACAAAAAGTTTGAAATGTTTGAGAAAACAGAACAAAGAATTTCTAATAAGCAGCTGAAAATAAGCTTAGGGGAAAGGTCTGGCCTGGATATACAGATTTAATAGTTAAAGTTAAGGGAGAGTTCAAGATCTACTAGGGGAAGCACATGCAGAAGACCAAAGCAGAAAACACAACTAAGCAGTGGACAAAATCACATGAGCAAGTTTAAAGCACTGAGAACAGGCAGTTCAGAAAGTGGGAAGAGGGTCTGGCCACAGTGACTATGATGAGAAAATCAGGGCAATAGAGTAATTAGAGACCTCTAGAGGTACAGTTTCGACAGCTAAGTGTAGACATTCTGATGGCTGTGAGTTGAATTGGAAAGCACTTTTATCACAGTATACTCTCTATACTTTTATTACAGCATTTTGAAATTATAGTGTATATATGTCTTTACAGTCTGGACCACTAAATAAGTTTCTTGAAGGCTTAGCCAATGAATCATTAATTAATATTAGTGAAGGAGTCCTGGTGGCACAGTTGTTAAGTGCTCGGTTGTTAACAGAAAGGTAGGTAGTTGGGAGAAAGATGTGGCAGTTTGCTTCTGTAAAGATAACAGCTTGGAAACCCTAAGGGGCAGTTTTACTCTGTCCTAGAGGGTCGCTATGAGTCAGAATCCATTTGGTGGCAATGGGTTTATCATTAGTAAGTAAACAAAGGTCAGCCAGGTAAACAGACAAAAACGCTGATAAGTAAATATGGGAGAGATGACAAAATAGAATACATGTATAGAATACTCCTAGAAAATCATGGTGAGTTGAATAACAACAGTGTGAAATTTTAAAAAGATTAAGAATTATTAAGCAGCAATAAAAAGCAACTGAGTTTGTAATAAAGCCAATCAGGAGGGTTATGCGACTTTCCCCTAGCATCCTGTATTTATCGAGCAAAAGGATGGCTACTTATTCTCAAGTTTGGGGCCTGGAGAGGAGACCATAAAAAAGCTAGAGAACCGAGATTAGTATGTAGAATGTCATGGTCACTTTTATTTAAAAGTAAACATAAACCACTGTTCAATCTGAGAGGGTTTTACAAGTTAACATCAGGTTTTTTTCTCTTTTCCCTTCATACTGCACACACTTCAACAAGATGAGCAACCGTTCTTAGTTCCAAAAAGCGCTTCTTTTTGTAGTAGACAAATTATATGAATCATATTCTAATTCAGATTTCAAACTACTGAACTATGGAAAAATTTTATACATACATTTTATGGTCAGATTTTATCAAAATATTGCTACTTAAATCTAAATTAAACAATAAAAAATAAAAATTTAACATACCCTGATGGCAAAGTTTCTGTGTTGGTATTTCCAGACTGTTGCTGTATAGGTTCTACACACCCATCTGACTGTCTTATCTTGGCTGCTTCAAAAGCAGAACTATTTCCTGAATTAGAGGTGGCAAGGTCTAATGTACTTCTGGCTTCTGATTCCAATGCTGCACTGGTAGAAGGAATACATTCATTGTTTTCTGAGGAAGTCGGTATTTCTTGAATTGAAGGATCTTCGACAGTAGTACTAGTGCAATTTGAAGACAAGGTGGTTTCTTCAGATACTACTGCAGTCCCCGTGGCAGATGTATTATCAGTTGGTGCAGATGAGGATGACTCTCCGTTAACTACAAAGGGAAAGTTCATAAGATGATTAATCAGGTAATGACAAAGAAATTAATTAACTAATCAATCAATCATACTTATTCAGAGCCTATAAAATAAGACAAATTATATTTCCAAGTTGCGCACATTTGAGGAATAAATACCATGTAAATGATAAAAATGTTACTTAAAGAAAGAAAACAACACTAGGATAATGTATGTTTTGCCTCTGAATTATCAATTCTAAGGGAAAGTCTGCATGGGCTATATAAAAACTTGAAAATGATCCCTTTCAATCTCTCTTTTCTCAGGCAAATGGTAGCTAATATCTAAAGAATTCTTCTGCCAGTAGTAAGGAATATACAGTGATATTAATTCTTAAGACAGTATTATTGGGAATGGCAAAAAAAATCCAAGAACCCATTCTACACTGAGAAATAGCCCAGAACTGGGACCCAGTGACATAATTTTCTCTATTTTCACTTTCAATTTAAGTGTGATTAATCTATTTCGACTATGTATCGCTATAAAGTGAGTCAAATTAAAACTGCAAGGAGAATAGATTGAATAAAAACCTATTAGAAGACTATACATCAAAGATCTAATTGCAATGTGGAAGGAAAACATAATTATGAGTTATGGAATCTTCAGGTAGATTTTTTAAAAAAGAAAAAGACTTAAATGGTGGAAAGAGAGAAGAGGGTGCTATTTAGGGAACGGTTTGTGAAAAAGAACAAAAGCAGACTCAATCAAGTTCTGTACCAAATATGGTGAAGAGAATGGCTGTGGGAGAAAAAAAATCAACAACCAAATTCCAAAAAAATATTTACAGAAGTACTCTGTACTCAACACTGTTAGATACTATGGGGAAATCAAAAGAGAGTGTGCATAGAGTCTAAATTCTGGTGCCTCCTATATCATGTTCACTTACATGCATTATCTCATTTAATTTTCACTCTTCAATGGTATGGAAATTAATTTCCACAAAAGAAAGGATTAGCAGTAGTCTTTTTCAAAGCAAAATAGCATTAAACAGAAAAGAGGTATATTTGAGTAATGGTATAATCCAGTCCAACAAGAAACAGACATAAATCTTTCTGCACACTAAAACAAAGCACATGAAACAAACTGTTAGGAAAAGACAAAGTAAACTAAATATTAAACAGCACCATTCAGTTGTCCGAGGCAAAAACTTCTCTCTCATATCTTATTTAACAGCAAGTACTCTCAGTCCTTCTTTCCATCTGCACTACCACTCCATTGTGGGGTTAACTTCACCAAAGAATTTGGTTTTTATCCTTGGTTCCTGAGAGATAATCTCTAAAACCCTGGAATTTCCCCAGTGGTTGAAGTGTCTTTTATCTGTAAGGGTTCCATATCAGACCTGACAGGTTATGCTACTGAGGTGACTCAGGTGGGACTGGCCATGATAGAAAGACCCACCATGTGATTATCAGCTGACCTCAAGGGAGGGGGAAATGATTCAATCAATCATATGTACATAATGAGGCTCCAATAAAGGTTCTAGACAAAGAAATTCCATGGGCTTCCTGGTTGATGAAAGACATCAATGCATATAGGAGGTCTGTGTAGCCCTTTTAGGGACATGGATGCTCCACCTTGGAAATCTTTCCAGACCTCGCCCTATGCATCTCTTCATTTGTATCCTTTTTACTAGAATAAAACTGTAAGTATAGAATTTTCCATGAGTTGTTATAGCAAACTATCAAACTCAAAGGAACAACAGCATCATTACCATTTTCTTGGTAAGAAAACTGATAGTTATATGTTCATAAAAATTGCTCTTCCCCCACTCACAATTGATTTGTTGTCCAAGGACTATGCTAGATGTTTTAGATCAATTATCTCATTTAAATTTCAAAACAATCCAATAAGGTATTATCCTTATTGTAAATGAGGGAGCTAAAATTTGACGACGTTAAATGTGTCCAAGGTCACACAATTAATAAATGGTAGAGCTTGATTTGAACCCAGTCCTGTGAGAAACCAAATCTAATCTTTTCACTACGTCCTGACTGTCTCCCATTTTAGGTTAAAATAACTACCAATATTTAGCCGCTAAACATGTCAAGTGGGTCCCATTAATCAAGACTCAAAAGAAGAGAAAGAAAAAATAACCCTTACGCAACTGTGTCTCTGGTGAAAAGAAATCACTTGTTTTAAACTCTTTAGTACTGGCCCATAATCCCTTATCTGAACCTGTTGGGGCCAGGTTTCAGAATCCATAACTTTTAAAAATTTAGAAATGTAATTATTATACATATGTTGTATATTATACTAATACCTGAGTGGGTTCTGATGTTAACATTAATATTTCTGCAGCAAAATTTAAGTATACTCACACTAAGTGTAATAAATGAAAACTATAAATAGCCTCATGTCAGTTCTAGCCATTTTGCCATTAAATAAGTTTATCAAACAAACAAAAAAACCACTTCAAGTTTTAGAGATTTCAGAATTTTGAAAGTATAAGTAAGGGATTAAAGACATGTAATATGTTATACAGGGAATATGGACAACTCCAGTACTGCTGCAACTTCTAACGTCCGACAAGGAAAACCAATCTTTAAAGTCCTTAATTAGAAAGAGGAATAATATTTTGTTAACACCATAAAGGGAAAGGGATATCCCCCACTGCTTGAAAGGTACCTGGATTCATCCTCCTAATAAGAGATGGGAGATCATACAAGGACATCAGTCAAGTGGTTGCTACCAACAGAGAAGGTTCCGGAAGTCTTTTAAGTCAGCCAATGGAATGAATACAGTTGAAAAGTTTTGTCAGATGCCGCCAACAATAATCAGAGAAGATGAAAGCATTATCACTAAGTTGGTTGAGGAAATACTATTTCAAGCCTATTACAGTATGAAAGACGAACAGGTTAACAACTTTGAGACACTATAATAAACACATCAAAGTGAATAGGAAAGCAAAGTGCACACAGTCAAGAGCCATAGGGATGGATGTCAGTGAAAGCTCTTCTACCTCCTGGCTGTGACCTCTCTGTGCATCAGTTTTGTCAACAGAAAAAAGGGAAAACTAGTACCCATTTCAAAGAGCAATTTTAAGATCTAAATCAGTAAACAGTCTATAGTGTTTAGAACATGTACAGCACAAATGTTGGCTATTATCATTATTAGTATTCAGATTGTCCTCGGTTTCCTTACAGTTGTTCTGAATGTCATGGGAATTACTTATGGCGGAGTCTTCATTTCTATTTCCCCCTATGTGTGTTATAATTTTCACCTTGAAATTTCCAGCAAGGATAAAAGAGAGGCATGTGGGAAGTAAATTTATTCTCACTGGCTAGAGTCTATAAAGTATGTGACAAGCTGTAGAGTGTCCTGGTGGCACAATGGTTAAAGTGCTCTGCAGCTAACCAAAAGGTCAGAGGTTCAAACACACCAGCCACTCCGTGGGAGAAAAGACCTGGTGATCTGCTCTCATAAAGATTTCAGATTCGGAAACCCTACGTGGCAGTTCTACTCTGTCTTATAGGGTCTCAATGAGTTGGAATTGAGTCCATGGCACACAACGACGTTGTAGAAGAGATTCTACAATGAGGGGTGCCTCAGTAATTCGTTTTTATATCAACATCTGAGTATGTCTAAATGCTAAAACATGCAATGACTAGTGGTAAATGAGTATTTTTACCAATCACTAAAACAGCTACATATTCTAGGAATAAGAGCTATCCCTCCAAATTTCAGACACTTTAAATGAAGTGAGACGACAAGAATGAAATAATGGTGGTATAAGACTTTCTGAAACGAACATTCAGTATTACACTTTTCATGAACTAGAAGTGGACTTAATAAATGATTGGCTCTGCTATCTAATTACTGCCAGAAAGAATAGAACCGGATCAACCTTTATGAATATAAAGACAATCCCATATGACAAATCAACTCATTTATTTGGTCACATAGGGGCATTATTATTATTATTATTATTTACAACCTCTTTGGAGAGTTCACAAGAAGTAGGTGTTTAAAATTTAATTTTTTTTATGGGTAGAAAACTAGTTCTTTTTCTTTTTTTCTTGTTTTTGATGTGGCTAAGGTAAATATTTGATAAAAACCTTTCTAGGAGGCCACAAAGCAACCTTAAATAAAATCCAAAAACATTAAGATAATACAAAGTATCTTTTCTGATCACAATGCCATCAAAGTAGAAATTAATAACAGGAAGAGCAAGAAAAAAAAAATGCACGGAAACTGAATAACACCCTGCTTAAAAACCACTGGGTAATAGAAGAAATCAAAGATGGAATAAAAAAATTCCAGAATCAAACGAGAATGAAAACACATCACACAAAAGCCCTTGGGACAAAGCAAAGGCATTGCTCAGAGGTCAATTTACAGCAATAGATGTACACATCAAAAAAGAAGAGACAGAATCAGAACATTAGCTACACAACTCAAACAAACAGAAAGAGAACAGCAAAAGAAGCCCACAGCCACCAGAAGAGAGGAAATAATAAAGATCAGAGCAGAAATAAATGAAATAGAGAATAGAAAAATAATAGAACCAACAAAACCAAAAGTTGGTACTTTGAAAGGATCAACAAAATTGACAAACCATTGGTCAAACTGACAAAAGAAAAACAGGAAAGGACCTAAATAACCCAAAAAAGAAATGAAATGGGGAACACTACAACAGATCCAACTGAAATAAAAAGGATCATAACAGAGTATTATGAAAAACTATGCTCCAATAAATTTGAAAACCTACAGGAAATGGACAAATTTGTAGAAACACACTACCTACCCAAACTAACACAAACTGATGTTGAAAATCTGAACAGACCCAGAAAGAGAAGAGATGGAAAAGGTAATAAAAAAAAAAAAAACTCCCAACAACAAAAATCCCTGGCCCAGATGGCTTCACTGGAGAATTCTACCAAACATTCAGAGAAGAGCTTATACCAGTACTACCCAAATTATTTCAGAACATAGAAAAGGAAGAGATACTTTCAAATTCATTCTATGAAGCCAGCATAACCCTGATACCCAAACCAAAGACACCATAAAAAAAGAAAATTACAGACCAATCTCTCTCATTAATATAGATGCAAAAATTCTCAACAAAATTCTAGCCAACAGAATTCAGCAACATATCAAAAAAACTAATACACCATGACCAAGTGGAATTCATACCAGGTATGCAAGGATGGTTCAACATTAGAAAATCAATCAACGTAATCCTTCACATAAATAAAAGGAAAGAAAAGAATCACATGATAATCGATGCAGAAAAGGCATTCAACAAAGTCCAACACCGATTCCTGATAAAAACTCTCAATAAAATAGGTATAGAAGAGAAATTCCTCCGCATAAAAACAGCATCTATACAAGACCAACAGCCAAAATCATTCTTAATGGAGAGAGGCTGAAAACATTCCCCTTCAGAACAGGAACAAGACAAGGATGCCCTTTAATTGGGGGGTGGGGGGAGTGGGGGCACAGGGAGACTCTTCTAGGCTAACAAAATTTCAAATTCTCGTGGAATCCAGATTTTCTGGAGCCACGGAGACTGGATAAACCCCCAAAACCACTGGCCTAAGATGATCTTTAAAGCAAAAATATCCCCTGAAATCATCTTAAAACCAAACAACTGTTTAGCTTAACTTATAAAAAATGTCTGCCTTGAGCATTATGCTCTTTTAAGAACTATCTATATGGGATCACACTGACAACAGCAGCTCAAGAGATTAGATAGGAACCTTAGGGGGCAGTGAGTTTATGTTAATGGGCGAAGAACAACTCAGAAAATGAGGGTGAGAATGGTTGTACAACTCAAAGAATGTAATATAGTGTCACTGAATTGTACATGTAGAAACTGTTGAATTGGTTTATGTCTTGCTGTGTATATTCTCAACAACAACAAAAAAATAAAAATTCAAAACGACAACAACAATTTAAAAAAAACCTTTCTAGGCTAAAAAGCATTGCATTCCCTCTTTATTGTGAGAACTCTGGTTCTCAGACAAACTATTTTTCTATGTGTTGATCAATTTTTTAAAAGAGTAAATTATTTGTTTTTCCTATAGGTACTTCCTCAGAGTATATTTTTACTTTTTTATTATTGTACTTTAGATGAAAGTTTACAGAGCAAACTAGCTTTTCATTAAACAATTAGTACACATATTGTTTTGCGACACTGGTTACCAACCCCATGACACGTCAACACTCTTTCTTGATCTTGGGTTCCCTATTACCAGTTTTCCTGTCCCCTCCTGCCTTCTAGTCCTTGTCCCTGGGCTGTTGTGCCCCTTTAGTCTCGTTTTGTTTTAAGGGTCTACCTAATCTTTGGGTGAAGGGTGAACCTCAGGATCAGAGTATATTTTTAAAACTTTAAAATTTAATTTTTCAATTAACCAAACCATGAGCAAGCTGATTATTTACAAAGTGTTGCATCGCCCACCTACAGAATGACTTAACTGATTTGCACTATGATTTTATGCCATTATGCTACACTGAAGAATGATGTAAGATAGAGTTTTCTGAAACTCATTGTTGTATTTACTCTCATATTTTTGAGGAAACTGTTCATATATTGTGTCTTTTCATACAGATCCATAAAAACTTAAGTATTAGAAATAGCAACTGTTTTAACTAGTCTGCTCTTAACTTAGAGACAATTGTGAATAAGATAATGTTTCCTTTTCTGCTTTGCTAATAGAAATCTCAGAGTCACATGTTTTCATTAGAAAGTAGACTAGACTCAGGGAAAAAAATGCATTTTACTCACTAATTTCATCCTGGTTATATCTATTTATCTTCCCTTTCTTTTCCAGCTACCCTAAATTTATGTCTAAAAAGTTCAACTTATTATAGGTACTTTGGAAACCATCTTTAAATCCATTCTTTTTTTTTTTAAAAGGGTAGCATATAATAAACATATTAAAGAAAACAAACAAAAAATACTAGTCATACATGTCAGTTACCGTGTTTACAAAAACTCTCAGGGTAATTCTTGGTAAATATCCTCCCATCCTTGGGTATAAATATACAATTAAGTCTTACCTGTAAATGTCATTACTGAATTGCTTCTTTACATCTATTTTTAAATACTTTCCCATAAACAGACAAACAAGAAAGAACACAGACTCTGGAATCAAAAGACCAGGATTCCAATTCCAGCTTCAACACATATTAGCGCTGTATTTTTACACAAATAACGCACGTCTTCTACGTTTGTTTGCCAACCGCAGCGCCCCCAAAGGGTATTTTCACAAGCAAGTTATGCTAATATTTTTTTTTACATCAACTGGTAAAAAAAATCTGGCATAGCTGCACTTATGAAAATACCTGACGGGGGAGGGCACGGTTGGCAAACAAACGTAGAAGGTGTGCGCTATTTGTGTAAAAATATGTTAATCTTAAGCAAGTGCTAAGATGTTTGAGTTTCAGGAGACTCATCTGAGTTAATATATAATCAGACAAAAAAGAACTTATTGATTTTACAGCTGAGTCCACTGATAGGGTTATAGAGGAAATCATCTTTAAATATTCCTTCTGTAATAGAATAAAGCTTACTTTTGAAAAATATAAAAACTACAAGTATCATTTTTCTTAAGTTACATAACAAGAAAAAAACTGTAATATTGAAACACAGGTTAAAGGAAGTATTCATTACTAACTGTTACTAATAAATCAATGAATTCATTAAAGTTCTTTTGGAAATATATTTTATATCATGAATTAAATAGTATATTTTGTGGCACAAAGCCTGCGAATCTAGGTATCATATAAGCACTTATATAGGAAATGTGTTGTGACTCCAAACTAATACATTTTGGAATATCTTTCTAAATAATCTAGAGAAATTCAAATTATTAGAAAAAAACTTCAGGATTTTAATTTTAAAATTTTTATCACAGAACAGAAAATGAAGAAAGATCGAACAAAAAGAGAAGTGTAGGTATACACATAAACCTTAATTAGCCTTTCATTTAAACAACATGTCATAAATAGCCATGCTTACCAGTGTCACTGGCAGGCTCAGATGTGTGTGGTTTTGGAGCTGGTGTATTTTTGGGTCTGGCAGCAACCCGAGACAGAGATGAAGATGTATTGTTGTCTCCATTAACTACATATGAACAGTGTGAGTTTTGGACTACAGTGCTTGTAGGTACATGATTATCTATTCCATTAGTACCTTCAACAGCCAACCTTTAAAAAAAAAGATGCCTTACTTCAATCAGTTAAGTACAATTAAACAATGTTTCACCAGAATAGTTCAAGAAATATTTACCAAGTTCTTAATAGTCAAGCAAAGTACTAGGTATAGAGAATAATGAACAAAAATATGGCAAGCTTTTATCACATTAAAGTTTAAATCACTTTCAATTCTAAGTGCATCTACGCTGCTAGATAAAATAAATAATAAGACATATAGTTGGTCAAAATTAACTCACTCCCTCAAATTAATGTTCAAATTGTATATTTTAAATATTTAAGTTTAAGAATATTAATCTTTAAATGCTCTAAAAGTAGTTTCAAAAAGCAATGCTTATGAAACTTATAATAACCAATTCCAAACATAAGTATTGTAATTTTAACAAATACTGAAAAATATGCTGAAAAAGTCTTCAAATATTAATTACCAATTATTATATGCTAGGCACTGAAATTATCAGTATGTGATGATCAGAAAAAGCTAAATATTATATCTAATAGAGTTAGAAGAATTTAGTGTATAAATAACCACAAAAAAAAAACAAAAAACCAAATAAAAACTACAATTATAAAATCAAACATTCTAAATCTTACTGGCAGTGAATGGGGAGTCAGGCAATAATCATGTAAGTCACCACAACAGTTTTTCCAAAATACACGGGACTCTAATAATTTCCTAACTGATCTCTCTGCTTCCACTCTTGCCACACTATCTGTTCTCCACAGAGCAGCCTGATCTATCTCCTTACAAGCTCCTTACTATGTCAATTTTACTGAATACAAAAAAAATGCTGAGAAGTTTTCAAATGTTTATTACAAACTGTTGTATACCAGGCAATGAAGTTACAATGACAAAATGATCAGAAAAGATTAAATATTATACTCTAGAGTTAGAAGAACTTACAGAGCGTAAATTAACTGCAAATAAACTCACGATTCTGCACTTGTTATTTCCTCTGCCTGGAATGCTCTTCCTGCAAAACTCTGCATGGATGATTCACTCCTGGCTTTTTTATGTTAGCTCAAATGGCACTTCCTAAGTGATGACTCCCTGACATCTCTCTTTAAAACAGGCTCCTTTCTATTCCTGTCACCTTGTCTTGTTTCAATGATTCTATAGTTCTTTTTTTTTTTTTTTAATTGTACTTCAGGTGAAGGCTTACAGAACAAATAGTTTCTCATGAAACAGTAGTACACATATTGTTTTATGACATTGGTTAACAACCCCACAACATGTCAACCCTCTCCCTTCTTGAACTTTTCTTTTGGTGACAATATACATAGCCAAAGATACACCATTTCAAAAATTTCTATGTACACATTCAGTGACATCGACTACGCTCTTCCAATTGTGCTGCTATTCTCATTTTAGATGAAGGCCTACAGAACAAAATAGTTTCTCATTTAACAGTTAGTACGCATGTTGCCCTATGAAAAATGGTTAACAACCTCACAACGCATCAACACTATTCCTTACACAATCTTGGGTTCCCTATCACCAGCTTTCCTGTCCCCTTCTGCCTTCTGGCCCTTGTCCCTGGACTGCTGTGCATCATTAGTCCCATTTGGTTTTATGTGGCTGTCCACTCGCCGGCTGAACGGTGAACCTTGGAAATGACTTCACCACTGAGCTAAAAGGGCGTCTGGGGGCCATACTCTCAGAGTTTCTCCAGTCTCCTTTAGGCCAGTAAATCTGGTCTTTTTTTTTGAGTTAGAATTTTGTTCTACATCCTTCTCCAGCTCTGTCCAGAACACTCTGTTGTGATCCTGGTCAGAGCAGTCAGTGGTGGTAGTCAGGCACCATCTAGCTGTACTGGACTCAGTCTGGTGGAGGCCTTGGTAGCTGTGGTCCATTAGTTGATTCTATAGTTCTTATTGCTATCTCTGACTAGCTTATTTGTTTCTCCACTTGTTTACATCTACCTTTATCCCATCAGAATGTAAATATCATGGAAACAGGGAAGGTATTCCCAGAGCTTGGACTAGTGTCTGGTACCAAACCACAACCTACTGCCATCGAGTCGATCACAATTCCTAATGACCCTACAGGACAGAGCACAACTGCCCCACAGGGTTTCCAAGGAGCAGCTGGTGGATTCAAATTGTCGAGCTTTTGGTTAGCAGCCGTCACTCTTAACCACTGCACCACACGGCACCAATCAAGCACTCAATAACTATTTGCTGAATGAACAAATGAATGCCACCCTCCCCTCCCATCACTTAGATATTTGGAATAAGATACGTGCAGAAATACGGGCAGGTAAAGTCTGAAAAAAGCTCCCCAGGTGATTCTGGTTGTACACCTCTCCCACCCACCCAGTGGGAGTCAGGGATCCAGGAGTTCAGGTAAAAGAACCTATCAGAAGTTCTTCTGGTGCTACAGAACTACTCTTTCATTCAAGATGTGTTACAACATAATAAACACGTGACTCAAGTTCCTTTATGCATCGAAACTCTATTTCAAAAACTATATAAACATACATAGAAACACTAATACTTTTTGATCTAATTGTACTCTTTTGATGCTTAATTTTCTCAATATAAGTTATAATATGAATACTAAATATATTTATTTAAGCCAAATAAATATTCAGAAGACAAACTTATTTGTTCTTTGATGAGACTCATTCAATGGCGATTTAGAAGAATGGTATTACTAGCTCCGTAAATTAATAAAGGCCATGCTTTATCACATATCAAAGTGCTTTTTCGAATGCAAAAATGTTAATTTTACAGAAATATATATTTTTTAATATTTCCAGGTGCTAATCCATTATAAGGAAGCCTGGTGGCATAGTGGTCAAAGCGGTTGGCTGCTAACTGAAATGTCAGCAGTTTGAACCCACCGACAGCTACATGGGAGAAAGATGTGGCAGTTTGTAAAGATTTACAGCTTGGAAGCCCTATGGGGCAGTTCTACTCTGTCCTATAGGGTTGCAATGAGTCAGAACCGACTCGACAGCAGTGGGTTTGGTTAATTCCCTTATATTTGAACTATTAAATGCTATTAAATGCTTTTATTCCAATTTAAATATTTCAAACAGAGCTCCTATGAAATTGAATGCCAGGGAGTTTTTGAAAATGGCAGGATGATTTTTGAGGGAAGACCACAATCCGTGGAGAATCTATCTTCTAGTGATCTGAAAGAAGCTGCCAATTCAGGCAACAATAAGATAACTATTCTTCCACAGTATCTGATTCTCTCTAGGATTTTATCAATAAAATATGCCTGGAGATTTTAATAAGCCATTTTCCAATAAAAAAAGAATGAGGCACTTGATACACGCTACAACATGGATGAACCTTGAAAACATAATGTTAATTAAAAACAGTCAGTCACAAAAGGTCACATATCCAACGATTCCATTTATGTGAAATGGCTATAACAGGCAAAAAACAGCCACAGAAAGTAGGTTTGTCGTTGCCAGGAGCTGGGAAGAAGGAAGAATGGAAAGGGACTGCTCATGGGTATGGAGTTTCTTTATGGGGGTGATGAGAATATTCTGAAAATAGACAGTGACTGTGCTTGTATAAGTCCGAATATACTAAAAAGCACAGAAATGTACTCTTTAAAAGGGCGAATTTTATGGTATGTGTATTATGTATCAATAAAGCTGTTGTTTAAAAAAAAAACTATTTTCACAAGAATTCAGTCAAATGACATATTTAGGTATAAACTTTTAAATTCAGTGGCAAATTCTAAACAAAAATGAAAGTTAAAAACTTCAAATATGGAAAATGTTACATCATGTTGCCACAAATACTAAAATAAATGTTTCTACCTTATAGCTGTCCTTGCTGAAGGCTCTCCATTTTCATGTAAGGCATCACCATTTTGCTGTATTTCTACTGAACAAGAAAAAAATACACTAGGTTTTTACATACTTCCCACTGACTTTTTTCCCTTGAATTTTAAAAACACATAAAGTTAGCTTACTGGTTGGAGACGAGCTGCAGTTTGCTAGATTTTCTTGCTCAACCACCAATCCATCAAGTACAACTGTCAATTCACCAGTTTGCACTATACCATTCTTGTTTTCCAACGAAAGTTTTAATTGTTCTTTCACTCTTTCCACTAGGAAAAAAAATCCTAATTTAAAAGCTGTGGCCACATACAGAAGTACATTTAGAAATAAAAATTATGTTTTAACAATTACTATAATTCAGTACTTGACAGTTATATTTGGAAGAAATTATCTGCATTTTTATCTGTAGCCCTTCTATACTCCAGGATTACCCTCTTTCACAGCCAGTTAAATATGCTCCCCACACTCTTTCAATATCATCTTTAATTACTCCTTTGCACAGTATAAACTCACAGAATATATAAGTAATCTAGATAATACCATACTATGACACTTCAGCATACTACATTTTTAACTTAATATATCCTGATCATGAAGTCATATCAGTTATAAAGATTTTCCTCAGTCCCTTTTTTTTTTTAAATGGTGAATTATAGGTAATTTTTCTTTTGTCATTTGTTTTTATTGTACTTTAGATGAAGGTTTACAGAATAAACTAGTTTCTCATTCAACAGTTAGTACACATATTATTTTATGGCATTGGTTAACAACTCCACAACATGTCAACATTTTCCCTTCTCGACCTCGGGTTCCCTTATAAGACCTTTCCTGTCCCCTCCTGGCTTCTAGTCCTTGTCCCTGGGCTGTTGTGCCCCTTTAGTCTCGTTTGTTTTACGGGCCTTTCTAATCTTTGGCTGAATGCTGAAACCCAGGAATAACTTCATTACTGAGCTAAAACGGTGTCGAGGGACCATACCCTTGGGGTTTCTCAGGTCTCTGTCAGGCCAGTAAGTCTGGTCTTTTGTGAGTTAGAATTCTGTTTTACATTTTTCTCCACCTCTGTCCAGGCCCCTCTATTGTGATCCTTGTCAGAGCAGTCAGGGGTGGTAGCCAGGCACCATCTACTCGTACAGACTCAGTCTGGTGGAGGCCATGGTAGATGTGGTCCATTAGCCCTTCGGACTTATCTTTCCCTTATATCCTTAGTGTTCTTCATTCTCCCTAGCTCCCGAAGGGGTGAGATCAGTCGAGTATCTTAGATGACCACTCACAGGCTTTTAAGATCGCAGGCGCTACTCACCAAGGTAGAAAGTAGAACATTTTCTTTATAAACTATGTTATGCCAATTGAGCTAGATGGTCCCCAAGACCACGGTCCCCACAGCCCTCCAGCCAGCAATTCAGTCCCTCAGGGAGTTTGGATGTGTCTATGGAGCTTCCATGACCTTTCCTTGTACAAGTTGTGCTGGCTTCCCCAGTATTGTGTACTGTCTTACCCTTCACCAGAGTTACCACTGATCTATTGTCTATTTAGTGTTTTTCCATCCCCATCCCTCCCATTCCTTGTAACCAACAAAGATTGTTTCTTCTTGTGTGTAAACTTTTTCATGAGTTTATACAGTAGTGGTCTCATACGATATTTGTTTGTGATTGATTTATTTCACTCAGAATAATGCCCTCCAGATTCCATCCATGTTATGAGATGCTTCCCAGATTCATCATTGTTCTTCATTGCTGGGTAATACTCCATTGTGTGTATGTACCATAGTTTGTTTATCCATTCATCTGTTAAAGGGATCTAGGTTATTTCCATCTTTTTTCCTATTGTGAACAATGCTGTAATGAACATGGCTGTGCATATGTCTATTCATGTGACAACTCTTATTTTTCTAAGATCTGGTCCTAATTGTGGAATTGCTGGATCATATGGTATTTCTATTTCTAGCTTTCTAAGGAAGCGCCATATCATTTTCCAAAATGGTTGTATCAATTTGCGTTCTCACCAGCAGTGCCTAAGAGTTCCAATCTCCCCACAGCCTCTCCAACATTTGTTATTTTCGGTTTTTGTGATTCATGCCAGTAGTGCTGGGGTGAGATGGTATCTCATTGTTGTTCTGATTTGCATTTCTCTAATGGCTAGTGATCGTGAGCAATTCCTCATGTGTCTGTTGGCTGTGTGAGTGTCTTCTCTGGTGAAGAGTCTGTTCATTTCCTTTGCCCATTTTTTAATTGGATCATTTGACCTTTTGTTATAGAGGTGTTCGATTTGCTTGCAGATTTTATAGATTAGATCTTTGTCTAATTGTAATGGCCAAACTTTTTTTTCCAGTCTGTAGGTTCTCTTTTTACTCTTTTGGTGAAATCTTTTGATAAGTGTAAGTGTTTAATTTTTTGAAGATCCCAGTTATCTAGCTTATCTTCTGGAGTTTGTCTGTTGTATGTTATGGTTTGTATCCTGTTAATGCCTTGTATTAGGGCCTCCAGCATTGACCTTATTTTTTCTTCTATGAACTTTATAGTTTTTGGCTTTATATTTAGGTCTTTGATCCATTCTGAATTAGTTTTTGTACATGGTGTGAGGTATGGGTCTTGCTGTATTTTTTTGGAGATGGACACCCAGTTTTGCCAGCACTGTTTGTTAAAAAGACTGTCTTTTCCCCATTTGATGGATTCTGGGACCTTGCTGAAGATCAGGAGACCACGGGTGGATGGATTTACATCTGGGTTCTCAATTCTGTTCCATTGGTCAATGTATCTGTCATTGTACCAGTACCAAGCTGTTTTGACTACCACAGCTGTATAGTAGGTTCTGAAGTCAGGTAGTGCGAGTCTTCCTACTTTCTTCTTCTTCTTCAATAGTGCTTAACTTATCCAGGGCGTCTTCCCTTTTCACATAAAGTTAAGGATTAGTTTTTCCATCTCTTTAAAGAATGTTGTTGGTATTTGGATCGGGATTGCATTGTATTTGTAAATCGCTTTGGGTAGAATTGTTATTTTCATGAGGTTGAGTCTAACTATCCATGAGCATGATATGTTTTTCTATTTATGTAGATCTCTTTTGGTTTCTTGCAGTAGTGTTCTGTAATTTTCTTTGTATACGTCTTGTACATCCCTGGTTAAATTTATTCCTAAACATTTTATTTTTTTAGGGGCTATTATAAATGGTATTTCTTTCCTGATTAATTTTTCATTGTTCTCTTTATTGGTGTATGGGAATCCAACTGATTTTTGTATATTTGTCTTGTATCCTAAAACTCTGCTGAATCTATTAGTTCTAATAGTTTTCTCATGGTGTCTTTAGGGTCTTCTATGTATAGTATTGTATTGTCTGCAAACAGGGACAGTTTAACTTCTTCATTACCAATTTGGGTGCCCTTTATTTCTTTTTCTTGCCTTACTGCTCTAGCTAGGACTTCCAGCACAATATTAAATAGTAGTGGTGATAAAGGGCATCCTCGTCTTGTGCCTATTCTCAAGAGGAATGTTTTCAGCCTCCCTCTATCAAAATGATGTTGGCTGTTGGTTTTGCATACATGCTCTTTATTATGTTCAGAAATTTCCCTTCTATGCCTATTTTATACAGAGTTTTTATCAGGAATGGGTGTTGGACTTTGTCGAATGCCTTTTCTGCACTGACTGAGATGATCATGTGATTCTTTTCTTTCCTTTTATTTATGTGGCGGATTATGTTGATTGATTTTCTAATGCTGAACCAGCCTTGCATACCTTGAATAAATCCTATTTGGTCATGCTGTATTATTTTTTTGATATGATGCTGAATTATATTGGCTAGAATTTTGTTGAGAATGTTTACATCTATATTCATGAGAAATACTGGTCTTTAATTTTTCTTTTTTGTGGTGTCTTTGCCTAGTTTTGATATCAGGGATATGCTGGCTTCATAGAATGAATTCTGAAGTGTCGCTTCCTTTTCTATGTTCTGAAATAGTTTTGAGTAGTCCTAGTGTAAGCTCTTCTCTGAATGTTTGGTAAAATTCTGCAGTGAAGCCATCTGGACCGAGGCTTTTTTGTTGTGGTTGTTGGAAGCTTTTTTATTACCTTTTCCATCTATTCTCTCGTTATGGGTCTGTTCAGATTTTCAACATCATTTTGTGTTAGTTGGGGTAGGTAGTGTGTTTCTAAAAATTTGTCCATTTCCTCTAAGTTTTCAAATTTGTTGGAGCATAGTTTTTCTTAATACGCTGTTATGATCCTTTTTATTTCAGTTGGGTCTGTTGTAATGTCCTCTATTTTCTTTCTTATATGGGTTATTTGGGTCCTCTCCTGTTTTTCATTTGTCAGTTTGGCCAGTGGTTTGTAGATTTTGCTGATTCTTTCAAAGAAACATCTTTTGGTTTTGTTAATTCTTTATACTGTTTCTCTATAATCTGTTTCATTTATTCCTATTCTGATCTTTATTATTTCTTTTCTTCTGGTGGCTGTGGGCTTTTTTTTTTTTTGCTGTTTTCATTCTATTTGTTCAAGTTGTGTAGCTAATGTTTTGATTCTGTCCCTTTCTTCTTTTTTGATGTGTCCATCTATCAGCATAAATTGTCCTCTGAGGACTGCCTTTGCTGTATCTCAAAGGTTTTGATATGATGTATTTTCATTCTTGTTTGATTCTAGGAATTTTTTTTCCTTTTTTTAAAATTGTGCTTTAAGTGAAAGTTTACAATTCAAGTTAGTTTCTCATACAAAAATTTATACACACATTATTATGTGACCCTAGTTGCTCTTCCTATACTGTGACAGCCAATTCCTCCTTTCCACCCCAGACTTCCTGTGCCCTTCAACCACCTCCTGACCCTCTCCGCCTTCTCATCTCGTATCTGGATAGGAGCTGCCCATTTAGTTTCATGTACCTACTGGAGCTAAGAACCACACTCTTCATGAGTAGCATTTTATGTCCCATAGTCCAGTCTAACCTTTGTCGGAAGAGTTAGCCTCGGGAATGGTTTTAGTTTTGGGCTAACAGAGAGTCTGGAGGTCATGTCTTCCAGGGTCCCTCCAATCTCAAAGCATTAAGTCAGGTCTTTTTACTAGAATTTGAGTTCTGCACCCCATATTTCTCCTGCTCCATCAAGGACTTTCTGCTGTGTTCCCTGTCAAGGTTGTCATTGGTGGTAACTGGGCACCATCTACTTCTGGTCTCAGGCTGATGGACTGTCAGGTTTATGTGGCCCTTTCTGTCCAATGGGCTAATATTTTCCTTGTGTCTTTGGTGTTCTTCATTCTCCTTTGCTCCAGGTGGGTTGGGACAAATTGATGCATCTTAAATGGCCGCTCGCTAGCTTTTAACACCCCAGACACCACTCACCAAAGTGAGATGCAGAACATTTTCTTAATAAACTTTGTTTAGCCAACTGACCTTGACTCTAAGAATTTTTTTATTCCATCTCTGACTTCTTCTAATACTCAGTGGTTTTTAAGCAGGGTGTTATTCAGTTTCCATGTAATTGATTTTTTTCTCCTTGCTCTTCTGTTGTTAATTTCTACCTTGATGGCATTGTGATCAGAGAAGATACTCTGTATTATCTAAGTGTTTCGGATTTTCTTGAGGGTTCCTCTGTGGCCTAAGATGAGGTCTATTCTGGAGAATGTTCCATATGTGTTGGAAAACAATGTGTACTTTACAGCTGCTGGGTGGACTGTTCTATATATGTCTATGAGGTCAAGTTGGCTAATTGTGACATTTAAGTCTTCTGTATCTTTGCTGAGTTTTTCTAGATGTTCTGTCATTTACCAAGAGTGGTGTGTTGAAGTTTCGTACTATTACTGTGGAACTCTCACTTTCTGTTTTCAGCGCTGTTAGAGTTTGCTTTACGTATTTTGGAGCCCTGTCATTGGATGCGTAGGTGTTTATAATGGTTATGTCTTCATGATGGACTGTCCCTTTAATCATTATATAGTGCCCTTCTTTGTCTTTTATGGTGAATTTTGTTTTAAAGTCTATTTTATCTGACATTAGTACTGCCACTCCTGCTCTTTTGTGGTAGCTGTTTGCTTGATATATTTTTTCCCATCCCTTGATTTTTAATAAATTTACGTCTTTGTTTCTAAGGTGTGTCTCTTATAGACAGCATACTGATGGATCCTGTTTATGTATCCATTCTGTCACTCTCTGTCTCTGTATGGGTGTATTTAGGCCATTTATGTTCAGTGTAATTACTGATAGGTGTGAGTTTATTGTCATTTTGTAGTGTTTTTTGTGGTGCTGACTGTTGTTTTGTTTCTCTTACTCTCCTCTGCTGAATTCCTTTTGTTTGTGGATTTTTTGTCATTTCGTTTTTTAAGATTTTGTTTTTACTGAGACTTTTTGTTTTTCTACGTTATTTTGATGAGTAGGTTTGTTAATGTTCTTTGTGGTTATGCAGAAATTTATCCTTATCTTCCTAGGTTTGAACCAGTCTATTATTACTTGGTATCTCCTTGCCTTCCTCTCCATTAGAAGGTTCTATACCTACACTGTTTATTCCCTCTTTTATTGTTCAGACGTTGTTGTCACTTACAGATTATCCTCTCTGGTTCCCGTTGCGATTCTTTTGGTTTTGGATAGTCCTTGAGAGTTAATTTCCTAGGTTGGTATCCGGCTGGTACAATCTTGCATCCTAGATTCAGGCTGTCATCTGATGTTGTCTGTTGTCAACCTGAAAGACTCCCTTTAATAATTCTTGTAAATTTCGTTTGGTTTTCACATATTTCCTTAATTTCTGTTTATCTGGCAATCTCCTAATTTCACCATCATATCTGAATGAGAGTTTTGCAGATGATACTATTCTTTGTTGTCAGTATTTTTTCTTTCAACATTTTATACATGTCATCCCATTGCCTTCTTGCCTGCATGGTTTCTGCCAAATAATCAGAGCTTAGTCTTATTGTTTCTCTGCTGTATGTGACTTTTTGTTTTTCTCAAGCTGCTCTCAGGATTCTTTTCTTTAGTTTTAGCGAGTGTGATTATGATATGCCTCGGTGATTTTCTTTTGGGGTCTATCCTATACGGGATTTGTTGAGCTTCTTGGATGGTCAGCTTTTCATGATATTACGGAAGTTTTGTGTCAGTAATTCTTCAATGAACCTCTCTGTGTTTTCCATTTTCTCCCCCTATTCTGAACTCCAATCACTTGTTAATTTTTGTTTTTGATTGTATCCCACATAATTATCAGGGTTTCTTCATTTGTCTTCATTCTTTTTTCTGATTTTTCCTTAAACAGAGCTGTGTCCAAGTGTTTGTCTTCAATTTCGCTGATCACGTCTGCCATTATTTCAAACCTGCTCCTCAGCTCTTCTATGCCACTGTCCATTTCTGAAATCTAGTTGTTTAACTTTTGGATTTCTAATTGTTGTTTTTGTATGATTTTTAGTTGTGAATTCATTTTGGCATTTTGTTCCTGTATTATGTTCCTGAATTCTTCCATTATTTTGTCTGTATTTTTCATAAATTTGTCTGTCTTTTCCATGAATTTGTCTATTTTTTCCTCATTTTTTCTGCTTTTTGCTTCAACTCTTGGCTAGCTCTGAATATTAGATTTGAATTCCCTATCAGGTAGCTGTAGTGCCTCTTCTTCTACTCGAAAGTCATTTGGTGTTTTATTTTGGATGCCTACTGGAACCACCCTGTCCTGTTTTTTTAATATGTTTTGATATTGTTTGCTTTCGGACATTCAGTAGTTATTTTCTTCATTTACTGATTGTAGATTTGTTTCATCCTGCTTTTCTGGTTTTATTTGGTTATGTCTGAGCAGGCAGGCTGTGCATTCATTGTTGTTTCCTCGTCTGTGGACATGATACTTTTCACCTCCTTCTCCAATGGGCAGGGAGAGTCGCTCAGCTATGGTGTAGCAGGCAGGTCCAGCTGAAGGGGAGACACTGGGATTGGTTGTTTGTGGCACGTATGAGGACTGAAAAGGTGGGCCAGGAATCAGTGCAGGGCAGATTCCACTAGGCCATGCTTGTGTTGCTCTAGGGCATGACAGCACCGGGAATTCAGTAGACAGGAAAAGAAGGTAATTATAGAGATCAGAAACTGATAAATGAAGAAAGACAAAAAGGAAAAAAGAAAAAAGAAATGCGCTCAGGGATCTCACTGGTACAGCTGCGCAGACCAGGGAAATGGCTCCCAAGCTGCGTAGTACAGCCTGGCTATAAGGGGCACTCAAGCTAAGAAGAGAAAAAGAAAACAAACAAACAAAACAAAACAAAGGAAACAAAACCAAACCAAACCAAACCAAAAGAATCCCAAGGGATACCATGGCAGCACAGGCCGGGAATGCAGTTCCCCAGTCGAGCTGCGCTTTATAGCCTTTCAAGAAGAAGCAAAGATGGTACACGGAACCAGGTGTTTGAGAGAAAGGAGGGGGAGGTTGTGAGAGGCATGGAAGAAACCAAAAGAAGCGGAAAAAAGCAACACCAGTGACAAACATATGGCATTCAGGGAGCTGACCAGTGTGGGTAGGTCGAATCCCAGCAGCACGGGGCCGAAGCTGGTGACTCCCAGCCAAGATACTGAAGCTGGTGGGAAGCAGAGGAGGCTGAGCGGGGGTATGGAGGGGATGTGGTGATAGGGGATGGGTGGGGAAGCAAATACCGCTGGTTACCAGGTACTCTTTCTTCTGCTGGGAGCTCTGTGAAGCTGCTTTCCTGTACTCTGTCTGCTGATCTCCGACAGGAGTCCTAGATGGTGAATCTGTGCTGTGTGAGCTGATAGGGGACCTCTGCATGTATCTCTCCTTGTTCTCTGTTCTCTGCCAGTTTCTTATTCCACTTGGTGCTTGGATAAGTTCTCTATCTCTTCATTGGATGCTTAGGGTTCCAGGATTGACATTTGTCTCTGTTTTACTTTTTCAGGTCTTTGCTGTGGAGGGACAGCATGGTGCTTCTGTCTATAGCGCCATGTTGGCTCCCTTCCTCAGTCCTTCTTATAGTACTTTGTTGTGTGGACACACCACAGTTAATTTAAATAGTCACCTACTGAGGGATGTTTGTGTCTAGTTTTTGCTATTACAAAATCTCTACTCTCTTTTGGAAACCCTGGTGGCGTAGTGGTTAAGAGCTACGGCTGCTAACCAAAAGGTCAGCACTTCGAATCCACCAGGCATTCCTTGGAAACTGTATGGGGTAGTTCTACTCTGTCCTATAGGGTCGCTATGAGTTGGAATCAACTTGATGGCAATTGGTTTTTTTGTTTGTTTTGTTTTACTCTCCTTGGTCCTTTGCACTTGCATATAAATTTCAAAATGTATTTCTTAAGATCCATCAAAATTCTTTTTGGGATTTTGAGTACAATTTCACTGACTATAAATCAATTAAGGAGAACTGACATTCTTAGGATATTGAGTTTTCTTATTCAAGAACACAGATTATCTTTTAAGCCAGGTGTTTTTTTACTGTGATTCAGTCAAGTTTTCTAAATACAGATCTTATATCCTTTTGTTAGATTTAGCTGCCAGGTTATTTATAAATTGTTGCTACTATAAACACTGAATTAAAGACAAAACACACAGAAAAAACAACAAAAACAAAAAAACACATTTTGTGTTTGTTTCCAGAACACAGAAATTCACTACGGGAAAAAAAAAATTCAAACCTAAACCTGTTGCCACCGAGTCGATTCCAATTCATAGCAACCCTATAGGATAGAGTAGAACTACTCCACAGGGTTTCCAAGGGTGGCTGGTGGATTCAAACTGCTGACCTTTTGGTTAGCAGCCAAGCTCTTAACCACTGCGCCACCAGGGCTTCATGAAGACCTTATAGGTAGCTAACATCTCCTATTTTTAAAAATAATTTATGTTTATAGTTTTCTGTGTTCCATACAAACAATGACAGCGTTAGTGTATGTCAGCTCTTTTTCTTCCTTTCTAATCCCTGCCTTTAATTTTTTATCTTGTTTTTCTGAATGGGCTCCAGTACAATTATGAATAGAAATGATTCTGGGCATTCTTCTTTGTTCTTGATTTCAAAGAAAATAAACCTAATACTTTCTTTAAAAAATTGTGTCAGTTATAGCTTTTGGTAAGTAATTCAAAATATCAGTTTCTAGTAGATAACAGGTTGCATAAATTACTTTTTATCCCACTTTGCCACTAATCTTTATCATGAATGAGTGTTGAATTTTATTGCTCCTTTAATTGTTAATGTTATGAATCACAATGAGAGACTTCCTGATGTTTAAATCACCCCTGAAACCTTGGGAAAAACTCAACTTCGTTATGTATATTATCTTTCTTAAACGCTGTTGAATTCAGTTTACTAATAATGTTCATGAGAATAGCCTATAATTTTCATTTTCATATTCTCCTTGTGAGGTTTTGACATCAAGATAATATCCACTTCATGGTACTGGGGAATTTTCTTTTTCTTTTCTATTCTTTCAAAGGGTTGTAAAGGTTGGAATGATATCTTTCCTGAAAATTTAGAAGAACTAGTCTGTAAAACTACCTGGCATGGTTTTTTTTTTTTTTTCCTTCTTGTTTTTTTACAGGAAGATTTAACTACTGATTGAATTTTCTTAATAGTTATAGTACTACTCAGTCTTTCCATTTCTTCTTGATTCCATTCTGGAAGGTTTTTTTTTTAAAGGGATTTGTGCATTCCATGTGTTTTCAATTTTAGAGCATAAGATCTTTCATATTCTATTATCCTTTTACCTGCTGCTGCATCTGTAGTTATGGCCTCCACTTTAGTCCTAATATCATTTATTTGTGATGCTTCCTGAATACTCTTCACTGATATTTTCAAATAAACAACTTTTGTGTTTACTGATGCTCTTTCTTGACATTTTTTAAAATTTATTTTTAATCTCTGTAATTTTCATTCTACTGTTTGGAGATTTATTCTGTTATTTTTCTAACTTCTTAATTGGATGATTAACTCGAGTATTTTCATTCTTTCTTATACAAAATTACATGGCTATACATTTCCCTTTAAGTACCAATTTTGCTAAATCTTAAAAGTTGTAAGTTATTTTATTATTGAGTTTTAAGTATTTTAAAATTTCTGTTACAATCTTCTTTGACTCGTGTTATTCAAAAGTACTAAAATATCTTTTTTAAAATATGCTGGGATTTCAAAATTGAGGTCAGAGACTGTCCCTATGACATGAATTTTTAAAATCTGAGACTTGATTTATGGTCTAGAATGTTATACACTTTTGTAAATTTTCCATGGCATTTAAGAATAAAAACCAAACCAAGTTGCCATTGAGTCAATTCCAATTCATGGGGACCCAATGTTTGCTGAGTAGAACTGTACTCTATAAGGCTTTCAAGGCTGTGACCTTCTGGAAGCAGATCACCAGGCCTGATTTCTGAGGCATCTCTGGGTTAAGTTTGAACCACTAACCTTTAACAGTCCAGTGCTTAACCATTTGCACCACCCAGGGACTCCAAGAAAAGAACAAGTATTCTCTAATCACTGGGGGCAGAGTTCTATTTAGGTCCATTATATCAAGTTACATTCGAATCTTAAGCTATCCCTTATCAATAACTGAGAAAATTCTTATTATCATGGCCAATTTTTCAATCTCTCCTTACACTTTCTTTTCTTACTAAATATGTTTTGATGTTATTTTTCCTTAATGCACCTAAGTTCAGAATTCTTGTATCTTCCTGGTAGTGAACTTTCTTAAATGCTGATCTTTAATTCTACTTTGTTTAGTAAAGCTATTCCAACTTTTGTGTACTTCCAATCTTTCTGTGTTCTAAGCCTTTAGGGATGATTCTTGTAGCTACAACATGTAGCTAAATTTTTAAAGAATCCAATCTGACAATTAGTGTCTTTTAATTGACCAGTTTAGTTGGTTTACATTTACTGCAATTGTTGGTAACTGGTTTATCATTTTTGATGCTATTTAATTCATTTTCGTCCCAATGTTTCATTTATCTCCTTTCTTGTTTTTTTTTTAAAAAGACTTTCTCACTTTCCCTTTTTTTAATACTAGCTTGAAATTTAAACATCACTGTTTATATTTTCATGGTTTCTCTGAAAATTTTGTCACACATATTTAACTTCATATAAAACAATATTGTCCTTCCCCTACCCACCCATAAACAAGCTACACAAGAATTTAGAACATTTGAATTTCAGTCACCTCTCTCCCAACTCACATGCTACATAGATGCTGTTGTTGTTGTTGTTAGGTGTCGTCAAGTCAATTCTGACTCATAGTGACCCCATGTGACAGAGTACAAGCAACCGATAGGGTTTTATAGGCTGTAATCATTATAGGAGCAGATTATCAGGTCTTCTCTCCCACAGAGCCACTATCTTCCCTTAAAGATTGTCATTATTATTTTATACAACGTCTGTTTGGATTTACATACGTGGCTATCATTTTTTAATTGCTTGTCAATTATTCTTGTATCTCTCACCATCTGGGGCCATTTTCCTTATTCCTAAAGAATAATCCTTCACAGCAGGTCTCTTGGTGGTAAATTCTCTTTTTTGTTTTTATCTGTGTTTGTATTTTTGTCCTTGATAGTTTTATTGGGCACGCAATTTTACATTGACAGTCTTCTCTTAATTCTATGAAGATATTTCACTATCTTTTCCTATTACTACTAATACTATGTTTCTAATTACTACACTTTTATAGTTGGATCTATTTTTGTATATGGCTGCTTTCAAGATCTTCTGTGTTATGCGTTTCACTATGATGTGTGTAGGCATAACTTGCTGTTTATTATCTCACTCAGGATATGATGAATCTGTGGGTTCATGTTTTTCATCAGTGTTCAAAAATTTATAATCTTATCTCCTCTACTCTACTATTTCATGGGTCAGCAAACTATAGTCTGCAGGCCAAATATAGCCTGTTGCCTATTTTTGTAAATATAAAATTTTACTGGAATACAGCCACGCTCATTCATTTATATACTTCTATGGCCACCTTCACACTACAGTGGCAGGTGAATAGTTGTTACAGAGACTGTATGCACTATAAAGCCTAAATATTTACTATCTAGCTCTTTATAGGAAAAGTTTGCCAACCCCTGCTTATGATGCTTGTTTCCTTATGTTCTTATAATTTACAATCTTTGATGATGAGTTAGTTCTCTGATATTAATCTAAGGGAAATCTCTAGATTTTTATTACAGTCAAGCTTTGCTTTTGATTCTGCTTCTGCCAATGGTTTGAGGGCCCTCAAGAGTCTAGACTCTACAGAAGAGTCCAATCTAACTGTTAGACAAACACAGTATCCTGAAAGCTGCTATCAGCACTGCCCACTATCTAACCCCAGTTCATGCTGTTTTCTTTGTGTTTGTTTTTTTTTGAAGAAGGGGGTCCTCGGAGACCATCTTCACCTCTTTACAAAATCAACAATGCCGCAACCCTTGTTGTAACCAGGATCTATGTGTCCTGCATGGGAAGTGTTCACAGCATCTAGTCTTCCAGAATTCTGAACATGAAGTCTGAGGTATAATATTTTTTAACCAGAAAACTAGGAAGATTATCACATACATTAATTCCCATCTACATGTATATGTGTGAGAAGGTAAGGGGTGGGGGGGTATTATTCTATCACAGTAAAAACAGACAAACTCAGACATATTCATTCATTCAATATTCAAGTGCCTAAGTGTGTCAGGTATTGTACCCTAGGGAAGCAGGATAAACCCTGACCAACCCAAAGTAGAACTCCTTGCCATTACTCTGCTTATCCTTTGACCAACTTACTGGACTTACCGCCACCTGAATTATTTATTGTCCACTTCCCCAATTAAGCTAAAGTCTCCAACAGAAGATATCTAGCCTATATAAATCAGTGATGTATCCTCAGTATCTGACAGAGATAGGTGCTTAATAAACATTTTTAAATAAATGATTAAGATAGTTGTATCCTTAGGGAACTCATACTAGTAGGGCAGAAGCTGATTTTTCCTACCTCTTAGATGTTATTCCTTAGCTTAAGCAGGGCAACAGAACAATCTGACAGTGAAAACAGAGGAGTCAATGAACAGCTAGATATATAACTAGATAATTTATCCTATAGTCAAGGATTTATCGAGGACATATCCTTCCTGTGTCCAAATAAAGCAAAAGATCTTTGAAAATCATGGTTTTTAAGGGGTTTCACATATTTATATTTAGCTCAGATTCACATTCTGAAGCTGTTTTTAAAAACTTGTTACACTGTATTAATTACGTATCGCTGAATAACAAATTATCCTAAAATTTTATCACTTTAAGTAACAACTATTATTGCTCATAGTTTCTGTGGGTAGAGAACTTGGAAGGGGCTGGAGAATCTGCTTAAAAGGGGGCTCATACACATGGCTGGCAAACTGATGCTGGCTGCTGAGAGGAGTCCTCAGTTCCTCTCCATCTGGGACTCTCTATGGGGCTTCCTGAATGTCTTTAAATGGTGGCCTATTTTCTGCAGCGTGACTAATCTAAGCCATCAAGGAAAAAGGTGAAATACTTTTTATGACCTAATATGGAAGCCACATACTATCACTTCTGCCATATTCTATTGATCACACAGACCATCCCTGACTCAGTGTGGAAGGGGACTACACCAAACACCAGAAGGCAGGAGTCACTGGGGACCATTTTGGAAGCTGGCTACCATACACATAAATCTGAGAATAACAGAATTTTAGAAATGAAATGAGTACACAAGGTTACACAACTTGAAGTGACAATCCAAAGAATAACCAGGTTCTCTGATTCCTGATTCTCATTATAAACAGAAAACTGTTTATTGTGAATCACTTTGGACATAACGCCCAGTGTTTGAATGTTAGCCATTTGACATTTCTCTGGAGTGTTTAAAGTAGTTCTGTCAGTCTCAAAATTGAAATACAAAGTGAAATTCTGTATGCATTCCAACATGGATTTTAGCCACACAACTCTTGCACTTTTCCCATGGGTATACAGGGTTTTTCCCTTGTAATTTAAGAAATACTCAGGCTGATAGGGAGAAATATATCTCAGATACCAGTGGTTTAAATGTATCCAATGCTAGTGGCATAAAGAAAAGAAAGCTAAAAATACCACACATCTCTGCAGAGCCAATTAAATAACTTCCGTAATTTAGAATGGCGTTCAAGTGATCTGAACACATAACTGAAGGTTAACTGAGGTGTAAATGATGGCTTAAATCCACAAAGTCTGAGAAGATGCATTAGGGGACTGCATGAGCAATAACTCTGGGCACAATCCAACTAGTCTCATTACAAGGATTGAAGGCTCATCAAGACTTAAAACATGAAGTGAAAGAATTCCCCTTGTAAACTGCAGTTGGATTTTTACTAGAAAAATGACAGGTTATTTTATCTGGGTGAGCTGTGGGATTTACTCAATGCTGTGGATGGTTGCAACCACTCATTGGAACATTAAAGCTGAAGAAATGAAAATCTTCAAAGACAGAAGTATCATTGATTCAAATAAATTATTCCCCTACCCTTATCCCTAAAACATCAGAAGGGATAGGTAAAAAGCATGAACGTATAAGAAGAAAATGTCAGAACTTTGAGCAAAGGAAGAAATTAACCTCATACACTGGAAAAGGGGCAATGACCGTGACAACGGCAAAATCCATTTTGGAATGGAAGACTGTATTCTTATCATGGTGGAAGTAGGGGTGCTCAAACTGTGGATTCTTTGTATGTTTTATATGTTTTTTACTGAATGAAGAAAAGCCCTAGATCTAAGAAAGTAAAAAAATTAATTTTAAGAACTTCTAACTTTTCTTAAGTTATCAGAGCATGTAAAAGGTAAACTATGTAACTTCTGAGAAGACAGAAAGCTTTGAACCAAATATATCAAAACAATGAAGCGATCCGTTTTTTTAAAAATCATAAATACAAGAAATGAGAAGATAACCCTTACTGGCTGATAGTAAATGGAAAAATAAAGTTAAAAAGCAACTCAAGTCTGATTTAAAAGACTACAGAGGTCAAAATAATAAATCCTTAAGTTAAATGGGAAAACTTTTAAAATCTTAGGCAAATAAAACAAGAATTATGGGTTAATATATGCTATGAAGATTCTTTAAATAAAACCATAAGAGGTATTATAAAAGGAATGATGACTTTTTAAAACTAGAAATATAATGGTAAACTTGAAAACTTAAAAAGAGCACTAGAAGCAGCAAAGAAATGACTTACAAACTATATAATCAAAACCAAAACACAGACTAAGTAAACACATGACAAATGTGATATACCTAGAAAAAGAGATCATTTATGATTATATTAATAAGGGTGCCAGAAGAAACAACAAAAGATAAACAAGATTCAAAGTTTCTTCATTATAGACAGTAATTACAATTAGTTTGTTTTTTGCTTTTATTTGTGTAATTATTTATTAGACCTTTACCTAGTTCCAAAAAGGATTTAAAGGGGGTTTAAAAAAAACAGTTGCCACTGAGCTGACTCCAACTCACAGCAACCTCATATGTGTCAAGAGCAGAGCCGTGCTCTATAGGGTTTTCAAGGTGGGTTTAAGTAAGTTTATACTGAAGGATAAGGTTACATTCCAATAGCCCTTAGACAAAAACAATGATTCCACTACAGAGCCTGCATCATTGGCAAGACAAAAAAAGGGGGGAGGGGGTGCTGCTAGCTAAGTTTACCATTACATGCTAATGGACCAAATTCATTCATTAAAAAAACTGGCTAGCAATAGGAGGAAATTAACTTAGATGTACTATCCATACCATTATCCATAATAACTCCATAGCGACCCTAGAGGACAGAGAAGAACTGCTCCATAGGGTTTCCAAGGAGCAGCTGGTGGATTTGAACTGCTGACCTTTTGGTTAGCAGCATCACCAGGACTCCAATAACTCCATATGTTAACATATAACTATTGAAAATACCAAGGAAGTGACTAGTGACAGAGAAGTGCTTTCAAAAAAGGAGAATAAGCAAAGCGTATTCAGAAAAAAATGAGAGGACTAGCCTGGATAGGAGAGGTCAGAGTACCAAGATATAAGCAAAAAATTAGAGAAACTGAATGAATGCTCTGAAGTCCAACCAGGAGTTGGATTTGATCTCCTAGCCAAGTGCATCTTCAAACTGGTTTGAGGAACAGGGTTTCACAAAAGTTAGTTCAGGGACTGTCGGGACAAAAAGTGTGGATGCATCTGAGTATGTGCATGTTTGTGTGGTTCAATACTACTGCGTGCTTTATATATTGGGATTCTACATGAATAATCAAATGAAATCTTAATGCAGAATAAGTTTCTCTTACTAATCTGATCAATAATCAAGTCAGTCTGCTAAAAAAATATTCTTAATCTTTGGCTGTTTGCAGTGGGAGCAAATGAAACAACAGATGAATAAGTCTATTCAAGCTGCTCATTAATTCCATTTTGTTTGTGGTTCAGAGTTTTTATAAATGTCATCTCAAATTCCTACAATAACTTTCCTACTATGACTAAACTTTTCACCCTTTAAAATTACCCTAGAATATCATGACCCCCACAAATATTTCTTCTGTTTCCAGTTCCCTCTTCCATATTGTAATCTGCCTTCAAGGACCTTATCCCATCTACCATTGATATCATAAACTTTTTAAGTGTCTTATTAGAAACATGCTTGAACTTTCCAAGCCTGCTAGATCCAGGGCTCCTCCTTAAGAGACAGATCAGTGTGCAGTGCTGACCTCTTCTTTGTCATGAGACCTAAAAACTCAATCTACTTTTTTTCCCTTTAGGAAATTCCTCCCCCATTTCATCCTCTGAAAAATCTAATCTCTGCAAATAGGCAAGGAAAAAAGACATATTCACTCCAGAATGCTCTTCCACTGTAGCCTTTTATACAAGTAAACAGATTCTATTCATTTAAGGTGCTAATTATTAAACTTTTTCTGGATCCAATACACCTCAGGAAAACTACTTTTTATGATTAACCATTCCCCACTAGACCAGTAATTCCTGATTTGAGGGTGGGGACAGGTAAAATTTTCAGTACCAAATATTCCATCACTGGGCTGTCATGTTTTTGTTGGGTTACCAGTTTTGTCATTAAGCAGATTTTTTGTTTGCTAATTTTTAAAGGTTAAATACCAAAACACCCCCAAAATTTAATGAGAGCTCATTCAACTGATGTCTAACTGAAATCTAGAATCCAAGTACTAAGGAGATTAAATCAAAGGCAACCAAGAATATTATCATCAATTGTAAATGCATTTTTTGATCAAAGATTCTATAGAAGAATTCTAATCAGAAGGGGGAAAATACAGAACAGATTTTAAAATTTTCATGGAATCCATACTTTCTGAAGCCATGGAGGCTGGAAGAACCCCTGAAACTACTGCCCTAAGATAATCTTTAAACCTCAAACCAAAAATATCTCCAGAAGTTTTCTTAAAACCAACCAATAGTTTAGCTTAACTAGTAAAGAATGCCTGTCTTGAGCATTGTGCTCTTTTAAGATCTATCTATATGGGATCAAACTGACAATAGTAACTTGAAAGGTTAGAGGGCAGTGAGCTTATGTTAATGGGGGATGAATAACTCAGAAAAGGAGAGTGAGAATGGTCATACGACTTGAAGAATGCAGTCAATGTCACTGAATTGTACATGTAGAAATTGTTGGGGTATGTTCTGCTGTGTATATTCGCAATAACAACAAAAAATAAATTATAAAAAAAAATTGTAATGTATTTTTAAATTGCTTCAAGGTTGTCCAGTACCGTATTAACCTTCTAATGCTTCTAATCAAAATTAGGCAGCTAAGAATCAGCTGAGTTCCTGGGTGATGCAAATGGTTAAGTGCTTCGACTACTGGCCAAAACTTTGGCTGTTCAAACTACCCGGAGGCGCCTCAGAAGACAGGCTTGGCAATCTGCTTCCAAGAAATCACAGCCTTGAAAACCCCATGGAGTGCAGTTCTACTCTGCACACTTGGGGTCGTCATGAGTTGGAATCAAATCCACAGCAACTAACAAGAAGAAGAAGAATCAGAAAACCTGTGTTCTAGTCACAACCTTGCAATTACTTGTATACTCTGGAGTAAAGATTAAGTTATTTTATCAATAAAACGAATGGCTGGGACTAGATAATTCCCAAAGGTTTCTTCTATCTTTTAAAGCACATGACTTTACTAAAAGGTTTAATTTCTGAAATGAATTTATTCACCTTTAAATTATTCAAACAAATTTACTGAATGCCTACCTAGTGTGTGCTGGATGCTACTACTACAATTTCTGAGGCCATCTACTCACTCACTGCATGACTGTTAATAAAATTTTATTTCCCTCTGAGTCTATTCTGCTTGATTAAATCATAAAAGATAATTTTAACTTTATACAATTTAGAGGGTTTCATTTCAAAGTGTTTGAAGTTTCATCACATTACATACAATTATAATGAAAATCATTTTGGCAGATAAATATAATCTTTATATGCAGGTTCAGTACGGTCTAATCTAATGTAATTGGAAATAATCTAAATGCCCAACAATGGGAGTGTAGTAAAATAAATTATAATATGTGATAAACTATTATGGAACTACTAAAATCAACTTTTGAAGAGTATCACTGAATTATATAGGAAAAAGCACATCATATAACATTTAAGAAAACAAAGCAGAATACAAAACTGAATATGATCCCAATTGTTATACACATACACAGAGTCAAAATTCACCAAAATGTTAGCTGTTTTTATCTCTGGGCTACAAGAATATGAGAAATAATCATCTGTACTAAAAAAGAGGTCCCATACAAATGCACAGTTCAGTGAAGAAATATACAAATAGGTAAAACCAAACACTCAATTCTGAAAGAATATGGGTTAACTGAGGTATATATTTATATCAATAATGTCATATAGCTAGGGAAAAAAACTATAAATCCAGCCTCCATCCTAACACTTGGCAATGTAATATATGCTTACAAAGCCTACTACTTGTCTGTAACCATGACAAATTGTACAACCAAAAATAAAAATAAAACACGGTATATAGAGAATCAAAATTTCAATGCTTCAAGGGAATATTTTTTTAGAAATCAGAACACATAAAAATGAGTATGGCTTTATATTTTCTTGACTAATCACTCCTTACATCCAAAAAAACATTATCAATGTATTAACTGCTCAAAATCAGATTTTTACATGTGAATTTTCTTTTTCATTAAATGGAGACATGAAAATAAAAAAAAAAATCAATCTATTATTTTTAAGCATTAGCATTTTAAGCCTAACCCAGTAAACCTACTTCTAGTAATTAATGACAAAAGCTCTAAGAAAACAGTAAGATGTGCACAAAGACACATCTGAACGATGGCTTTCATTACAGCATTAGTTTCAGCGAACTAAGAGAAACTGATAAAATGTGGAACAATAGAAGATTAGTTACAAAAAAAACAGGGCGTGAAAAACATTTTGTAGCCATTAAAAATTATAAACTAGAAAACTGGTTTTTCACTTTCTTTAGATCACACATTTTCAGAATTTGATAAAAGCTATGAGCCCTCTCCCCAGAATCACAAACATTATGTACATACTCCCAAATCTTTGAATACAATGACTGGAGGTTTACAAATAATTGATGCCTAGCCCTGGTGGTGCAGTGGTTAAGAGCTTGACTGCTAACCAGAAGGCTGGCAGTTCAAATCCACCAGCTGCTCCTTAGGAACCCCATGGGGCAGTACTACTCTGTACTATAGGGTCGCTATGAGATGGAATGAACTTAACAGCAACAGGTATTATTCTACTTTACGAATCCCTAGGCTAAAAGAATTTAATGTCATGGAAACACGATGTTCACATTATATTGTTAAATGAAAAAAAAGCAAGGGATGCATCAGTAGATGCCAAGAAGTACAAAAAATATGTATTTGTGTTTATGCACAAGAAAAAGACAAAGACAGAGACAAATTATTAAGAAAGGTTATCTCTGGACAGAAGAATTACAAATAATTTTTATATTCCTTTTTGTGGTTTTCTATATTCTCCATATTTTCTATAACAAAATTAATTGTATAACGAAAAAAGAAAATTCAAGGGTTATAATTTATTTTATACAAACAAAATTGTTACTAGCTGAAAAACAAAGTAGACTCAGAAAATGATTGTATTTAGAAGTTTTAAAGTATATAATAATAAGAGGATAATAAATCACTGATAACAGGGTACTTGAGGATGAATGAGATCATTTTGTAAATCTGTGAGATATAGAAAGGCCAGCGTAAATATTTCCTATTTTATGGAATGTCACAGGCCTTACAGCAATCACAGGCAGTAAACAAAGTTTTCCATTATGAATACAAAACTGTTATTCTGCTTTTGTACTTCAGGATAATTTCAAAGTGTCTTAGAATAAGCTCTTAAAGTAACAAAGAGAGTTAGAACAAAAAACTTACATTTTCTATTGTGTTTTAACAGAGCTTGTTTCAAATCTACTGTTGCTCTTCCCAACATAGCATCTGCTTTTAAAGTGTGATGACTCCAGACTCGAAATTCCAATGTAGACTGTGGGGTCACATTTCTGTAACATAAAATTATACAGAAAACACAGGAGTACACTAACCATTACTCAGAGTGAGAATTCCTATTACATAATTTACTTCAATAATTTTTAAAAAGACAGAAATTCAATTTACTTAAGAAAAAAATATTGCATGTAAACAATATTTACTTTCAAGTACATCAGGACTTTAATAACTAGATAAAAAATTTTTGTAATAAGCAAACTAAAACACTAGCAGTACACTGAGTCTTACTGAGACTTTACAGTAACACTATTTCTCTTTGAACAAATTTCTAAAGATTTAAGACAATTGATGCATTAGTTATAATACTTTTACTGTACATAAATTTATAGCATTTACTTCAAAATACCAAAATTAAGGATGACTGAATTTTTGCCATGTTTACTTCTATACCAAGAGAGTAAGAGAGGATATGGCTAAATAATTCGTTTAAAAAGCAAAAGGCAAGGATTCATAAAAACACATTCCAAGGAGCATACTCCCGTTAGAAGATTTTCAATTCACACTTACACGGTTAGCTGTTCATCCCATTTTGGATTAGAAGAACTACTGGATTTTGCTGTTTTCTTAATTTCTCCATCTACGGCTACTTCTGTATATACTGCTGTTGCAAACCAGTTCTTTTTTCTTTTTAATTTGGCACTAGAAACTAACAGAAACATGATAATCACTAGTAATTGTATGTAGCCAGAAAGTAATATAACGTACAAAACAAAAAAAAATCAGTAAAAAGGGAACTGTGCTTCTTGTGTAATTCGAAGTTTTTTCACTGGTAGGATGAAGAAACAATACAAAAGGCCTATTGATAATGCCTGAGAATCATTTGATTTTTTTTTGATAATAGCTTTAGTTGGATATAACTCATATACCATATTACAGACAATTCATCTTTTAAACCATACAATACAATGCTTTTTAGTATGTTCACAGAGTTGTGCAACTATTACCACAATCAAATTTAAAACATTTTCATCATTCCAAAAAAGAAACACTTATAACTCGGCAGTCAATCCCCATTACTCCCAGATCTAGACAACCACGCTAATCTACCTTCTGTCTCTATAGATTTTTTTATGGGGGACATTTCATATAAACGAAATTACAAAATACGTGGTCTTTGTGACTACTTTGTTTCACTCAGCACAATGTTTTCGAGATTCAACCCTGTTTTAGCATGTTTAAGTAGTTCATCCCTTTTCATTGCCAAATAATAATCCATTGTACGGATATACTACATTTTATTTATCCATTCATCAGACGATGAACATTTGAGTTGTTTCCACTTTTGGGCTATTATGCATAATGCTGCTATGAACATTCATGTGTAAGTTTTTATGCAGACATGTGTTTTCATTTCTCTTGGGGGTATACTGAGGAGTGTAATTGCTGGGTCACGTGCTAACTCTCTCGAGAAACTGCCAGACAATCTTCCTAAATGGCTGTACGATTTTACATTCCCACCAGTGGTATATAAAGGTTGTAAATTTCTCTACATCCTCGGCAACCATTTGAATTTAATGCTGAACTGAATCAAGGATCAAGAGAAAAGTAAATGTCTTCAAATTCAACACATCTATTAACATCCCTGCCATGTAGTAATCAGAACTTACCTCTCTGAAATTATATTACTTTTTTTTAATGAAGTATGTGGAAACTTGGTTTCAAAAAAATATTAAAGTATTTGCTTTTACAAATAAAAATACTGGCAAATTTTAAAATGCAGACTAATGAGAGCACATTTATTCCTCTCTCTCTACATATATATATGCATATACATTTTAAGTATTATAAAATGATGTTAGGATGTAATAATGGTGGCATTTCAAATCAACAAGAACAATGGATTATTCTGTATGTGATAGTGAAAAATTTGAAAAGAATAAGGTTAGATTCATAATTCACATCATTCATAAAAAAATAAGATCCACGTGATTTAAAAATTTCAGTTTAAATGAAGCGACTAAGGTACTAGTTGACACAATAGCTAAAAAATGCTAAATATGCATAGAACAGAACATTAGTTTTTCAACCTCAAGTCTTATCCTTTTATATATCTTGCACACTGTCCTGGTGGTGCAACGGTTAAGCACTCAGTTCTAACTGAAAGGTTGGCAGTTTGAACACCCCCAGCAGCTCCATGGGAGAAAAACCTGGCAATCTGCTCCCGAAAAGATTACAGCCTAGAAAACTCTATGGGGCAGAGGAGGGGCCAGGATGGCGGGGTAGTCAGATGCTTCCAGTGGACCCTCTTACAACAAAGACCCAAAAAAACAAATGATCTGATTATATATGGAAGTCTGGGAGCCCTGAACATCAAGCCAGACTTGAGGAACCAGACTGAGTGGCAGGGGGAGGGAGAGATGGTTTGGAAGCAGCGAGGAGTTGCCAGACCTGACCCAGCAAGAGCCTGAGCCCTTTAGGCCTGAGCAGCTCGTGGGTGAGTGGTGAGGCAGGCAAGCAGCGGTGCTCGGGAGGTGCGTTGTCCACACCAGGAAAGACCCAGCGCCAGAGAGTCTACATGGCCACCCAGAACCAGTGAGAAGCAGCCCTCTTTGGCAAAGATTACTTAGGTATGGCTTACCGCATGGAGCAAAAACACCCTCCTTAGGGAAAAACCTCTCTTCCATTTACCTCCCTGCTCCCTGCTCTGTACTGGGTCCTGGACCAGCTTCAGCAATTGCCGAGTTCCCTGGGCCAGAATTAGGATCTGTCACACGCCCGGAGCCATTATCCCTGCTTGGAGAATGAACAAATTAACAAATGGGAAAAAATAAACTGCTGGCTCCCCTAAGCCAGGAAACCAAGGCAGGCACAGCTCTTTTGCCTAGGCACAGGCATAAGAGATCCACAGACTTTCAATTCCTTTCCCCCGGCATAGACTTGTGTGGGCCCATCTCAACAGCGTAGGCCCTCATTACTGCAGTGCAACAGGGTATATACTGGAACTCTAACTTCAACTGTTTCAGCTGTGAAGTGGCAGGTTCTTGATATTTGACACTGCTCTGCCCATTAAGCAGGGTCTTCACCTACCCACATCAGGGGCCTGAGGACTGGTGGCTACACATACACCACCTAGCCACCTGCAATAGGGGCCCTGAATAAGAGATGACCCTCAATCCTTACAGCCAACAGCATTACGTGCTCACAGTCCACCCACCTACGCGCTCTAGGGAACAGGGGCACGCTTTCCTCCTGGAAACTCGGTGGTGGCCGTCAGCCCCAGGCCTTATTTACAGCATGTCCCCCTGCGGCAGCCTGATGCCTGTGCCTACACCAATCACCCATGCCTGTCTAGGACTGTGAGAGCCTACACCACACACTTGGTAACTATCTACCTGGGCACCTGACCTGAATCTATACAGGAGGAGTGGATGGACTCCTGAGCTCACATACCTAGTAACAGATCTAACCACCTGGTGACAGTGCATCAGAGCTTCAAAGGTGCCAATAATCAAACCAGCTCATACAAACAGGCTATTTGGGCATATCAAAATGAAACAAGAAGCTACAACACAGTAAGCAAACATAAAATAAATAAATATAATAACTTATTGATGACTCGGAGACAACAGTCAGTATCAAATCATATGAAGAGGCAATTCATGATGGCTTCAGGAAGCTCCAAAAATAAAGAATCTAGGAATTTTCCAGAGGAGGAAAATTTCTTGGAATTACTGGAGGCAAAACACAAGATTAATATATAGAACTCTTCATGAAATTAGGAAGAAAATTAAGCAAAATGCAGAACACACAATAGAGGAAATTCAAAAGATTAGAGAAGAGCATAATGACGAATTTAATAGGATGCAAGAATCCATAGAGAGACGGCAATCAGAAATTCAGAAGATTAATAATAAAATTTCAGAATTAGACAACTCAATACAAAGTCACAGAAGCAGACTTGAAGCAATGGAAGTTAGAATTATGAGACTGAAGATAAAGTACTTGACATCAACTTATTTGAGGAAAAATCAGATAATAGGATTAAAAAAATGAAGAAACTCTAAGAATTACGTGGGACTCTATCAAGAGGAAAAACCTATGAGTGACTGGAGTACCAGACCAGGGGATAACAGAAAATACAGAGAGAACCATTGAAGATTTGTTGGCAGAAAACTTCCCTGACATCGTGAGAGATGACAAGATATCTATCAAAGATGCTCATCGAACCCCACATAAGGTAGATCCCAAAAGAAAGTCATCAAGACTTATTATAATCAAACTTGCCAAAACCAAAGATAAAGAGAGAATTTTAAGAGCTGCTAGGGATAAACGAAAAGTCATCAACAAAGGAGAGTCAGTAAGAATAAGCCCGGACTACTCAGCAGAAACCATGCAGACAAGAAGGCAATGAATGGATGACATATATTAAAGCTTGAAGGAAAAAAACTGCCAGCCAAGAATTATATATCCAGCAAAATTGTCTCTCAAATATGATGGCGAAAACAGGGCATTTCCACATAAACAGAAGTTGAGGGAATTTGCAAAAACCAAACCAAAATTACAAGAAATACTAAAGGGAGCCCTCCAGTTAGAAAATCAGTAACATCAGATAATAACCTAAGACAAGAACACAGGACAGAGCAACCAGATATCAACCCACATAGGGAAGTCACGAAAGTAAATCAAAGCTAAAACACTGAAAATAGGGAAACAGATATCAATATGTAAAAGATGACAACATTAAAACAAAAAGAGAGACTTAAAAAATGTAGACATAGATTTTTCATATGGAGAGGAAGTCAAGGCAATATAAAGAAATAAGAGACTGGTATAAACTTAGAAAAATAGGGATAAATATTAAGGTAACCACAATGGAAACTAACTATCCTACAAGTCAAAATAAAAAACTAGAAAAACATAAAGACTCATCAACACAAAATCAACAACAATGAAAAAGATGAAAAGAAAACACATAACGAAAAAGAACTCAGAACAGAAAATTAAGTGGAACAAAGAAACTGTAAATAACACACAAAAAAAGACATCAAAATAACAGCACTAAACTCATACTTATCAATAATTATGCTGAATGTAAATGGACTAAATGCATCAGTAAAGAGACAAGAGTGGCAGACTGGATTAAAAAACACGACCCGTCTATACGCTGCCTACAAGAGACACACCTTAGACTTAAAGACACAAACAAACTACAACTCAAAGGACGGAAAAAATACAGCAAGTAAACAACACTGAAAAAGAGCAGGAGTGGCAATATTAATCTCTGACAAAACAGACTTTAAAGTAAAATCCACCACAAAGGATAAGGAAGGAAACTATATAATGATTAAAGGGTCAACACACCAGAAGTACATAACTATAATAAATATTTACGCACTCAATGACAAGACTCCAAAATACAAAAAAAAACTCTAACAGCACTGAAAAGAGAGACAGACAGCTCCACAATA
>NW_004443945.1:33356686-33357816 GCF_000243295.1 Trichechus manatus latirostris
GGAACAAGTAGAAAGAGAGCAGCAAAAGAAGCCCTCGGGCTCTAGAAGAAAGGAAATAATAATAATTAGAGCAGAATTAAATGAAATAGAGAATAAAAAAACAATTGAAAGAGTTAACAAGACTAAAAGCTGGTTCTTGGAAAAGATCAACAAAATTGAGAAATCAACAGCCAAACTGACATAAGAAAAATAGGAGAGGAAGCAGATAACCCGCGTAAGAAATGAGATGGGCGATATCAAAACAGACCCAACTGAAATTAAAAGAATCATAATGGAATACTATGAAAAACTGTACTCTAACAGATTGAAAACCTAGAGGAAAAGGACAAATTTCTAGAAACTCACTACCTACCTAAACTAACACAAACAGAGGTAGAACAACTAAATAAACCCATAACAAAGGAAGAGATCGAAAACATAATTAAAAAACTCCCGACAGAAAAAAACCCTGTCCTGGATAGCTTCACTGGAGAATTCTACCAAACTTTCAGAGCAGAGTTAACACCAATACTACTAACGGTATTTCAGAGCATAGAAAAGAATGGAATACTCCCAAACTCATTCTGTGAAGCTAGCATAACCCTGATACCAAAACCAAGTAAAGGCACCACAAAAAAAGAGAAATAAAGACCAATATCCCTCATGAACAATGATGCAAAAATCCTCAACAAAATTCTAGCCAACAGACTTCAACAACATATCAAAAAAATAATTCACCATGATCAAATGGGATTTATATCAGGTATGCAGGGATGGTTTAACATTAGAAAAACAATCAACGTAATCCATCACACAAAAAGACAAGAACCACACGATCTTATCAATCGATGCAAAAAAGGCATTCGACAAAGTCCAACACCCATTCATGATAAAAAATCTTAACAAAAATAGGAATAGAAGGGAAATTCTTCAATGTAATCAAGGGCATTTATACAAAGCCAACAGCCAACACCATCCTAAATGGAGAGACTTTGAAAGCATTCCCCTTGAGAACGGGAGCCACAGAAGGATGCCCTTTATCACCACTCTTATTCAACATTGTGGTGGAGGTCCCAACCAGAGCAAGTATGCTAGAAAAAGAAATAAAGGCCATCCAAATTGGTAGGGAAGAAGTCAAAGTATCTCTATTT
>NW_004443945.1:33359610-33392657 GCF_000243295.1 Trichechus manatus latirostris
CACTTTGAGGGACAGAGTAGCAGGGGTAGGGGTCTGGGGACCATGCTTTCAGGGGACATCTAGGTCAACTGGCATAACAAAGCTTATTAAGAAAATGTTCCTCATCCTACATTGGTGAGTGGCATCTGGGGTCTTAAAAGCTTGCAAACCGCCAATTAAGATGCCATCAATTGGTCCCAACCACCTGGAGTAAAAGAGAACGAAGAACGCCAAAGACACAAGGAAAGTATTAGCCCGAGAGACAGAAAGGGCCACAGAAACCAGAGACTTCATCAGCCTGAGACCAGAAGAACTAGATGGTGCCTGGCTACCACCAATGGACGCCCTGACAGGGAACACAAAAGAGACTCCCAGATGGAGCAGGAGAAAGGTAGGGTGCAGAACTCAAATTCTAGTAAGACCAGACTTAATGGTCTGACTGAGACTGGAGGAACCTCAGAGAGCATGGCCCCCAGATTCTCTATCAGCCCAGAACTAGAACAATTCCCAAGGCCAACTCTTTAGACAGGGACTGGACTGGACTGTGGGACACAACGTGATACTTGTGAGGAGTGTGCCTCTTGGCTCAAGTAGATACAACAGACTAAACAGGCAGCTTCTGTCCGGAGGTGAGATAGGAAGGCAGAGTGGGTTAGGAGGTGGTTGAATGGACATGGGGAATCAGGGGTGGAAAGGAGGAGTGTGCTGTCATAGTATGGGGAGAGCAATTACAGTCACGTAACAATGTATATATAAGTTTTTGTATGGGAAAGAGAAAAAAACCTCTATGGGGAAGTTCTACTCTGTCGCATGGGGTGGCTGTGAGTTGAAATCAACTCAACAGCACCAAACAACAACCTGTAGAAAGTCCGAAGTCTAAATATTATGTATCCTATTATGCTTATGTGCATTCTACATCACAATATATTACCATATTCTGGTAGGTAGTTTTCTGTTTGATTTTTTCCTTCATAGTTTTCCTGCTTTCCATGAACAATGTTCTTATTCTCATTTCCTGCTGCTAATCAGCTATGGGTTTAGAACAGACATAATAATAGATTAGGATTTTTCCTAATTTGGCATAGGGCAGAGTACCTCAGTCTACAGACCATAAGCTGACGGACTGCAATAGTCATGGGGCCTTAATGTGGTACTGATTATTTAAAAAATAAAAGAAAAATCAGTATAGGGGTCACTGTTACTAATAAAAAGAGTAACAACTTGGAGTCATGAGACTTCGGTTGGTGTCCTATTAATAACAGAAAGCATTTAATCCCTCTGAGTCTGTTCCCTCATTGGTAAAACAGGAGTGATGATATTCATCCCATAAGGTATTTGTGAGGTCTATAGGATCATGAATTTTTAGGTGCTTTTTATTCTTAAAAATTCGAACAACAAAATGAAAAACAGGGCGGGGGGGTGGGGGGGGAGAAAAGCAAGGCACTAAAATCTGGTGCCAGTTAACACAGGTCCAAGTTCTGTATTTCCCAAGAGCATCACTGTATTTCAAAGGAGAGTAACTGATGCTCAAAATGATAAATACTGTGGTGGCATTATTGCATTATCTTGGGTACTTAGACTCCCTTGGTCCATATACCTATTTTCCAGTTGGTTCTCTAGACTTCTGGTGATTCTATGAGCTACCTGATGGCACTTCAATAAGTTCCTCTTCGGCTCAAATCGGCCAAATCAGGTTTTTATTGCTTAAATAAGAAGCCTTATATGATTCCAAGGCAAAAAGTGTGGCTCTAAGCCTATACAGAGCAAAAGCAGAAATACTAGGAATTATATCACTGGCTCTTAAGTAGAGTATACATCAGAATTATATGGGAAATTCCTTCAAAATATACATGCCCATGGTTCACAGAAAAGGAAACACAAATATCTCTTAAACATGACTCAGCCTCACTCATAGTAAGAGAAATGCTAATTAAAATGACACTAAGATACTACTCATCTATCCAATTGTTAAAAATCCAAAGCTTGAAAACTTTAGTGAAGCTGTCGGGAAACAGGTACTCTCACGTACAGCTGGTGGGAATGCAAAATGTTACAAACCCTACGGAGAGGAATTTGATGATAATTAGCAAAATTACATGTGTTTACTCTCTGACCCAGCAATTTCCTTCTAGGATTCTATTCTAAAGATACGTGAGCAAAATTAAGAAATGATATTTGCATGAAACTATTCATTGCAGCACTATCTGTTATATCAAAAGAGTGGAACCTTGCCTGATGTCCATCAATACCAGACTGGCTGCATTAACCTAGGTATAACCATTCAAAGGAGCTCTGGTAGTGCAATGGTTAAGCACTTGGCTGCTAACAGAAACGTCGGCAGTTCGAATCCACCAGCCACTCTTCGAGAGAAAAGACCTGGCGATCTGCTCCCGTAAAGACCGTTGATGGTGTGTGCTGCTGAATCGATTCTGATTCATAATGACCGTATATGACAGAATAAAACTGCCCCATAAGGTTTCCCAGGTTATAATCTTTACAAGAGCGGACTGCCAGGTCTTTCCTCCCATGGAGCAGCTGGTGGGTTTGAACTCCAACCTTTCGGTTAGCAGCTGAGCGTTAACCATTGCACAACCAGAGCTCCTTACCCCTGAAGACTACAGCCTAGGAAACCCTTTGGGGTAGTTCTACTTTGTCACATGGGGTTGCTATGAGTTGTACCTGACTTGACACAGCAAACAATAATATAACCATTCAATAGAGTCTCATGCAGCAAACTCCAGGATACTGTTAAGTGAAAAATAAGGTGTAGAAAAGTACATAAAAATTGGGGGGTTGGTGGAAGAGATGTGAATACATATGTTGTATATATCCGTTTATATTTTCAGAAAGAATAAACCAAAACTAATAAAAATGTTTACCTATAAGGCAAGGGAGAGAAGGAGGAGGGATTGGATGCAGTGGCAAGATCTTTCTAATTGTACCTTGGTTTATAGTTTTGACTCTAGAACCACGTAAATGTTTTACACGGTTACAGAACAAAATTAAATAAAAAACAAATAACTGATAAACAATGAACCTGATTATCAACTTGGGGCATAACCAAATGGAAAATTATTTTAAGTTACTTTAAACCATGGTACTCTGAACATATATCCTAAGGGGGAAAAATTCCCAGAGAAATTTTAAACTGCACTGAGCAGGCTTCTTGTTTCTGTTACTTTTAATCTTCTTTTGAAACTACCCTATATATGGAGATGTATATGTGTGTATTTGAATAACACAAATGTAACAATGTTAATATCATCTGGAATCAAAATTTGGAGATAAAAGAGATAAAAATATAAAATCAAATTAAGTAAAAATACTTTTCTTCCTTTTAGTGGAAAATGGCTTTTATTTTGAATTGGAAATATCAGCATGAACTCAGGATTTGTTTTTTTTTAGCTTTGTTCACTGAAAACACCTAGAAACAACAACAAACCTCATAGCAGTGAGCACCACAGGAATTATATTAAGTCTCCTTCTTACTCCTAACCCTTACTTTCACCAACACTACTTCTAGTGTTCTAAGCATAAAGCTGCATACATACAACCCTCCTTTTTACATCCATATGGTAGCACACTATTCCACACCTTGCTTTCTCACTTAACAGCGTAGATTTAATCAGTACCCACAAACCTGCTTCATTCACTTCATTGTCTGTCTAGTATTCTCTTGCCAGTCTTCTGCTATTAAAAACAATACTGAAATAGCCTCATATATGGTGTGATGGTTAAGACTGTGTGTCAACTTGGCTGGGCCATGATTCTCAGAGTTTATATGTGATCACTCCCATGATGGAATCTGCTGTGAGTGGCCAATCAGTTGAAAGGGTGTTTCCTTACGGGTATGGCCTGTATCCAAATATAAGCAGACATTCTGGCTCTTTGCTCACTCTGGATCCTGCGGCTGCCTCCTGTTTGTCTGACCTCTGGTTCTCGGGACTTGAGCTATCAGCTTATCTGCCAATCTTGTGATTCACTGATCTTCACAGCCTGTGAGCAGGAGCCCTGCTCTCCGACCTGCTGATCTTGGGCTCACCAGCCCCTGCAACTACGTGAATCAGGAGAAGCCTTGCAGTCTTGCCTGCCAATCTTGGGATTTGTCGATCTTCACAGCCTGTGAGAAAGAGGCCTGCTCTCTGACCTGCTGATCTTGGGTTTGCCAGCCCCTGCGGCTACGTGAATCAGGAGAAGCGTCTATCCTGATCCATGGACTTGGGATGTTCCAGCCTCTACAACTGCGTGAGCCATTTCCTTGATATAAATCTCTCTCTCTGTATATATATATACACACACTTTACTGGTTTTGCTTCCCTAGACGACCCAGTCTAAGACACATGCTTTGCATGCAAAATAAATTCCTAGAAGAAAATTTCTGGCTTAAGGACTACTCTTCCTTGAATCATGTATTCCAACTAGTGAGACTGAATTATCTGAAGTTTCCTAAACCCACAAAGGTCTTTCATGCTCTGGAGATGCTGCCCCCTCTTCCTCTAATGGTCTCTGTTGACAATCTAATTTGAGATGGACTCCAATTCTTCCTGCAAGAGTTTAAGTGTTACCCTCTCTGTAAGCCTTTTTCTTACCCTATTCTCCTGTGTCCACAGGCTACCCCCAATCCAAGCAGACCTAGGACACCTTCCCCGAGTTCTCACTATACCTAGTTAATAATCCCACTGCATGGTAACTGTCTGTACAAATCTATTTCACATCTACACAGTAAATTCATGGAGAACTAGGGCCTTGTGTTTTCATAAATGTAATCCTATTTAATAAATATTTGTCCAATGATTGAATGAATGGACAAATGCATGAAAGAACAAGATCTTCAGCATCTTTCTGCATACAATTTATCATTTAAGCACCAACTCAGTGATGCTTATTTCAATCCCCAAATTCTTTCACCACCAGAAATGATGTATCTTCTCTGTACCCAGCACAGGCTCAACAGACTAAATACTTTTAGAGGTCCCTGGGGGCCTGCTGCAACAAATACACCACAGTACGAAGCTAAAAGAAAAGATTCTTATGGAATAAGTCTGCTGAATTAGCTGATAAAAAGTCTCATCAGAGAATCACTATTTTAAATTACTATGAAAATGACAACTTACCAGTTACCTGTAACTGTAACCTTCCACTGTGGGTATTACTAGTATCAGACCTTGGTGAAGCAGTGGCCATGTCCCAAAATTCAGCTTAAACCTAAAAAAAAAAGTTAATCCGTTTGTGTGTTAGACAAGAGATTGTAATTTTCAATACGACTGAAACTGTTTGAAATCAACTAAGAAGCCACACTTAATAGAGTATTTTCAACCTATCACGTTGACATGTTCACAGTTGTCTTCCATTTAAGACTTAGCACTGTAATACTGCCACAATAAAATATGGCTATTTAACTGTATCTAGGTCAATTTGAGAACAAAAATAAGTGATGATACTAAGAATCCAGGGTCACACATTGATTTAGATATCATGTCTCCTTAGTCTCCTTTAACCTGGAACAGTTCCTCAGTCTTTGTCTTTCATGACCTTGATAGTTTTGGAGAGTACTGGCCAGTTATTTTGGGGCATATCCCTCAATTTGGATTTGTGATCCTGGATTGGATCCTAGACCAGAAAATGGACATTAGTGGGTGTTATGGATTGAACTGTGTCCTCCAAAAATTTGTGTTAACTTGGCTAGGCCAAGTATGGTGTGGTTGTCCACCATTTTGTGATCTGATGTGATTATCCTATGTGTTGTAAACCCTAACCTCTATGATGTCAATGGGGCAGGATTAGAGGTAGGACTCAATCTACAGGATTAGGTTGCACACTGAGTCAATCTCTTTTGAGATATAAAAGAGGAGAGAGACCTCATTACCACCAAGCAAGAAACGCTAGGACCTGGGGTCCTTGCACTGAGAACCTCCTCGACTAGGGGAAGACTGAAGACAAGGACGTTCCCTCAGAGCCAACAGAGACAGAAGGCCTTCTCCTGGAGCTAGCACCCTGAATTTGGACTTTTAGCCTCCAAAACTATGAGAGAATAAATTTCTGTTCGTTAAAGCCAAACAGTTGTGGTATTTCTGCTATAGCAGCACTAGATAACAAAGACAGTGGGAAAATTGGGAAAATTTTCATAACATCTAGATTATAGTACTGTATCAATGTTATTTCCTGATTTTGATCATTGTACCGGCGTTATGTAAAATGTTAACATTTGAGAAATGTGAGTGAAGGTATACAGGAATTCTTTATACGAGGTTGGAAACTTCTCTGTTATGTTTGAATTTCAAAATGAAAAGTTAAAAAAAAATTAAGAGAATATAGTCATTTAAAGGCATTCCAAAAGAATGCCAAGCTTAGACATTCATGGGACAGAAAGGCATGTAAAATTTGCTATGCTAAGCATGAATGTGCAGTGTTCATCTGGGTGGGAAGAAGGAAAACAAATTAGAAAATCTGTCATTCATTTTTTTCCCTTATTAATGATAAGAAACAGTGTGAAATAATCAGAGATGCATGCTTATAGAAAATCTGCAGGAAAGGGCAAAACACAGAGGGAGAAAGATATGGTAAAAAAGGAAATATAAGTTTTTAATAATTTTTAGTAGGTCAAAGATACTGTTTAAGAACAAAAACATGCATTATACGGAACTTTATTTATAAAGCATGAATAACAAATCTGCAGTCAAACCCCTTTTATATCAAGTGAAGTCCCTGGGTGGTGCAAACAGCTAATGTGCTGAACTGCCAACTGAAAGGTTGAAGGTTTGAGTCCAACAGATGTGCCTTCGAAGAAAGGTCTGGTGATCCACTTCTGAAAAATCAGCTATTAAAAACTCTAACTTTTTAATACAGTGAAATCCGTGAGAGCCGAAACTCAAGGGGACTGCCTTGATTTTCCAGGTCTTGCAAGTTTTCCGTCTTTAAGAGGGTACAGTCTTACCACTTTTCTATCTCTCTGTATTAGTGGAGAATATTTGAGTTTTCCTTCTCCGACAGACTTCTGCCTTACAGATTCCGGCTTTCACAGGTTTTACTAAATAGTATCTAGTCCAAACCAAAAAAAAAAAAAACAGACCCACGGCCTTCAAGTCAATTCTGACTAACAGTGACCCTATCTAGTCCAGGTTAACATACTAGATTACGTATGTCCCTAGTAAATGTTGCACTTTTCTCTGTATAGGTAATTATTTTCCAAGTTCTACTCTGCCCCCTGAAATTTTTATTTGAAGAAAATACAGAGTAGAGCTACTTCAGCTTTCTGCTACATGACAAATATCAAGACTCAACTTCTATTCACCCTTAACCTACTAAGGTAAACCAGAACATTCTGAACAAGACTGAGAAATATTAATGTTTATTTTCTTTTTCCCTGTTTGCAGTCTTTTTGATTACCTTGTTTTTCCCTGTTTGAAGTCTTTTCTATGTTCCATTTAGACCCTTCCCCTAAATTCAGGTACCCAATACTCTAAAAATCATTAGGCTCTCTTCACTTGTTTATAGTTACAGATAGATAATTAAATAGACAGACAGACAGATACAGAAATAGATAGGGGCAGACAAAATAAACAGTTGCTTATTAGTTGATTAGCTGATCCTAGTTAATACACATCCACAGGTCCTGAGACCTCAGTCAGGCCAATGCTCTCATCCTGCAGAAATTGAGTTATCACAGAGTGGGATTTCAGTCACATCTGGCAGAAGTCAGATCAGAATGCACAAAGGAAAATAAGAAGACTTTGGAAAATGAAAAGGAAGAAGACTGTCAATCTCCATTTTTAAGCCTCCCAACCTGATCAGCCTCCAAAGGTAACACTAGCCTCTCCACAAAGGAGAATGCTTGGGTGAAGTGAAGTTCTCATTCTCCTGCTCAATCTCAGAACTCAGACACAGAGCAGCAATCTCCTACAGACGGTGAGAGAAAAGTAGTTCCAGCTCAAACAACAGAGGTAAGACCAGAAAGATGAAAATAAGGTAGATGGCGTAAGTGTCCCAAAATGGCAAAGTGGGAACTCCAGCCATGGTCCATGGAGAGAACAAAGACCAATGAAAGGAACATGATAGAAAAGATGGCAAAAGGATCAAGATCCCAGATTTGTCTCTAAGCCAAAGAAACCTGAAGAAAATCCAACCTCCAAGTTCACCACTGTGCCACCAGGGATCTGTAAGTATAAAATACAAATGTCAAAACTTTTAAAAGAAAATATAGTAGAATGGTTTTGTGCCCTCCAGATGGAAGGATTTCTTCAATAAGAGAGAAAGCATACTAACCATAGAAAAAAGAGTGATATTTTTGTTACATGGAAATGGAAAACTTCTGTTTATCAGAAGATGTCATAAAGATAACTAAAAGGCAAAGCACAAACTGGGAGATATTTATAAAACATAAATAACTGAAGATTAATATTCAAACTATATAAAAACATCTACGAATAACAAGAAAAAGAACACGATAGGCAAATGGGCAAAAACCTGAACAGGAATTTTATAGACAAAGAAACTTGTAAGGTCAATAAACATATGAAAAGATGCAGAACGTCATTATGCGTCAGAGAAATACAAGTTAAGACCCCATGAAGTATTTTAACATTCACCAGAATGGTAAAAACTAGGAATTTTGACAGTACAGGTATCCTCTGCTTTTCGAAAGTTCACTTTACATCACTTGGCTTTTAGGAAAGACCTACATTAGTACCTGTTTTTGCTAACTGAAAGGAATATGAAAAGGATTTTCACTTTCATGAAAAAAAGGCGAAAAGCGGAAATGGCGTTCAGTGTTTGTTGTGCAGCGAGCCATTAAAGAGGCAGAGCACACCCCAAGCGGCGAGTGGTGTCACCAAGTTCCTTCCCTGGGAACTACACTCAGCACTTCAGCATCAGGCTATCATAGCTCTGAACTGTGTCTGAGCATCTGTGCTTTATCTTGATTTATTTTGCGCATCCATTAGCACTATGTGTTCTAAGATATCAGAAAAGCCTAAGAGAGCTTGTAAGGGTGTTACAGTTAGCATAAAACTAGATGCAGGTTATTTTTGGGGTCTGGGAACACTCAAAAATTTTTCCTATATAAATCATTGGTAATTGCTTCTTTGCTTTACACCATTTCGACTTACAAAAGGTTTCATAGGAACGCTCTACTTTCAGATAGTGGAGGGAACCTGTATCAAATAATGCTTAAAAAAATGGAGTAGTGGTCACTTTCATACACTGCTAGTAGGTGTCTAAACTGGTGAAACAATACGTGTCTAAATGTTGGAAAACAATTTGGCATTATCATGTAAAGCTGAATATTTACAGGTCCTTCAGTGAGCAATTCCACTCCTAGATACATACTATAAAAAATTTTGGACTTGCTTATCAAGTAAAAGCATTCATCATAATAACAAAAACACTAAACACTACTCAAAGTCCAGTGGTAGAAAAATGGTTAAATGATTAGGATAGCTCACACAACAGAGCACTATACAGCAGTGAGAATGAATTAACTTCAGCTGTAAGCAACAACATGAAAGTATCTTAGGAACATACTAGTGAGGTGAGGGGAGATAAATGGGACTTCTGAGCATTAATATCTTCTCATTCAGTCTTACCTCAACTTTAACATTCTACACCAAAGGTCATCAATAAATTCTTCCAACTCATAATACATGTGGTATGGCCAAATCCACATAGTCCAAAAATAAGTCTCCATGATTATTTTGCTGTTATAAATTTGAATGTGTGTAGTGAGATTTTTTTTTCCTATGTATTTCTGTATGATGCTTGAATGTTTTCCTTGAAATGTATGAAGATTTGTAATTAATTTTAATTAATTATAATAAAATACCATTTGTGCAAGCTTTAAAAAGCTTACAAACACAATGATTATAAAACTCAAAACAACTGGCTACCACTACTGAACATTTTGATCAAGGATTCTACATTAGAATCCTGATCAAAAGGGGGAAATCAGAACAGAATTTCAAATTCTTGTATTCCAGGCTTTCTGGAGCCATGAAGGCTAGATGAATCAATAAAATTCAGACAACCTTTAAACCTTAAACCAAAAATACCTTCTGAAGTCTTCTTAAACCAAACAATAGTTTAGCTTAACTAGTAAAAAGTAGTATCTGCCTTGAGCACTATGTTCTTTTAAGAATTATCTATACGGGATCAAACTGACAACTGCGAGTCAAAAGATGAAACAGAAACCTTAGAGGGCAGTGAGTTTACGTTAACGGGGGAGGAACAAGTCAGAAAAGGAGGGTGAGAATGGTTGTACAACTCGAAGAATGTAATCAATGTCACTGAATTGTCCATGTAGAAACTGCTGAACTAGTGTATATTTTGCTGTGTATATTCTCAACAATTAACAACAAAATAAATAAAATTTTAAAAAGTCAAAAAAAGAAATATTTTTGTGGTAATACTATAAAAAAAAAAGTGGAAGTGATGGGAAAAAAATTCAGGGTATCAATTACTTTGGGTGGGGGGAAGAGGGTAAGGAAGAACATGGGGTTACAGAGGCACACACGTAGCTGTTTAACCATGTTGTTATTGACCTAGTTAAGCTGAATGGTTGGCGCATAAATTTTTGTTTTTATTATTAACTTCCATGTTATATATAATCGGGTATAGTCAAATGAAATCATTTTTAAAACGTTAAAGAATGCATGGAAAGCAAAGAAGTAGAGACAGGAAAGTGTAGATGACTAATTTAGCAAGTTTGATGGTAAGGGAATATGTCTGTGGCCTGTGAACAAAGAGAAGGGAAAGGCATGAAACTTTCACACACATGGCATAGGGTCTTCAAACAAAAAGACAACACTTCTTCTTCAGAGTAATAAATGAGAGACTTAATGATAGGTGAAGGTACTGATTTTATTTGGAGGCAGACAGAAAATCGAGGAACTTCATTAGTGAATTGGACAGGTAATTGTTGAGAATAAAGGAGACAGGTGTAGACTTAGTTATTTGAGAAGAATTTTAAAATTTAAAACTATGGATACCGAGAAATGGTGTCAACGAGCTAAAAAGATTGTTAGCTCTACTACATGAAACTCTCTGTACTCTTATCCCCACCCCCACCCCCACCCCCCAATCGATTTCTCTTTTTATTCTATATAAACCAATCCTCAGATTCAGGAGTACAAGCCTCTGGTAACCAAATAATTGCAAATTTTAACTGCAAAAAAATTGACAGAGATGGTTCAAAATTGGCACCATCCTGGCTTTAAAAGGGAAGATATACAGTAAGTAAAATTATGAATTTCAACATACAATTAGTCTTCACACAACAAAGTTGTGTGGCGCTTAAAATAGAATGTATTTTTATATGCCATGTTTTTATGACAACACAGCACTAAGTCTACATAGGTATAATTAACTATCAACATGATGGAGTTTGATTGTTAAATATTGTCTTAGTTTAAACAAAAATTGTGAAATCACTTACTATGTACCAAGAACTGTGCCAGACACTGAGGATACAAAGATGAGTAAGACACGATTCCTTCTTTCAAGGAGCTCATAGTCCAGTGAGGAGACAAACCTGTAAACAAATAAATTGCTTTTAGTGTGATCCTTACTAACACACATACAAAATGTAAAATAGTAAACCTGGGGTACACAAGGAGGATAATCCAACCTATAGGGATTAGGAAAGGTTTCATAGAGAAGATAACCTTTGAGTATACTGTGTTTTGAAGTGAAATTCTCCAAGCATCATCTAAAGAAAGGATGGAGTGTTTAAAGAACTGATGTATGTAATACAAAGGAACATAAGGATGGTGTGAAGTGATAAGGCTTAACAGGCAACCAGGGTAGGGTCTAAATTGCATAGCACACTATAGAGTAGTTTATATGATATTCTACATATACCATGGATAGTGGTTTAAAGTTTATCTTGAAGGTAACTGATAGACACTAAAGGGTTTCAATAATGAGCATTACACTTTGGAAAAATAATTTTGACAGCACTGATATTAGATTTAAGGTAGCAAATTAATTTGAACTAGGGCATTGTTAGTGGAAAGAAAAAAACTAAGGATATGCATAAGATTTTTCACCAGATGACTATGACATACCTGACGGTTGGAAAGAGGAAGGAGTCTGAACAAATAAAATTTCCCACTTTGCCATCCAGGTGGAGTGTAAGAAGAAGAGCAATCTGGGAAGACAATACTGTGCGAAGTTTTCAAGAGTCAACTCTGGGGACAGACTATTTGGATTTCATTTCCAGTTCTGCCACATAAGAGTCGTGCGACCAAGTTAGCTTCATAGCTCCTCTCTTTAGCAGTAGAACAGGAAGAAAAAAGGCATCTATCTCACGTTGTAATGATGATTAAATCAGATAATACATGTAAAATCCTTAGCACTTGGAGCGTATGACACAAAGTAATCACTCAAAAAGGCTACAACTGTTCTTACTGTGGGAGAAGAAAGGTTAGTAATAAAAGGAAGAGCTTTACTTTGGACATGTTGTTCACAGGAACTGTTAACAACCAGGTGGAGAAATTTAATAGACACCTAGTGGCGTAGTGGTTAAGAGCTGCGTCTGCTAACCAAAAGGCTGGCAGTTCGAATCCACAAGATGCTCCTTGGAAACTCTATAAGGCAGTTCTACCCTATCCTATAGGGTTGCTATAAGTCGGAATCGACTAGATGGCAACGGGTTTGTTTGTTTTTTTTTTAACGTATATAAGTATGCAGCTCAGGAAACAGGTCTACGGAGAAGAACTATCTTGTAGTTAGTCCTTGCAGGGGGTATTAAATTCACGGAAGAATATGGGCTTGTTCACGGAGGAGATATTTTTGGATAAATGCTGAGTGGAATCAGTGAGAGTGCTGATCAACTACTGCTGAGAAGTACTAATACAGATATGAGTACTTATCACAAATCCACAGGGACAACAATCTGAATGACGATATGACTTTTCTTCAGCTATCCTTGGTCCCCAGGATAAAAGGAGAGAGAACTATAGGGCCAATTCTAGTTCAGGGATTTATAAAGTGAGTGTGATGGTGGGAAAAAAAAAAAAAAGTCTAAATTTTAATAAATCTTAAAGCAAATTTGGTTATTTATGCAAATGAATTAAGGTCATAATCTATGCCTAGAGGCTATGGCCAGTTATATATAAGCTGATTATGTCAGTTCAACCCTTGAAAAATGCCACAGGGCAGTATAAATGTTCACTATTATTCAACTACAAAGAAAACAGTCTTAAATGTACATAATAAACTACATTTCCAGTTCTTGAGATTACAGATCTACTAAATCATCACTTAAAAGATGTATCTTAACTGCCTTACTTCAAGATCTCTTTTTTTTTTTGTACTTTAGATGAAGGTTTACAGAACAAACTAGCTTTTCATTAAACAGTTAGTACACTTATTGTTTTGTGACACTGGTTACCAACCCCACAATATGTCAATACTCTCTCTTCTCGACCTTGGATTCCCTATTACCAGCCTTCCTGCCCCTCCTGCCTTCTAGTCCTTGCCCCTGGGCTGGCGTGCCCCTTCAGCCTCATTTTGTTTTATGGGCCTGTCTAATCTTTGGATGAAGGGCGAACCTCAGGAGTGAATTCAGTACTGAGCTGAAAGTGTGTCCGGGGGCCATATTCTCAGAGCTTCTCCAGTCTGTCAGGCCAGTAAGTCTGGTCTTTTATCAGTCAGAATTTTGTTCTACATTTTTCTCCAGCTGTCTGGGACCCTCTACTGTGATCCCTGTCAGAGCAGTGGTGGTGGTAGTCAGGCACCATCTAGTTGTACTGGACTCTGTCTGGTGGAGGCTGTGGTAGTTGTGGTCCATTAGTCCTTTGGACTAATCTTTCCCTTGTGTCTTTAGTTTTCTTCATTCTCCCTAGCTTCTAACTGGGTGAGATGAGTGGAGTATCTCAGATGGCCGCTCACCGGCTTTTAAGACCTCAGATGCTACTCACTGAAGTAGAATGTGGAACACTTTCTTTATAAACTATGTTATGCCAGTTGAGCTAGATGTTGCCCAAGACCATGGTCCCCAAAGCCCCCAGCCCAGGAATTCAGTCCCTCAAGGAGTTTGGATGTGTCTATGGAGCTTCCGTGACCTTTCCTTGTACAAGTTGTGCTGGTTTCCCCAGTATTGTGTACTGTCTCACCCTTCACCAAAGATACCACTTATTTCGTGCCTATTTAGTATTTCCCCCACACCCCTCCCATCCCTTGTAACCAACAAAGATTGTTACTTTTTGTGTAAACTTTTTCATGAGTTTTTACAATAGAGGTCTCATACACTTGTCCTTTTGTGACTGACTTATTTTACTCAGCATAATGTCCTCCAGTTTCATCCATGTTATGAGATGCTTCATAGATTCATCATTGTTCTTTATTGTTGTGTGGCACTCCATTATGTGTATGTACCATAGTTTGTTTATCCACTCATCTGTTGATGGGTATCTAGGTTGTTTCCATCTTTTTGCTATTGTGAACAATGCTGTAATGAACATGGGTGTGCATATGTTTATTCATGTGACGGCTCCTATTTCTCTAGGATATATTCTAAGCAGTAGGATTTCTGCATCATACGGTATTTCTATTTCTAGCTTTCTAAGGAAGTGCCATATCGTTTTGCAAAATGGTTGTACCATTTTGCATTCCTACCAGCAGTGCATAAGAGTTCCAATCTTCCCACAGCCTCAACGTTTATTTTCTGTTTTTCTGATTTGTGCCAGTAACGCCGGAGTGAGATGGTATCTCATTTTGGTTTTGATTTGCATTTCTCTAACGGCTAGTGACCGCAAGCATTTCCTCAAGATCTCATTCTTAAGTCAGAAGGAAAACTTAAAAAAAAATTGTAATAATTAAGATTTGATTCATTTGCATGCTATTATTGTTGTTTGGCGCCACTGAGTCAGTTCTGACTCATATAGTGATCCCATGTACAACAAAATGAAACACTGCCTGGTCCTGTGCCATCCTCACAATCGTTGTTATGCTTGAGCCCACTGTTGCAGCCACTATGTCAACACATCTCGTTGAGGGTATTCCTCTTTTTCACTGACCCTCTATAAGCTTGATGTCCTTCTCCAGGGATTGGTCCCTCCTGATAACATGTCCAAAGTATGTGAGATGAAGTCTAGCCATGCTTGCTTCTAAGGAGTATTCTGGCTGTATTTCCTCTAAGACAGATCTGTTTGTTCATCTGGAAGTCCATGGTATATTCAGTATTCCTCGCCAACACCATAACTGAAAAGCATCAATTCTTCTTTAGTCTTCCTTATTCACTGTCCAGCTTTCACACAGATGAGGCAACTGAAAACACCTTGCTTATATCAGGTACACCATAGTCCTTAGAGTGACATCTTTTTCATTTGCATATATGTATAGAAATAAGCCCTTGAAAAGCCAGAAAAATACTGTCACATATCTGCCCACATCAATTAATAAACATACTTATTGGCTGCCTAGTCTGTAAAGAGAAATCCTTGGGTGGTGCAGTTAATGCACTTGGCTGTTAACTGAAAGGCTGGAGACTCTAGTCTACCCAGAGGAGCCTTGGAAGAAAGGCCTGAAAACCTACTTCTGAAAAATCAGCCATTGAAAACTCAATGGAGCACAGCTCTACTCTGACACTCACGGGAGTCACTGTGAGTTGAAGTCGACTCCACAGCAATTGGCAGTCTGTAAAGTGGGTACAGCAAGGGTTCCAAAATAGTAGAAGAGAGTCCTGGCCTCATTACTGATTGGGTTTTGAAGACATCGTTAACACACAAGAAAGAACTCAGTAACAAGATAAGATGGTACATATTAGGTGCTAGAGAAATTTAGTCAAAAACGTTTAATGAATGGGGAACCTAGGAAATCAGGAAGCCTACTTTTAGACAGTCATTGTATCAACAGCACAAAATTTAAAACTCAATGAATATATATAGCAAAGAAAAAGAGAAATGGATTAACTAAGCAGCCTCCTTCCTCCTAAAATACCCAAGATTCAGCAATTCTAAGAAAGCAAAGTATTTCATAAAAACATAAACTGTTTATTTTAATAAAAATACTTATCTAATCATAGGATCTAATAGCTGCAGGTTTTAATCCTCCATCTTTCCGTATTTCCCAATTTCAAAGCTCCTTTTACTGCACAGAAGCCCTGATGGCACAATGGTTAAGAATTTGGCTGCTAACGAAAAGCCAGCAGTTTGTATCCACCAGCCACTCCCTGAAAACCCTGTGAGGCAGTTCTACTCTGTCCTATAGGGTCGCTATCAGTCAGAAACGAGTTGACAGCAACAGGTTTGGTTTTTTGGTTTTTAGTGCACAACATATGGAACCTTAGGGAGGATAACAGGAAGCATTTTTTATGGAAAAAATTTGTCTCCCAAATGCCAAATTTCCTAAGTTAATATTAGTATAGTTGAAGAGAAAAATTAATAACAGACATCTTGTTTTGATTTTAAGGCTTTCCTTACCCACGACACCAAATATTAACCGTCAAAAATTCCTGACCAAAGTAGGGCCAGGATGGCAGAGTAGTCAGACACTTCCTATGTCCCTCTTATAACAAAGACCTGAAAAAACAAGTGAATCGATTATATATGACTATCTAGGAGCCTTGAACATGAAAGGCAAAGTTGAGGAATCAGGCTGAGTGGCGGGGGGAGGGAGAGACAGTTTGGAAGCAACGAGGAGTTGCCAGACCTGACCCGGTGGGAGCCGCAGCCCTTCAGCCCAGATCAGCTCAGGGTGCACAGTGAGGTGGGCAAACAGCAGCACTTGGGAGGTGTCTTCCACACTGGAAGAGACCCAGTGGCACAGAGTCTACTCGGCCACCCAGAATGAGTGAAAAGTAGCACTCAAGCAGCTAAAGATAAGTACTTGCGTGTGGCTTACCGCGGGGATTTAAAACAAAACAAAACAAAACAAAAAAATACCCAATTTGGGAAAAACCTCTCTCCCATTTACCTCCCCCTCTCCCCGCTCTGCACCAGGTCCCAGCCAGCTTCAGCGATTGATGAGTCCCCTGGGCCGGAAGTAGGTCCTTAAGGCGCCCTGAGTCATTCTCCCGGTCTTTGAGAGGGAAAATATTAACTAACAGGGAAAAAATAAGCTACCGGCTCCCCTAAGCCACGACCTCAGGGTTGGAACAGTTCCTTTGCCTAGTCACAGGCATAAGGGGTCCACAGACTTTAAATGCCTTTCACCCCTGCATAGGCTTGTGTGGGCCCATTTCAACAGTGTAAGCCCTCCCTACCACAGTACAACCGGGTATATACTTGAAGTCCAACTTGAACTATTTCAGCTGTAAAGTGGCAGGCTTGTGACTTTTGACAGTCCTCTGCCTATTAAGCAGGCTGCCTGCCTGTCCGATTCAGGGGCTTGAGGACTGGTGGCTCCACCTACGCCACCTGCGACAGGGGTCCAACAATAAGTGGTGCCCCCCCGCCAAGTCCTTACAGCCAACAGTGCAGAGTGCTCATAGTCTGACCGCAAAACTCACCTACCTACTTGCTCTAGGGAGCAGGGACATGCTTTCCTTTCAGACACTTGGGCAGCCGTCAGCCCCTGCCTTGCTCAGTGTGTGACCTCCTACTGCAGCCAGATGCCTGTGCCTACACCAATCACCCATGCCTCTCTAAGACTGTAGGTGAGAGACTGCACCACACACTTGGTGATCGACTACCCGGACACCTGAGCTGAATCCATACAAGAAAATTTAATGGACTCCCGTACTCACACACTTAGCAACAGATCTAACTACATGCTAACAGGACGTTAGAGCTTCAAAGGCACCAATAATCAAACTAGCACACACGAGCAGCCTATTTGGACATATGAAAACAAAACAAAACAAGAAGATGGGACACACTAAGCAAATATAAAATTATAATAAAATAATAACAACTTATTGATGGCTTGGAGACAACAGTCAGTATCAAATCATATAAAGAGGCAGACCATGATGGCTTCAGCAAGTTCCCAAAACAAAGAATCAATAAATTTTCTGGAGGAAGAGAGGCAGAATACAAAAGATTAATATACAGAACTCTTCAAGAAATTAGGAAGGAAATTTGTCAAAATGCAGAAAGAGTCAAGGAACACACAGACAAAGCAGTAGCGGAACTTAAAAAGGTTACTCAAGAGCATAATGACAAATTTAATAGGCTGAAAGAATCCACAGACAGACAGGAATCAGCAATCCAGAAGATTAAAATGAAAATTACATAATTAGACAACTGAATAGAAAGTTATAGGAGCAGAATTGAGGCAGTAGAAGTCAGAATTAGTGAGATTAAAGATAAAACACTTGACACCAACTTATATGAGGAAAAAAACAAATAAAAGAATAAAAAAAAAAGTGAAGAAACTCTAAGAGTTATATAGAACTCTATCAAGAGAAATAACCTGCGTGTGATTGGAGTACCAGAACAGGGGTGGATAACAGAAAATACAGAGAGAAATGTTGAAGATTTGTTGACAGAAAACTTCCCTGATATCATGAAAGACAAGAAAATATCTATCCAAGACACTCATCAAACCCCACATAAAGTGGATTCCAAAAGAAAGTCACCAAGATACATTATAATCAAACTTGCCAAAACCAAAGATAAAGAGAGAATTTTAAGAGCAGATAGGGATAAACAAAAAGTCGTCTACAAAGGAGAGTCAAAAAGAATAAGCTCTGACTACTCAGCAGAAACCAAACAGGCAAAAAGGCAATGGGATGACATATACAAAGACTTCAAGGAAAAAAAAATTGCCAGCCAAAAATTATACATTCACCAAAACTGTCTCTCAAATATGATGGCAAAATTAGGGTATTTCCACATAAACGGAAGTTTAGGGAATTTACAAAAACCAAACCAAAATTACAAGAGATACTAAAGGGAGTCCTCTGGTTAGAAAATCAGTTAACATCAGATAACGCAAGACTAGAATACAGGACAGAACAACCAGATATCAACCCAGATAGGGAGGTCACAAAAGTAAATCAAAGCTAAAATACTGAAAATAGGGAAACAGAAATATCAGTATGTAAAAGATGACAACATTAAAACAAAAAAGAGGAACTACTAAATGTAGACATAGACTTTTCATATGAAGAGGAAGTCAAGGCAATATAAAGAAATAAAAGACTGGTATAAACTTAAAAAAATAGGGGTATGTATTAAGGTAACCACAAAGGAAACTAACAATACTACACATCAAAATAAAAAACAACAAAAATATAAATGCTTAGCAAATACAAAATCAACAACAATGAAAAAGATGGAAAGAACATAAAGAAAAACGACTTAGCACAGAAAATTAAATGGAACAAAGAAACTGTCAGCAACACACACAAAAAAAAGACATCAAAATAACAGCATTAAACTCATACCTATAAATAATTACGCTGAATGTAAATGGACTAAATGCACCAATAAAGAGACAGAGAGTGGCAGATTGGATAAAAAAACACGATCCATCTATATGCTGCCTACAACACACACATCAGACTTAAAGACACAAACAAACTAAAACTTAAAGGATGGGAAAAAATATATCAAGCAAATAATATTCAAAAAAGAACAAGAGTGGCAAAACTAATCTCTGAGAAAACACACTTTAAAGTAAAATCCATCATAAAGGATAAGGAAGGAAACTATATGATTAAAGGATCAGTATACCAGGAGGACATAACTATAATAAATATTTACGCACTCAATGACAGGGCTCCAAAATACATAAAACAAACTCTAACAGCATTGGAAATATAGACAGCTCCACAGTAACAGTAGGAGACTTCAACACTCCACTATCGGTGAAGGACAGAACATCCAGAAAGAAGCTCAATAAAGGCACGGAAGATCTAAATGCTACAATCAACCAACTTGATCTCATGGACATATACCTAACACTCCACCCAACAGCAGCCAAGTATACTTTCTTTTCCAACACACATGGAACATTCTCCAGAAGAGACCACATACTAGGCCATAAAGCAAGCCTTAACAGAATCCACAGCATTGAAATATTACAAAGCACATTTTCTGACCATAAAGCCATAAAAGTAGATATCAATAACAGAAAAAGGAAAAAAAAAAAAAAAAAAAACACATGGAAACTGAAGAACACCTTGCTCGAAAACTACTAGGTTATAGAAGAAATTAAGGATGAAATAAAGAAATTCACAGAATCAAACGAGAATGAAAACACATCCTACCAGAACCTTCAGGACAGAGCAAAAGCAGTGCTCAGAGGTCAGTTTATAGCAATAAATGCCCACATCCAAAAAGAAGAAATGGCCATAATCAAAACATTAATCCTACAACAAGAACAAGTAGAAAGAGAGCAGCAAAAGAAGCCCTCGGTCGCCAGAAGAAAGGAAATAACAAGAATTAGAGCACAATTAAATGAAATAGAGAATAGAAAAACAACACAAAGAGTTAACAAGACCAAAAGATGGTTCTTTGAAAAGATCAGCAAAACTGATAAACCACTGGCCAAGCTGACAGAAGAAAAACAGGAGAGGAAGCAAATAACTCACATAAGGAATGAGATGGGTGATATCACAACACACCCAACTGAAATTAAAAGAATCATAACAGAATACTATGAAAAATGGTACTCTAACAAATTTGAAAACCTAGAGGAAACGGACAAATTTCTAGAAACTCACCACCTACCTAAACTAACACAATCAGAGGCAGAACAACTAAATAAACCTGTAACAAAAGAAGAGACTGAAAAGGTAATTTAAAAACTCCCAACAAAACAAAGCCCTAGCCCAGATGATTTCACTGGAGAATTCGACCAAACTTCCAAAGAAGAGTTAACACCACTACTACTAAAGGTATTTCAGAGCACAGAAAAGGATGGAATACTACTAAACTCATTCTCTGAGGCCAGAATAACCCTGATACCAAAACCAGGTAAAGATACCACAAAAAAAAAAAAAAAAAAAAGAAAGAAAAAAAAAATTTACAGACCAATATCCCTCATGAACATACAAACAAAAATCTTAAATAAAATTCTAGCCAACAGAATTCAACAACATATCAAAAAAATAATTCACCATGATCAAGTGGGATTTATACCAGGTATGCAGGGATGGTTCAACATCAGAAAAACAATCAATGTAAACCATCACATAAATAAAACAAAAGACAAGAACCATATGATCTTGTCAATTGATGCAGAAAAGGCATCTGACAAAGTCCAACACCCTTTCATGATAAAAACTCTCAGCAAAATAGGAACAGAAGGGAAATTCCTCAACATAATTAAGGGCAGTTATACAAAACTAACAGCCAACATCACCTAAATGAAGAGAGTTTGAAAGCATTCCCCTTGAGAACGGGAACCAGACAAGGATGCCCTTTATCACGACTCTTATTCAACACTGTGCTGGAAGTCCTAGTCACAGCAATTAGGCTAGAAAAAGAAATAAAGGGCATCCAAATTGGTAAGGAAGAAGTCAAAGTATCTCTATTTACAGATGACGTGATCTTATACACAGAAAACCCCAAAGAGTCCACAAGAAAACTACTGGAACTAATAGAAAATTTCAGTTAAGTATCAGGATACAAGATAATATACAAAAATCAGTTGCATTCCTGTATATCAACAGAGAGAACCTCCAAGAGGATATCATCAAATCAATATCATTTACAATATCCCTCAAGAAGATAAAATACTTAGGAATAAATCTAACCAGAGACGTAAAAGACCTATACAAAGAAAACTACAAGACACTATTGCAAGAAACCAAAAGAGACCTGCATAAGTTGAAAAACATACCTTGCTCATGGACAGGAAGACTCAACATTGTGAAAATGTCAATTCTACCCAAAGTGATCTACAGATACAATGCAATCCCCATTCAAATTCCAGTGGCATTTTTTAATGAGATGGAGAAACAAATCACCAACTTCATAAAGAAAGGGAAGAGGCCTTGGGTAAGTAAAGCATTACTCAAGAAGAAGAACAAAGTGGGAGGCCTCACACTACCTGATTTTAGAACCTATTATACTGCCACAGTAGTCAAAACAGCCGGTACTGGTACAGTAACAGATACATAGACCAATGGAACAGAATTGAGAATCCAGACATAAATTCATCCACCTATGAGCAGCTGATATTTGACAAAGGCCCAAAGTCCATTAACTGGGGAAAAGACAGTCTCTAACAAATGGTGCTGGCATAACTGGATATCCATCTTCAAAAAACTGAAACAAGACCCATACCTCACACCACGCACAAAAACTAACTCAAAATGGATCAAAGACCCTAAATATAAAATCAAAAATGATAAAGATCATGGAAGAAAAAATAGGGACAACGCTAGGAGCCCTAATACATGGCAAAAACAGAATACGAACCATAAGTAATAGTGCACAAACACCAGAAGAAAAAGTAGATAACTGGGAGCTTCTGAAAATCAAACACTTATGCTCATCAAAAGACTTCACCAAAAGAGTAAAAAGACAACCTACAAACTGGAAAAAATTTTTGGCTACAACAAACCTGATCAGCGCCTGATGTCTAAAATCTATAAGATACCGCAAAACCTCAACAACAAAAGGACAAAGAACCCAATTAAAAAATGGGCAAAGGATATGAACAGGCACTTTGCCAAAGAAGACATTCAGGTGGCTAACAGACACATAAGGAAATGCTTATGATCATTAGCTATTAGAGAAGTGCAGATCAAAGCTACGAGATACCATTTCACCCCAACAAGGCTACCATTAATGCAAAAAAACACAAAATAATCAATATTGGAGAGATTGCAGAGAGACTAGAACAATTATACACTGTTGGTGGGAATGTAAAATGGTTCAACCACTATGGAAATTGATTTGGCACTTCCTTAAAAAGCTAGAAATAGAAGTACCAAATGATCCAGGAATCCCACTCCTGGGAATATATCCTAGAGAATTAAGAGCCATCACACAAATAGATATTTGCACACCCATGTTCATTGCAGCATTGTTCACAATAGCTAAAAGATGGAAACAACCTAGGTGCCCATCATCAGATGTGTGGATAAACAAATTATGGTATATTCACATAATGGAATACTACATACTGATAAGTTAACAACGATGAATTCATGAAACATAACGTGGAGGAATCTGTAAGGTATTATGCTGAGTGAGCTTAGTTGCAAAAGGACAAATATTGTACAAGACCACTATTATAAAAACCCAAGAAAAGGTTTAAAAACAGAAGACAACATTCTTTGATGGTTATGAGGGTGAGGAGGGAAGGAGAGGGGTACTTACTAACTAGAAACTAAACAAGAATTATCTTAGATGAAGGGAAGGACAGCACACACTACAGGGGAAGTCAGCACAACTGGACTAAACCAAAGCTAAGCAATTTCCTGAATACAACCAAGCATGTCAAGGGACAGAGTAGCAGAGGTGGGGGTCTGGGGACCATGCTTTCAGGAGACATCTAGGTCAACTGGCATAACAAACTTTTTTAAGAAAATGTTCTGCGTCCCACATTGGTGAGTGGTGTCCGGGGTCTTAAAAGCTAGTGAGCGGCCATCTAAGATGCAGCAATTGGTCCCAACCCACCTGGAGTAAAGGAGAATGAAGAACACCAAACACACAAGGAAAGTATCAGCCCAAGACACAAAAGGGCCACATAAATCAGAGACTTCATCAGCCTGAGACCAGAAGAACTAGATGGTGCCCAGCTAACACAATGACCACCTTGACAGCGAAAACGACAGTGAGTTCCTGATGGAGCAGGAGAAAAGCTGGGTGCAGAACTCAAATTCTAGTAAAAAGACCAGACTTAATGGTTTAGTTAAGACTGGAGGGACCCTGGAAGATGTAGCCCCTGGGCTCTCTGTTAGCCCAAAACTAAAACCATTCCTGAGGCCAACTCTTCAAACAAAGATTAGACTGGACTATGGGACATAAAATGATACTTGTGAAGACTGTGCTTCTTAGCTCAAGTAGATACATGAGATTAAAAGAGCAGCTCTCATCCAGAGGTGAGATGAGAAGGCAGAGAGAGTCAGGAGCTGGTTGAATGGACAAGGGAAATTGGAGGTGGAAAGGAAGAATGTGCTGTCACAGTATAGGGAGTGCAAGTAGGGTCACAAAACAATGTATGTATAAATTTTTGTACGAGAGACTAACTTGAATTGTAAACTTTCATTTAAAGCACAATTAAAAAAAAAAAAAAAATCCCTGACCAAAAATTAATCCTGCCAGTGGTCTTTTTTCACAGAAAATTGCTAACCTTTTCTTTCCAGTTCTAAGCCAGGATTACTTGATTTAAATGTCAAAAGGTATCTGGCTGCCAGAGACCACCTTGTGACCTGATAATTGGCTGATCTCAGTAAAATGGGGAGAGCAGGATTCACTCAATCACATTAAGATTATCCAATGGTTGATCTGTTCTTCTCCCTCCTGTTCTCTTTATAAGCCTCATTGTAATTAGCTTACTTTAAGCCATTTGCTTTTTTTGGAATCAGAATGATCTACCTATATGCAGATATAATAATGGCCCAGAAGAAACCTCATGTTTTCATTCGAGTTTTATTTTTAACAGTACTCATCTTTTATTATTCATCTTAACCCAACTTCAGGTTTTCAGATTTTCAACTTGAGGAAGTGAAAATATTAATTTTTCCCAAGACTCTTGGGTTCTGTTTTCTCATCCTCCAATTTTCACCTCTCCCTTTCCAGCAACATTAATCTGGGCCTCTTTTTTTTTTCACTTTTTTCCCCCAGATATATCTCATATCTCCCCTTTCATAAATTCATTCTATTCCTGCTTCTTACCTGTCTCACTTTCTTGTGTAAAACGTTTATATTCAACTGGAATTTATTTGTTTTACTCTTCTCAATTACACAGAAAATTCCTCTGCTTTACAATGAACTTATTTCAAATTTTACCTCTCATTAATATGTGTATCTGTTGCCACTTCAGCCTAAGAAGGAGATTCTTAAATTAAAATGTGCCATCAAACCTGTTGCCGCTGAGTTGATTCCAACTCACACAGACCCTACGGAACAGAGTAGATGTGCCCCATAGGGTTTCCAAGGAGTGGCTGGTAGATTTGAACTGCTGACCATTCAATTAGCAGCCAAGATCTTTACCACTGCACCACCAGGGTGCCGCAGGCATGACAATTTTAATTTTCTAAGCACTAAATCTTGATCTATCTCTGTTGTTGTTAGGTGCTGTTGAGTTGGTTCCGACTCGTAGGGACCCTATGTACAACAGAATGAAACACTGCCTGGTCCCACGCCATCCTCACAATCATTGTTATGCTTGAGTCTGTTCTTGCAGCCGCTGTGTCAATCCATCTCACTGACGATCTTCCTCTTTTTCGCTGACTCTCTACGTAGCATGATGTCCTTCTCCAGGGACTGGTCCGTCCTGATAACAGGTCCAAAGTTATGTGAGATGAAGTCTCGCCGTCCTTGCTTCTAATAAGCATTCTGGCTGCACTTCTTCCTAGACAGATTTGTTTGTTCTTCTGGCAGTCCACAGTATATTCAATATTCTTCACTGACACTATAATTCAAAGGTACCAATTCTTCTTCAGTCCTCCTTATTCACCACCCGGCTTTCAGATGCACATGAGGCAATTAAAAACACCATGGCTTGGGTCAGGTACACCTTAGTCCTTAAAGTGACGTCTTTACTTTTTAACACTTTAAAGAGATCTTTTGTAGCAGACTTGTCAATGCAATGTGTTGTTTTATTTCTTGACTGCTGCTTCCATGGTGTTGGTTGTGGATCCAAGAAAAATGAAAATCTTTACAAGTTCAATATTTTCTCTGTTTATCATGATATTGCTTATTGGCCCGGTTGTGAGGATTTTTCTTTATGTTGAGTGTAATCCATATGGAAGGCTGTGGTCTTTAATCTTCATCAGTAAGCGCTTCAAGTCACTTTCAGCAGCAAGGTTGTGTCATCTGCATATTGCAGGTTGTTAATAAGTCTTCCTCCAGTCCTGATGCCTGTTCTTCATATAGTCCAGCTTCTCGGATTATTTGCTCAGCATAGAGACTGAATAAGTACGGTGAAAGGATACAACACTGACACACCTTTCTTGACTTAAAACCACGTTGTATCTCCTTGTTCTGTTAGAACGACTGCCTCTTGGGCTATGTACAGGTTCCTCATGAGCACAATAAGTGTTCTGGAATTTCCATTCTTCGCAATACTATCCATAATTTGTTATGATCCACAAAGCTGAATGCCTTTGCATAGTCAATAAAACACAAGTAAGCATCTTTACGGTATTCTCTGCTTTCAGCCAGGATCCATCTGGCATCAGCAATACCCCTTGTTCGACGTCCGCTTCTGAATCTGGCTTGAATTTCTGGCAGTTCCTTGTTGATGTACTTCTGCAACCGATTCTGAATGATCTTCAGCAGCATTTTACTTGCGTGCAATATTAATGATATTGTTCGATAATGTCCACATTCTGCTGGATCACCTTTCTTTGGAATGGGTACAAATACGACTTCTTCCAGTCAATTGGACAGGTAGCTGTCTCCCAAATTTCTTGGCATAGTCGTGTTAGCACCTCCAGCGCCACATCCGTTTGTTGAAACATCTCAACTGGTATTCTGTTAATTCCTGGAGGCTTGTTTTTTGCCAATGCCTTCAGTGCAGCTTGGACCTCTTCCTTCAGTACCATAAGTTTTTGATCATATGCTACCTCCAGAAACGGCTGAATGTCAACCAACTCTTTAGATTCTCTTTTTTCTACCAATTTTAACCATTCCCAAACTGTGGCTTGCTCTCAAAATTACTCTACAACCAATCAACTCTAAAACTATCTCAGATATACTGAATCCAAATTTCTTTGCCCTCCTCAAATCAAGAAATATTTGCATTCTTACTGTGGGGCCCTTACTGTGGTGGTCAAAAGCCTTGCTGAATTTAACCTTATGCCTCCCCAAATTATTAGGACATACACCCTTATAACTATGGCCAATTAAGTTCCTGCAATTCACTTCCTGATTGCTCTTCATGTAAAATTTGCTCTCTTCAAAGAAACTGAAATTCAAAAGCTAGGCAAACTAACTCAATTTTCTTTCTCATCCTAATTATTGCTAATCATGTTAGTTCTTGACTCTTGGGTCCTTTAAATCTCATCTACTTCCTTACCTTCTAAATAGCCTTGTATCCACATTGTATAGAGACCTTTTCCACTCGGGACACAAAACATGATTCAAAGTAACCTAACTTGCTTTTCTTATCAGGGTGCTTGCCCCAATTTAATAAGAAATAGTTACAACTAGCTACCCAAAGCAAAATTAACCACCTACCCTTTCAAATAAAATGTATTTCATATAACTTTAAGCCAGGAAAATTTACATGGTTTTCTTGTCTATATGGAATGCAAATTCCTTCAAGAAAAAAAGCAATAAACAATTTTAAAAAGATTTTGGACAGAGGATTAGAGACTAAGCCAGCACTAACCATGACACACCAAATGTAGGCCAGTGCGGAAGATCAAATATCAAGGCTACTTCTATTCTGAGCTGACAGAAGTACATGTCCTACTCTTTTCCAAGTCAGAGGTTAGCAATTTTTTTTAAATTACATTTACTGCAAACTTTATGTAAAGCTCTAAAAATCTAGGTAAAGTTAGAAGTTAAAATAAAACCAAAAACTAAACCTGTAGTGACCCTATAGGTCAGACTAGAACAGCCCCCACAGGGTTTCCAAGGAGCGGATGGTGGATTAGAACTGCCGACCTTTTGGTTAGCAGCCAAACTCTTAACCATTGTGCCACCAGGGCTCCGCCCAAGTTAAAGCCCGTTCAACAATTAAACTTTTCCTTATAGCAGACTTACAAGGTCTAGCTGATAGTCTAATTATTTCAAATAAGGGATGACTAACATACAATTGAAAATAGTAAAGTATCATTTATCACAGTGTAGCATGAATTTGAATTTCTGCCCCCAAACTTACTAATAGGCAGTATAACAGTGGTTAAGAGCAAATTCTGCAGCCAGGATACCTGGGTTCAAATCCCAGCTCACCACTTAACTATGTTTGGCTTCTGTCAACCTCCTTTACCTCACCGTGCCTTAGTTTTTTCATCTATAAAGTGGGGATGATAATAGTACCTACCTCATAGGGTTATTATGAGGATTAAATGAGTTAATATTGACAAAGCACTGAGAAAACAGTTTTGCACACAATAAATGTTTAATAAATAAATCAACAAGACCTTGGGCAAGTAAGTTACAGATGCCTTCAAAGTGAGATGCATATTATGCCAGAACTTTGTGAATTAGGTGGTGCAGTGGGTAAGAGCTACGGCTGCTAACCAAAAAAGTCAGCAGTTCAAATCCACCAGCTGCTCCGTGGAAACTTTACAGGGCAGGTCCATTCTGTCCTACAGGGTCATTATAAGGTGAAATTGACTCGACAGCAACTTTTTTTAAAAAAATACAAATGCTAAATTACTCAGAACGTATGGGAAAAACAGTAATGCTAAATGTGAGCAACAACAAATAAAAATTAAAAAAAGTACTTATAGAAAATGTAAGAAGTCCTGGCCGTGCAATGCTTAAGTGCTCAGCTGCTAACCAAAAGGTCAGTGGTTCAAACCCACCCAGCGGCTCCCTGGGAGAAGAGACCTGGCAAGCTGTTCCCGTAAAGATTACAGCCTAGGAAACCCTATGAAGCAGTTCTACTCAGTCATCTAGGGTTGCTATTAGTCAGAATCGACCTGATGGCAAACAACAAATAGCCCTGTGTCTTAGTTATCTAGTGCTGCTATAACAGAAGTACCACAGGTGGATGGTTTTAACAAATGAAAGCTGATTATCTCACAGTTAGTGGGTTAGAAGTCCGAATTCAGGGTGCCAGCTCCAAGGGAAGACTTTCTCTTTCTGTTAGCTCTGGATGAAGGTCGCTGTCATCAATCTTCCTTGGTATAGGACCTTCTCTAGGGACCCCAGGTCCAAAGGACAGGCTCTGCTCATTGCACTACTTTCTTGGTGGGATGAGGTTCCCCTATCTCTCTGCTCACTTCTATCTCAAGAGATTGATTTAAAATACAACCTAATCTTGTAGATTAAGTCCTGCCTCATTAACATAACTGCCTCTAATCCTGCCTCATTAACATCATACAGATAGGATTTATAACACATAGGAAAATCACATCAGATGACAGAATGGTGGACAATCACACAGTACTGGGAATCATGGTCTAGCCAAGATGACACATATTTTGGGGGGGACACAATTCAATCCATAACATTCTACCCTTTGGCCCCCCCCAAATTCCTGTCTTTGCCACATGTAAAACACATTTATCACATCATATCATAGCAAAAGTCTTAAATCAATGCCAAGTCCAAAATCTCATCTGCAAAATTCCTCTTCATCTGTGAAATCTAGAATACAAATTATTTGCTTCCAAAGTACAATGGTGGAACAGGCACAAGTTATACATTTCCATTACAAATGGGAGAAACTGGAGGGAAAGAGGGGGTAATAGGCACCAAGCCAAGTCAGCAGAACACATTACATTAGCTCTCAAGGCTTGAAAATGATCCACTGTTCTCTGAGACCATTTAGACAATGGCCTTGCCCGCCAGACTATATATACTGGCCACACTCTCCGGATTCTGAGTAGAGGCCCCTTGGCCCTGGACTTCAGCTCCGCCTTCCAGGCCCTTTGGAAAGGCAACTCTGCTCCATCCAATTTGGGCAGCCCCAATCTCTTCATCCATCTAAGTGGCAACTCCACCCTTTGAGACCCCAGAGGTCGTGGCCCTAAGCTTCGAGCCTGAGGCAGCTCCTTGTCTCTTCAGTTTCTGCTTCCTGGTTACCTGGCTTCTCAGCCCCTCAAGCCTCAATGCCTGCATCTGCCCTGCTGAGGCAAGTGTTCCAAAGCTCTAGCTCCACCAATAAGTGCCTGAAGGCACCCTACTCTGCCAGTAAACTTTGGTGGGAAGGCAGTCAGCCCTCTTGCTCTGTGGGTTGGCAAGCCTAACTCCATTGATAAGTGCTCAGAGGCACCCTACTCCGCCAGGATGCCTCCTGCCTAAGGCACTCAGCTCTCTTGCTCCAAGGGTCAGCTCCAGCACTGTCTAGCACCAGTCTCCTGGTTTTGCTGCTGCCGTTTGTCTGCTGCTGCTTCTCACTGTTTGCCAGGCCATAGTATTAACACTTTTCCTCACTTCTTTCTGAGCCCTCACAAGAATTGTCTTTGATGTCCGTAACTCCACCAACAGTCTCTTCAAGGGAACGCAGGCTTTTACTATTAGGCACTTTATAACTCTTCCAGCCTCCATCCATTCAGTTTCAAAACTGCTTCCACATTTTAGGTATCTGTTAGAGTAGCACCCCACTCTCAGCATCAAATTCTGTCTTAGTTATCTAGCGCTGCTACAACAAATACCGTAAGTGGATGGCTTTAACAAAGAGGAATTTATTCTCTCACATTCTAGGAGGCTAGAAGTCCAAATTCAGGGTGCCAGTTCCAGGGGAAGCTTTCTCTCTGTGGTCTCTGGAGAAAGGTCCTTGTCATCAATCTTCCCTGGTCAAGGAGCTTCTCATCAGCACAGGGATGCCAGGTCCAAAGCACATGGTATTCTCCTGGCTCTTGTTTCTTGGTGGTATGAGGTCCCCATGTCTCTCTTGATACCTTCTCTCTTTTATATCTCAAGACAGAATGACTGAAGACACAACCTGTAGATTGAGTCCTGCCTCATTAACATAACTGCCTCTAATCCCACCTCACTAACATCATAGAGGTAGGATTTACAACACATAGGAAAATCACATCAGGTGACAAAACGGTGGACAATCACACAATACTGAGAAATCATGGACCAGCCAAGTTGACATGCATTTTCTGGGGGGACACAATTCAATCCATAATATCCTGCTACATACTTTTTATTTTATCTGTTAATTCTTCTGAATACTGAGGTTACCCTTTTAAAACAAAACAAATTTTACATTTTTTAAAATTTTAAATAACTTCTAGTGGAATTTTTCACAAAAATATACTACTCACCATCTTGTCCTATTAAGTCTTTGAAAATGAAGTGTCCCCTCGTACTTTTGAAATGATCGAGTATCTACATCATTTTCAACCCCTAAGGTACTTCCCTCCCCATTTACACCCAAAATAAGAGTAACAAAAAAAAAAAGAGAAAAAAAAAATCCCTTGACCAGCTAACTTAAAAGAACAGCCAACCCTCTATCTTACCTTCTACTCATTCCTCTCAGTGTCCCCAGGTGGTGCAAACGGTGAAGCTCTTGCCTACTAGCCAAAAGGTTGGAGGTTCGAACACACCCAGAAGCACCTCAGAAGACAGGCCTGGTGCTCTGCTTCCAAAAGGCCACACAGCCTTGAAAACCCTCAGGAACAGTTCTACTGTGTACACATGGGATCACCACGTGGCGGAACTGACTCAACGGCAACTAACAACTAATTCCTTTATCCTTGTAATTTGGTTGCTGCTCTTACAACTCTCCTGAAACATGCCCTGCTCCCTGGCATGTATGGCCCACCTCATACACTGGTATAGTGTTTCAGTGGTAGAATTCTCATCTTCCATATGAGACATATGGGTTTGATTCCAGCCCAATGTACCTCATACGCAGCCATCACCCATCTGTCAGTGGAGGCCTATGTGGTGATATGATGCTGTAAGGTTTCAGTGGAGCTTCCAGGTTAAGACAGACTAGGAAGAAAGGCCTGGCAATCTACTTCAAAAGCCCTATGGATCACAACGGTCTGATCCACAATAGATCACGGGGATGGCGCAGTACCACACTTGCTTCTATTGTGTATAGAGCTGCCATGAGTCAGGGACGACTGGAAAGCAGCTAACAACAACAAACCCCTTTTCTCCTGGACCTCTCTGTACCATCAAACAATGGTTGGCTCACTCAATAAACATTTATTGGGCTTCCCTTTTGTTTTCCCTACAAAATTCTGATCCAAACCTCTAACCGAATCTTTGCAATTAAAGAGAAGCAATTTATCCTCATTAGTATAATGGTAAGTTTCCCCGCTAGACTGGTTCAAATCTAGGAAGATAAGGGTAAATTTCAAGGTAACCACAAAGAAAGTTAACAAATCTACTCATCAAAATAAAGAAGAAAAACATAAAGTCTCAGTGAAAACAAAACCTACAAAAACAAAAGAAAAAAAAAAATCCACAAACAAAAGGAACTCAACACAGGAGAGTAAGAGGAACAAAGAAAACGTCAGCACCGCAAAAAAAAGCACTACAAAATGCAATCTCACTCCTAGGAATATATCCTAGAGAAATAAGAGTTGTCACACTAATAGACATATGCACACCCATATTTATTGAAGCACTGTTCACAATAGCAAAAAGATGGAAACAACCTAGATGCCCATCAACAAATGAATGGATAAACAAACTATGGTACATACACACAACGGGGTATTATACAAAGATAAAGAACAATGATGAACCTGTGAAGCATCTCATAACATGGATGAAACTGGAGGATATTATGCTGAGTGAAATAAGTCAATCACAAAAGGACAAATTTTGTATGAGACCTCTACTGTATAACTCATGTTTAAAAGTTTACACAAAAAGAAACAATCTTTGTTGGTTACGGTGGGAGGGGAACTAAACAGGTAAGTCGTAACTTTGGTGAAGGGTTAAGACAGTACACATTACTGGGGAAGCCAGCACAACTTATACAAGGAAAGGTCGTGGAAGTTCCATAGATACTTCCAAACTCCCTGAGGGACTGAATTCCTGGGCAGAGGGCTGTGGGGACCATGGTCTTGGGGAACATCTAGCTCAACTGGCATAACACAGCTTATAAAGACAACGTTTTACATTCTACCTTAGTGAGTAGCGTCTGGGGTCTTAAAAGCCTGTCAGCAGCCCTCTAAGATACTCCACTGGCATCATCCCTTCGGGAGCAAGGGAGAATGAAGAGAACAAGATACAAGGAAAAGATTAGTCCAAAGGACTAATGGACCACAGCTACCACAGCCCCCACCAGACTGAATCCAGAACAGCTAGATGGTGCCCAACTACCACTTCTGACTGCTCTGACCGGGCTCACAATAGAGGGTCCTGGACAGAGCTGGAAAAGAATGTAGAATGGAATTCTAACTCACAAAAAAA
>NW_004443945.1:33392757-33412412 GCF_000243295.1 Trichechus manatus latirostris
CGCTCCCGAAGTTCACCATTCAGCCAGGGATTGGACAGCCTCATAAAACAAAACAGGACTAATGAGGCACAGCAGTCCAGGGACAAGGACTAGAAGGCAGGACGGGACAGAAAAGCTGGTGATAGGGAACCCAACGTCGAGAAGGGACAGCGTATGTCATGGGGTTGTTAACCATGGTCATAGGGCAATATGTATACTGTCTACTGAGAAACTATTTGTTCTGGAGACCTACATCTAAGGTAAAAAAAAGAATTATCTATGTAAGCTCAAACTGACAACAGCAACTCAAAAGGTTTCATGGGAAGACTAGGGGACAGTGAGTTGAAGATAATGGTGATGGAATAATTTGGAAAAGGAGAGTGAGAATAGCAGCACAACTGGAAGAATGTAATCAATGTCACTGAATTGTACATGTAGAAACTTTCGATATGGTGTAACTTTGGCTATGTATACTTTCACCAAAAAAAAGGTCCTCAAGGTCGAGAAGGGAGAATGTTGACATGTTGTGGGGTTGTTAACTAACGTCATAAAATATGCGTACTGACTGTTTAATGAGAAACTATTTGTTCTGTAAACCTTCATTTAAAGTATAATAAAAAAAAATTAAAAAAGAAAAAAGAGAATCAATTTACCACGCAGCAAGAAAAAGGTGATCAATAATCAAACTAGTTATTAGGCATTTCTTAAAACAAGTTTTCTGAATTAAGTCATTCAGCATACGTGTACTAGGCACGTTTCCAGGTAATATGTTAAACCCTAGGAATATAAAAATCATAAGATATGCTCTCTGTCCTTAAAGAGTTTATAATTTAATAGTGAAAACAAACAAGTAAATCACCAGTTTTAAGCTCACTGACAGGGGCGAGAGTACAGAAAGTACTATGGAACCACAAACAAGAAGCATCTTAACTGGATTTGGTGGTGAGAGGTATGAGGGGTATCAGGAAAGAATTCTGACAGCTGAGCTGAGTTGTGGAGGATTTCTACTTAGGGGGTGCATAGATAAAAGGAAAGAAATGCTTTCAAGACGTTTGGTGCTCAGAGAAGTAAGATCAATACAGGCAGGGAATATAAAAGTAGTTGTGCTCAGGGAGGGATGTGGGGAGAGAAACCACTAAGGTAGAAATTCCGTACCATGAAGAGTACTAAGAAAGCTATAGAGAGCCACTAAATTTTTGGCAGAAAAGGAATACTTTTATTTTAGAAAAATCACTCTGGCAGTACTGCGAGGGTAGCCTGAAAGTGGGGTCAAAGAATGGTCTGAAATTGGGGAGAAAGAGGAGGGAGCAGAATCGATAATAGCTGGTGGGCTAACCAGACGCAAGGATAAAACAAAGGGAGAAATTCAAGATGACTCCCAGATTTTGTCTCGGCCAACTAGAATGACGATGTCAGCCAGCAAGATAGGAAAATCATAAAAAGAAGCATAGTATGAAGGAAAAATGATGAATTTGAAATGTGTTGTTTGAAGCCTATGAGACATACAAATGGTGCTGTCCAGTAAGCAGTTAGCCAATTGCTTAGAATCCCTTAACTAAATTACCTCTCACCATTCCACCAAAACAACCCCCATTTCCAGCACCATCATTTCTCATTCAACTACAAGAGCAGTTTCCTAAACGGTCTCCCTGATTCCACTGTTTACTCCCCGCCCCCCATATCCATCCTCTGTCTAGCAGTCCTATCTTGGAGTCCCAGGGTGGCGCGCAACTAACTGAAAGGTTGGTGGTTCGAACCCACCCAGAGGTGCCTCAGGAGGCAGGCCTGGCTATCTGCTTCTGAAAAGTCACAGCCTTGAAAACCTTATAGAGCAGTTTTACTCTGTACACATGGAGATCATCATGAGTTGGAACTGACTCAACAGCAACCAACAACAACATCTAGCAGAGTCACCTTTCAAAAACAGGACACATCACAATTCCACTTCACAATCCAATGTTCTCTCATTGTACCTAGAATAAATCCAAACACATACATGGCCTTATGTGATCTGCACCCCCTCCTCTCTTCCCTTCGGTCCCCTCCCTTGTCCCCCTTGAGCAGTGTTTCACCTTCACTGGCAATCTTACCACCCCTCAATCTAATTACCTTATGTTACCATGGGGCCTTTGCAGTCACTGCTCCATTCTTCTCAGTCTTTAGGGCTCAACTCAAATGTGATCTCTTCAGAAAGAATTCCCCGACCAGCCTAGGTAAAGCAAGACCTTCATTCCTCCAACTTTACCACTTTACTTTACCTTACCTAGCAATTCACAATCATTTATGTCCATACATTTTGTCCTCTCATGTCTGTCTCCATCCCCCCTCCACCCCAGGTAGAATCCATGAGGACAGAGACTCTCTTATTTACCACTCTTTTCTCACAACACAGACTAGGGCCTGGCAGAAGGAAGGTCCCGAATAAATAATTACTGACTGACTGGGACACAGCTCAGTAAAGAGATCTATGCTGGACATAAAGGTATACATGACATCTGATAAACAAAGTTCAGAGTAAATTGGAAGCCAACTCTGCCGTGGCAGGCACTTTGCTGATAGACTGTACGTGAAATCATCCAGAAGGCCAACTGCATACAATTAGCAGAACACCAACATTGAAGGGCTGAACAGTTGATAAAAACTATGCTCAGGGAGGAGGAAAATCAGAAGAAAACACCAAGAATTTCAAGGAGGAAATAGTAGCCAACCCCACCTAAATGCCCTAGTAAGATCAGTTTAAGACAGAAAGAGAAGGAGAGAAAGAAATGTTTGCTGGACAATATGGAAGTTACCAAGTTTTAGCAAGGGAAATTTTAACAGAATGGTAGGACCGGAAGCCACTGGCTTAAGAAGTATTATCAACAGCCAGAAACCTCTTTTCAGACGTTTGACTTTAAAGAAAAAGGAAGATATAGGCTTAAAGGGAAGTGTTTATTTCTGAAGACAGAAGAGACTTGAACACATTCACAGGCAGGAAGAAATTGAAATCACAAAAAAGACAATGAATCATAGAAGAGACAAAGCGAGGTCTCTAAGAAGGCAAGAATGGTTGAGATCTAAAACAGAGGTATAGACAGAAACAGCTCTTCTGCTAAAATTAGAGAGAGAAAGAGATGGGTGTCAATGTAGATACATCTGAAAGTGTCTGGAAAGGAAGTTTAAGGAGGTTTTACCTAATGCCTCCAATTTCCTTAGTGAAGTGGGAGGCACTCTTTGAGACACTGGGAATACAATGGTCAATAAAAATAGAATTTCCTGTTTTAACAGGGATGTGGCTCGGTAAGGAATTTGAGCAAGAAATAAATTTTAGAATGACTGCTGAAGGAAATGGAGATAGACGGAGACACGGGCCTAGCTAAGCAGTGGCATCAATCCCCACAGATGTATGAATTTTTCCCAGGCCATGTTTAGAAGCAATGATATCAATGTTTAGAGCTATTTAGGGCATAGGCTCCAGAAGAGAAAAGGGCACACTCCAGCTACTATGAAACTACTTCCAGTCACTCAAACGCATCATGTATACACCCACTCTCTCACCTCCATTAATTAAAATTCAGCTAGAAAAAAACTAAGATGACTGGATTCTTCAGAAAAGCTCTTTACCCAAAGCTCACTCTTCACACATACTTCTAATCCATTGCCAGTCTTCCCCAACCTGGTTGCCCGTCAAAATCACCTGGGGACTGTGTTGGGGGCCATAGATTCTCACTCAGATTTGGGTACCAATGGTTTTCTACATGTTATTCTTACCTCTCAAATATCTAAATTCTACTCATTCTTCAAGATTCAACTCAAGTGTCATATCTCTAATTTTGGAGTAGCTGCTTAGTGTCTTCATAGCACTGTAATCATTTAATCTTTCCCATTATACTGTAAATTTCCTTATTACCACTCATTTCTGTAATTCCAGCTGCTAGTCCAGTGTCTGGCCCTTAGTAAATACTCAATAAATGTATGTTATACACCACAGATTTGAAACTTTAAATTAAAATACTATGAAGAAAACCCCATACAGGTGAGATTATAAACCACCTACACCCTCTTTTGGAAACCCTGGTGGCATAGTGGTTAAGAGCTACAGCTGCTAACCAAAAGGTCGGCAGTTCAAATCTGCCAGGCGCCCCTTGGAAACCCTATGGGGCAGTTCTACTCTGTCCTATAGGGTCGCTATGAGTTGGAATCAACTCGACGGCAATGGGTTTGGTTTGGTTTTTGCTACACCCTCTTTCAGTTTTGTCTTAATTCTGAGCTCTAAGAGCTGAAAGTCCATGCCCACTTCACCAACATGATCATCTCCACAGCCCCAAATAAATGTTCAAAACAAAAGTAAAGGATATGCTACCTAAGATGCTAGTTTGACTTATTAATTAAAATACTCAAATACTCAAAGCGGCAAAAGTATATAAACAAAAGAAATGCTCATTAAATTTGGCCAGTTCCCAGGATCCAAGCAATATGCTAATACTTCAGTAGTAGTATGCTAACCCCAGATTATACATCAATCCGACTCTGAAAGTTTGGGGAAAAGATGACTGCTCAAAACATAATACAAATTTTCCCATAGAAACAATGTTATAAATGATGACAAGAATCCAGACCAAGCCACAAAAACCTACTGGACCCATGATATAGCTGAATTACTTTCACAATCTAAGGAAACCTACTGTTCCACAGAGATGGCTCAAGGCTTCCACAGACATTTATTTGACTATAGAATGCTGCTGATAAATCGAAGGAAAATTTCAAAGTAAACTTAATGATGAGACCGAGAAAAGGTACCAAAACTACTTTGCATGTTGTCTGGTACAGAGTAAATATTCAATAAATTATAGCTATTTTAATCCAAAATCCCTGATTTTAAACTTGTGTGTTCATCAAAACAGCTTCACTTTTCTCACTGAAAATCAGACTGTACATTCCGAGAGTGCTGGGACAAATCCTCACCATTGTATCCACCCTGCTTAGCTAGAAGCCTGGCGCACCAAAACAAAAAAACAGCTGCTGTCGAGTTGATCCCACCTCCTGGCAACACCACGTGTGTCAGAGAAGAACTGTATGCAATAGGATTTTCAATGACTGATGTTTCAAAAATAAACCACCAGGACTTTCTTCCGAGGCATCTCAAGGTAGACTTGAATTGTCAACCTTCTAGGTACTAGCGAAGTATCCTAATTGTTTGCATGACCCAGGGACTCTGCCTAATAGGCGGTGCTTAATACATAGTTACTAACGAAGGATACTTATTGTCAACTGAATCTTAAAAACAACTAAGTAAGCATAGGCTCTAAAACCATGCTTTAGTTTTAAGGTGTGCTTCCAAATGAACCACTATACTCTTACATTTTTTTTTTCCTTTAAAATTATCATCAAAATGAAAAACTGTAAGAATGCATGCAAAAATACTCCTCTTAGAGTCTCCAATTTAGAAAACACTGTTCTAGACAACAAACAGTTCCATTAAATGCCTGAGTGAGACAAGGCATCTAAATTTCTCTTGGCCTTAATTATTTTATTAAATGAGATGGCCTGCAGAAAACACTGATATTACTTAGCTCAGAATTACTTACCTAAAAGGTTTCATAGTTCATGAAAACCGGAAATAACAACAAATCACTCAGAATAATTTGCTAATTCAACTCACAACTGTTTTCATTTTTACACCATTGTTTTCCTCAAACACACCTTTTTACAAAGTTGCAATCCTAATGTACAAATCATTTTGTATTTTTACTTTCCCCTTCCATTTACAGTAAGAACTGACAACTGCAAACCTGATAGAGCCCTTGACCAATATCAGAGAACAATTTAATTTACACTATAGCAGTGAAAACATAACTTTGACAACAATATTCTAGAAGGCCACAAGATGGTGACAATGCTCTATAAAATGCACCCTTTTATTTTTAAAATTAAATTATACCAACTTTTTCCCAAAATATGAAATTAAGTTTTCCTCAACTGTAAATTAATGGTAAGATATCAAAATATGTTTATACTTTGTTTACTGGAAAACATTAGTGAGAAAGAATAATGCTTTCACCAAATTTAACAACAACTATTCTAATTTTTAAGCTAAACAGCCATGGTCCTTAAAAGCAAAACAAACGAAAATAAGACTTAAGCACCATTACTGTGTTTTTTATCACAATGACCTTTCCTTCTCTACCTGCTCTATCTCACCAGGTCATAAAAAAATCTGAAGCATAATTTTACTTATCATACACAACCGACTAACTTTATTTTTTATGTTCTTAATTTAAGGAGATGATTCCTATTTCTCTGTTTTAAAAGAACTGATACCAAAATTTATTTAAGTCAACAAAACCATGCCAAAATGTTACCAGACATGAGAATGAAGCAGTTCCTTTTCTTTCTAATTTTCTATAATTTCTCAATTTCTTATGAAATGTAATATTATGCTTACATTGCAAAAATACCAAAACTTTTAAAGCAAAAAAATGTATGTTTGGTCATTTTTTTCCATGCCTTACTGAACGCAAGTAGAAAAGAGGTTTCCCATCCCTGTGCTGTATAATGTCAGTTAAGAAAATATAATTCAAATAACAATAAGCATCTTAAAACCTGGGTCCTGAATTTACAGAATCAACTTAAGTTGATTCCATATTCATATATTTATATGAATACTTACATCCACATAAAAAGGGCTGTGTGTAAATACTCATTAGGCAGAAGGGTAAGATGACAGAGCCTAACTATCCGGGTGGGACCTCCTGCACTTGCATGGGATATCTAAGCAAAGCTGGACACAAGGGTCTTAAACCTGGAATCTGAACCAGGGCTCTGACTCTAAACCAGTAAGAATAACAGTGACCACAACATGTTTGGTAGAGGGTTAGCGAAAATGAGAGAAACCCTCAATGAGACAGACTGACACAACAGCCACAACAATGAGCTTAAACATATCAAAGTCATGAAAATGGCGCAGGACCGGGCATCATTTCATTCTGCCACACATAAGGTCACCATGAGTTGGAGCCAACTTGATGGCAACTAACAACATGTGTCAGTCACTTTATAAAAAAGTTATCTCCAATTTTATCAGTTACTCTTCACAGTCACCATTACTATTCCTATTAACAGCTGAAGAAAATTACATTCCAGAAGTTTAAGTAAACTGACCCAGGCCACAAAACTAGTAAAAATCATATTTGAACCCAGATTTCTGGGGCTCAAACCCAATGTTCTTTTTACTACATCTGAGCTGCAAAAACGGATTAGAAAACAAGGAATGCTGAGCACAACACATACCTTAAAATGAGTAGCTTGCAAAATCAATCTGACATTACAATTCTCTTTTTAAAGCTAGCTTAAGTAACCTCATAGCCAAGCAGTTTCGTGCGACTTTTAAGCTAGTCATTGACAATGCTTTTCCTTAAAGTTGAGCAAGAAAAAACAATCTTAAAAAGATAAACATGTATATGCGTAAGAACATTAACAATGAAGGAGGTAAGCTGTTGGGGACAGTGTGTAATAAATCATTTCCATGTGTTCTGGGAAAAAACATTGAGGAGCAACATAACATTCTTATTTTCTGAAGATCAAACTTCATGTAATTCTATTGTTTATAATCCTATATTTCAAAATGACACAAACATTTCCATAAACAGTCACTTACTTGATTCAAAGTGAGTTATGTTAATAGTATATTTGCTTAACAGTTTTCCTCTGAATTTAAAAACTTTATATGTATTAGTATTCTTCAAATACATAGTATTCGCTACACCTCAGGAAGCAGCACAAAGCACAGAATCAAGAAGCTTGAAGCTCAAGCTGAGGCTGAGAGGCAATTAAGTGACCTACTCAGTGACACAAAACTCCTTAACATCAGGCCTGCTGACAAGGCTAGTACTGTTCTATATGGCACTGGTCACTAGAATATCGTCTTCCAAAGTTATGCTTACCCGAAACATTTCTGACTGTTTCTAAGTACAGTTAGGATTCTAACTTAACAGTATTTAAAGTAGCTATGGAGATTTGTTAACTCTTTAATTCTAAAGTACCAGTTTCTAGTTTGAGAAGATCATGTGGGGTAATGTAATACAGAGAACAGTTTTAGAGTGAGACAGACCTACATCCACACTTCAAATCTACTACTTGTGTGTATTTAACATAAGGCTCAGTTTTCTATCTATAAAATGAGGCTACCAGCATCAAACTACTGTACTGCAGTTTTGTGAGGGGGGGGGAAAGGGTTAACGTTAACTCTAGGAAACCAGCACTGTTTCTCGAATTTGGAATATAGATGATGCCCAGTAAGAGTTCATTTCCTAACCCTCTTCCACCCAAAAAAACCAATGCAGCCATACTCCCTATTACTCCGAGACACAGAAACGACAGTATTGTTCCACTACACTTTCACAACAAAACAGAAGGCCGTGCGGTAGGTTAAGAAAGCAAGCGCATTTGCGTCACATGGCCATGCTGCAAAATGATACACAGCAAAACCCCTGGAAGCAAGGATCTGATGAAAATGACATTTAAGCACTTGATATAAATATGGTACTGCTAAAATTTTTGTTATAAATACACTATTTCAAGCTATTATTTTAAAGCTATTCAAATAGACACAATATTTACTATTTACATATATTCTTACTGAAGAATTTCAAAGGATGTTGCAAAGTAGAAACTCGTCAGCTATTCCTCACTTTTAGATGAATATATTAGAATCCAAATTCACAGCAACACTTTCTAAAATGAGACAATCAATTAAATGGCTAAAAATCTATTCCTAGGATAAGGACATCCTTCTCAAATTTAAAATATAGTAAAAATACAGGGACACAACCTTTATCCACAAATACAAAATCCAAAAAGCTACGAAGACTCAGTTTCCTCATAATTCATTTGGTGGCAAAAACTGAACTGACCTGAACTTATGTGACAGCAAAATCTGACCCGATGTATGATTATTTACTTATCTATATTAAACATTTTTTCTAAAGAAATTACAGGGCTCTGCCCTAGACTTCACTGGGGTTTTATGTAGCGTAGTATATGTAGTGATTCTCTTTCTAAAATTAAAAAAAAAAATTTTTTAATTCTGAAACACGTGATGTCAATGACAAGGAATTATAAACTTGTCATATGAGTAATTACGAACTTGTCATATGAGTAATTACTGAATACTAAACAACAACAACAACAAAAAACCCAAACCCATTGCCATTGAGTCGATTCCCACTCATAGTGACCCTACAGGACGCAGCAGAACTAACTGCCCAATAGGGTTTCCAAGGAGCGGCTCGCAGATTCGAACTGCCAACCTTCTGGTTGGCAGCCGAGCTCTTAACCACAGTGCTACCAAGGCTCCACTGAATACTAATGCCAGGTTTAATTCACACAATAAATCAATGAATCAGATATTATTTCCACTTTAAATATGACAAAACTGAGGCTTAAATTAATGGTTACTTGACCAATGTTATTCAGCAAATGAGTGAGTATCAGAACTCAAATCTAGGTTGGCCTTACTTTAAGGCAATCAACACTTAAAAGGAAAATTAAACCACAGGGCAAGTTTTAAACCAAGTTATAATTACCAAAACATTTAACCTTGAAAAATGAAATTCCTGAGTATACTGTGTACTTTCCATTCGGGGTATTCACCTCTAAACACCAACACCATGTTTACAGCTTAAAAAGAGATGAGTTTACTGTCATCCCTCCCCCGGCAAGAATGGGCTCACAAAGACAGTAAAAACAAACACACACACACAAAATCTTAACCAGAAATACCAACCAATCCTTTCTACTCAAATTTAGAGAGAATCATAGGTTTGACTTTTTTTTTTTTGAACTACAAAAAGTACTAATGCAGTAACCTATGATTATAGCAACCATGTTTTTAGGTTTTTCTATAAGCAGCCCCAATGTAAAGATCTGCTGTCTCAAGGACAGATATGATCAGGTTTTGGGATCCTGTTGGCCACAGGACCAAAGAGGTTTTTAGTGACAAAGACACAGGCTGTCATCACTACCGCCCTAAGCAAAAGTTAGAGAAAATAAGTTTCAAGTTTTTTTAGGTTGCTTTTAAACCTTTTCTCATGACTTTACTCACAAGTCAACGCCCTTTAGCAAAGCAATGGTTATTCCCTTGAGACAGATCAGTCCCACAGCCAACCCACTTTCTACCCAAAAAAACTAAAGTTCCAAATTAGATACATTCTAATCAAAATCCCTATTTTGAGAGGCTCATCTTAGCTAAACCATAAACAATCAGATTATCCAATAATCATAATACTTAACTCTTTAAACGGGCATTGTTTTAAGAAAAGAAACGTTTTCATTCAAAAGAATTTTTTTTTCTTTTGTAAAAGTATGGAGAAATTTTTTTAACAAGGAAGCCTGATGGATGCCTCTTTCGGGGTCACCTCTCTTGTCTACTCCTCACTGTAATCATCCTGTATCAGGTTTCTATAGTTCATCTGGATCAAGTCCTCAGCGATTACCTTAAGCCTCCCTAGACATCCGGAAGGTTCAGCTATTAAGCTCTCTTTGTATTAGGTAACTTGGTAAATGGTCTCCAATAGAGAACACTAGAACCCCAAATTACGGATTCAGTTTCTACCAACAGTTCTTGAACAAAATCATCTGAGGTATGATGTTGTTAAAAAGGAAGATTCCTGAGCTCCACTCTCTCCAAAACCACAGGTCTGGAAAGGTATTCAAGAATCTACATGTTTAACAAATATCCCAGATGACTATGATTCTGACAAACACGGGTCTATACTGTATTTCATCTAATGATTGTGTTAACAATTTCTCGTTCCCAGGTTGCACAGCCATATACTTCCAGCCATGCTGAGTCAGTATCTTTCCCAGATTCATCGTTCACCTTTTAACAACTTGTTTATTAAGAGATGAGATTTGATATGCAGCTCTGCGGTGCCAAAACTAAGCTACAGTTGTTACTGAGAAATGAATGGCCCAGAGCAAAGTGGACTACTTGTTTGAATTTTCAACTTAATAATAGTGCATCAAGAGCAATAAAAATGACTTAAGGGCTGTTATGTTCCAGGCACCATGCTTTCTCTTTTATAAGCATTATTTCAATTGATCCTTAAAAAAGGCAGTGAGGAAGGTATTACTTACATTTTACAAAAGAAGAGATTGAAGCAGCACTGACTTTAAAGCTCTTAGCTCATGTGCCAGAAGGACTTTATTCTTAAACTTTAAGAATGGAGTGATCTAATTTTGTTACAACATCATAATTTAAACAGAGCTAGTTCATTTAATTAATTCTCTTCCTCATTCCACACAAAGTAAGAGTAGTATATTTTGGCAAGTTGGGGCCAATATAGGCCACAGTATCCTACTTCAAGTCAAGACTCAACAGTGTGCTTCCAGCCATCCCGTTTAATCATAATTATGGCTCTATTACTCAGCTATCAAAAGAACTGGTTTACCTCAGTTAAGTAAAAAGGGCTATCACACCTACAATTCTGTTAATACTAGTGTATTTTAAAACTACTCAAGTAATTTAGGGCAGGTAGGACAGCCATCAGAAATACCTTAACAAAATTCCATCTGTCCCCTTCTTTGCACCGTAGCCTTTCCTATTTCTATAAATCATGTTACTTGATATATTTAATCACAAACTCCTCCCCACAACAGCCGATATACATCTACTCCTCACTTATCGACTATCTCATTATCTGACGTTTCACATTTATGACAACAGTAGAAAATCTAGTATCCGACTGTTTTGTGCATTAACGACGTACATCTGGCAGTAATGAATGCAGAGATGCAAATCGATATTAACACTGTAATCATCCTCCATTTTCGCACAATGCTGATTCACATAACAACCTGGTCTTTGGAACCTAACCATGTCGATTTAAGTGAGGAGTGTGCTATTTCCAGAAATTTGCAAGGACCTATTTTTGAGTGTACATGTAATGCTTCAAAAATGCTCCAAAACTATACATTAATAACCTGAATTCTTTAAGTGAAATGAAATGGCTCAATATCCCACTCAAGCTATAATGTAATAAAAACTAAATACTCATTTTCTTTATTCCATAGTTAGCCATGGCATTATTTGGTAGGTAACTTGAAATAAAAAAAGAAAGATATTACTGAGACTAAAATCAAGTGGGGAAAACCCAGCTAGCAGTCAATGAATCTACCTGTTCTTGGAAAGCAGGGCCATTACCTATTTCTTACATTTCTATAAAGAGAGAAGTCCATTCCAGTCTCCAGAGAATATTCTCTTTGCTATATCTAACCCAACTCATGAAATCAGGTAAATCACTGCCTCTGAGGGACCTGGGCACTTGGATTCTGCACTTTATTGGACCCTACTGCCCTCAAGTAGAGCCAGTCAATCCTGCCCCTTTATGGTAGCACACTGGATCAAAGCCCAGAAACCCAAATTCTGTTCTCCTTTTCTACCCAGGGATTGTGACATCTATTTTCATCTGCATAGTAAATCAAGTGTGCTGTCATCTGCACTTCAGACTCAGCTTTCCCTCTGCCAGGCCCAGACTCAAAGTCTAGACTGGGGGAAAGTAATAGGCAGCTTAAGTCTTAGCTTCCAAAACAGTTTTCCAGAAGCCTTACATTTTGATGTAATACAGTTGATGTTATATTTGAATATTCGTAGTAATCTGTTACATTTCTGGTCCCAAATTAACTTCACCTCCCAGGATTCATGCATTGTATAGTCCCCTCCCTTGACTCTGGGCTAGGCCTGTGACTTGCTTTAACCAACAGAATGTGGCAGAAGTGATACTGTGCTGATTCCAAGCCTATGCCTTAGGATGCTGCTTCTGCTTTTGAATTCCTGTGAGCCCCTAACCACCATGTAAGGCTAGCAATCCTGCTGGAAAGGTCACTTAGGGAGAGGAAGAGGCCCTGAGACTATGTGGGAAGAAAGAGAGGAAGATGAGGAAGAAGGAGAAGGGGAAAGGGAGAAGGAAGGAGGATAGGAGGAAGGAAGGGAAGACTAGCTGCCAGCTAACCTGCCAGCTGAATATAAGCCACTCAAGTGACCACCAGCCAAATCAGCAGAAACTGACCGAGCCCAGTCACGGATAGCAGAACTGTGAGCAAATAAAATGTTTGTTGTTTTAAGTCACTTCGTTTTAGGGTTGTTTATTACACAGCAATAGATAACCAAAACAATGCTCATCTGGTTCCTTGTATTTGTCCATACTTTGTCCAAACCCCAGAGAAAAGGAAGGGCATAGTTATTTACACTCCCTAACTTTCACACAACCTCAGAAGATAAAATCTACGCCTTTCCACCCCTGAAACTATGGCCCGCGGACACATTGTTAACTCAGAACTGAAAACATTCCTAAAGTCTACTCTACAAAGATTAGACAGGACTATAAAACAAAAAATAATACACGTGAGGAATGTGCTTCTTAGTTCAATCAGATACACAAGACCAAATGGGTGGCTCCTGAGAAGGCAGGGACAGGAACTGATCGAATGGACACAGGGTACCCAGGTAGAAAGGGGGAGTGTGCTGTCACATTGTGGGGATTACAATTAACGTCACAAAACAGTATGTATATAAACTTTTGTATGAGAAATTAACTTGAGCTATAAACGTTCACCTAAAGCGCACACACACACAAATCATAAAAAAAAAAAAAAAAAAACTATGCCCTTAGGTTAGTGATTCTACTAAACTCCAAGTTCCAAGAAGACGGGCCTCATGTTTGTCACTGCCACACTGCATCCCAAGTACCTACCACAATGTCTGGCAGACAGTACGTTTTGTGAAAGAATAACATGTTTAAGAAATGTCAAGACCAAATAAACAAACGTTAGTCTTGCTTATAACTTAGAAACTGCCTGACATATGTATGGTTTTACATAATATATTCCTTAAAAAGTTGCTCAAACATGTAAATTTGAAATATGTACTAAGAAGAGCTTTGTAACAGTAATCTTTCTTAAATGGTAGAACTTTTTTATATAATGGTAAAAATCATGAAATATCATGATAGATACTTTGGGAAATCAAATCCTGATTTATGTGCTTCATAAATACAAAATTTCATATGTAGATGTGGTACAGTGAATTACTTAATATGGTCCTTCTAGCCATAGTCTTTGTGACTCCCACACTACGACTGAGTGGGACCAGGCAAATAAGGTGCATGGAACCCTAATGAGGTGTGGTGGTTGGTGTTGTGTGTCAGCATGGCTAGACCATGATTTCCAGTATTGTGTGGCTGTCCTTCATTTTGTGATCTGATGTAATTGCCCTAATTATTCTCCATTTTATGTGTTATAAATCCTAACCCCTATATATTAATGGGGCAGGATTAGTGTGGGGTATATCCTGAGTCACAGTCTTACAGGAGGGCATGACTCAAGTCCCTCTCTTACTCAAGTCACACCCTTCCCTGGGGTGTGGCTTGTATCCAAGGTATGTATGTGGATGATCTGGCAGGGCTCTCTCGTTCTTTGCCTCTGGATCCTGCGTCTGGCTTGTCCTTGTCTGACCTCTGGTTCTTAGGACTTGAGCCAGTGGCCTGCCGTCTGACCTGCCAGTTCAGGATTCACCAACTTCCGCAGCCTCGTGGGCCAGCAGCCTATCTACTGTCTGACCTGATTCGTCAACTTCCATTGCCTTGTGAGCCAGGAGCCTGTCGTATGACTTGCGATTTGGGTTTGCTGGCCCCTGCGGTCACGTGAGGCAGAAGTCTATGCCTGACCCGTGGATTTGGGACTTGCCAGCCTCCACAATCACATGAGCTATTTCCTTGATATGGTCTGTGAGTTCTATGAGACAGTGTAGTGAATTATGGGACGCAAAGACAGGTGGGAGAGTACAGGGGCGGGGGGAGGGGGGGAGAAGGAATAGTTGATGTTGAGAGATGAAGGAATGGTATAGCGATTTGGAAAATTGGACACTTGGTACATCTTTAACCTCTGCCTCATAGGAACCAGCTTTGTGCTGATCCTCGTAAGGGAAATTACGCATTTAGTAAACTTTATAAAAGGTAAGTAAACTACATCTGTAAAAGGAGAACTAAAAGAGAAATTATTATCTACATTTCACCTATGTACTTCCCTAGACAAGAAATGACTTGCTTTTCCTTGATAGGATAAATGTCAAAATTACCTACCAACATCCACTATGATGAGGTTACCATTTTAACACAAAGGAGGAAAAATTACAAACTCAGTTCTACACAGTACAAACGCCTAACACAGATTCAAACAGGTAAATTTAAACTTCTTTACATATAACTGTCAACTAAATTTCCCTCATAAATGAAGAGTCAGTAGTTTAATGGAAAAAGAATACTGAGCTAGGAATAAAAATACTTGGGTTTTAGTTCTAGTTCTGCCACTTACTAACCATTTACCTTGGAAATTTAATTTTTTTTTAACTTGTTCGAACCTCCGTGTATTCATTCAAAAAGCATCTGACCTGCCTACTGCTAAGTTATCATAAGAATCAATTGATAAAGTATATACAATCATGAAAAAATGTTAATGCTATACCAACATAAGATAAATTTTTCTTAACGTGAGTAAAAAAAGAGTAAAATTCACCTACATATGTGCTTTTTTCTTAGACATTTTTCCTCCACTAAATATTAGTAACTAGTTCCTTGGAGACTACTAAAAAGGGGAATCTACTGTTTTTTCTGCTGCTTGTTATAATTACATCATATTTTTATAGAAAGAGTAAAAAAGACCCCAATCTTTCTATCAATTAAGGAATCAAAGTCTCTAGAGCTACAGAAGATATCAAGTAATAATTTGGTCTGATTCCCTACTAAAATCAGTAACCAGCAGCCACTGAGTAGATTCTGACTCATGGTGACACTATGTGCTTCACAGCACAACTGTGCTCCATAGGGTTTTCATGACTGTGACCTTTTGGCAGCAGATCACCAAGCCTTCCAAGGCACCTCTGGATAGGTTTGAACCTCCAACTTTCGGTTAGTAGCCATGCGTTTAACTGCTGTGTTACCTAGGGACTCCTTGGTTCCCTACTACCAGGGAGAAAATGTTATAGGTGCAGAAAAACCAACTGTTTACTAAACAAATTATGCTTTAACCATACTAGGACGAGTTAGCTGCTTAATCAGGGGGTAGGGTGGCATTTAATAACAGCACCCCACTTCACTTATCTTGTAGTTTTTCAATTTCCACTTGATAAACGCTTCTTCAATAAAGTATTCTTAATAAGGCAGGAATAAAAGAAAATAAAAAAAGTTCTTAAAGTTTCTCTTATTTCACTTAATTTCATCTCCCTCTTCCCCTCCCCCCAACCAAAACTGAGAGTTACAAAGGCAGCAATACTCAAAATTATCAGTTTGACCCATCTGCTCTCTGGCCACACAATTCATCCTTCAGACTCACCAGCTCTCATGCATACGGGGAACCAAAGGTACAGATATTTTATTGAAAACCTAACACTCAAGAATCACAAAACGTTAATTACGAACTAGAAGAAACCTCCCAGATTCAACCATATCCAATTGATGGTAATTCAGTCTCATTCTCTCCAAACAAGAGAAAAACTCATCATTGTCAGCTGACTCCTGATTCTACTTTGCCCACTTGCTAACTGAAATACTGAACGCTGATCATTTAACTTCTTGGGCTAGCTTGTTCTGTAGCAGAAAACAAATAAGTTAGTCAAAATTATCTATAAATTGTAAACCCCATCACATGTGTGAGGAAATATGTCTCTAAGCAATCCTCTCTATAGTAGAGGTTCTTGCCAGTAGATGGAGAAAGCTGAGTTCTATTGTCTTAAAAAGATCCCAGATAATTCTGAGAGCTGACCTCCACCCAACCCACTGCCCAATGGGTTCCATGGATGAGCTTCAGTTGGTTCATGGACTCCTCTGAAATTATATCCAAAAAGTGCAGGTGCATATGGGAATATTTCAGACCAGCAGATTTTAGTTTCACAAAGGGTTAGTAATCCCAAAAAGGTCAGAACTGCTAACATAAAATAACAAACACACGCTGCTTAAAAAAAGGTAAAAGCTTACATGGATATGCTCAAAATGATACCACCACTCTCCCAACTAACCTGGATCAGAATCTTAGTTTAACATTTTACTTTCTTCATTTTCTCTCTCATCATCAAATTCTGTCTGTTCTACACCCTTCCTCCTTTCCACTCCCATTACTACTGGCAAAGTGCAAAACTATTGCTACCTTTGACCACAGCAATCAAGAGGTCTTTCTACCTCCAGGCACTCCTTACTCCAATTCACACTACACGCTACTGCCAGATTAAAACCCCTAATACAAAGCTTTAATCATTTCACTCCCAACTTAAACATCACCTGTGGAACCTCACCGCCTACTAAATCCAAGGTCACTACCCTGGTATTAAAAACAATCCATAAACTACCCCAAATTTTTACTTCAAGCTTTATCACCCTCTATTCCTGTACAAAAGGTCCCTGGGTAGCATAAATCATTATGCGCTTAACTACTAGCCAAAACGTTGGCTGTTCAAATCCACCCAGAGGCCCTAGGAAGACAGACAGAGGCCTAGTGATCTTCTTCCAAAGGTCACAGTCTTGAAAGCCCTATGGAGCAGTTCTACTCTGCACACATGGGGTTGCCATGTGTCAGAATCGACAACAGCAACAACACTCCTGTACAAATACTTTTATGTTCCACCCAAACACAATTACTTGTCTCTCCCCAAATGTACGAACTCTGTGCTCTTATTTTTCTCTGCTTTCACTTTCCCGGTTCATCAAAAGTCAAAATTTTCCTTCAAAACCAAGATTTCAGAAGCCAGGAGCTCCACAAACTAATCCCTTATTCTTACCTCGCCAAATGAGATATGCACTCTATTCCCTATGAGTTTGAATTCCCAAAGCATTTTTGTATCATTTATGAATCTTAGCTATATATTAAAAGACAAATGGGCCATTTGTGTAAAGTCCTACCTGCCTAAGTCTGTGAGAACTGTGATGGCAGAAATTGTTATCATCCTCATCTTCGTACTCCCCAAAATACCCTGCACAGTCACGCAGTAGGTAGATAATAATTGTGCAAGAAAGTAAAAAAGAAATTTCAGCCAGCATGGGGTAAACAGCAAAGTTTATGATCTCTTTAAAGGTAGAAACCTTATCTTTGACATCACCTATCATGCCAGAGGAAACCCTGGTGGCACAATGGTTAAGAGCTACGACTCCACCAGGCACTCCTTGGAAACCGTATGGGGCAGTTCTACTCTGCCCTACAGGGTCGCGATGAGTCGGAATCCACTTGACCACAAGGGGTTTGGTTTTGGTTATCATGCTTGGCTTCCAAAAAAGCCTAACTAATTACCGCTTTTCAAAACTGTGGTGTCATAGGTCTTATAGGCAGTTTCGCATTTTAAGGGAAGAACTATTTGAAAATGTTAATAAACTACATCCTAAAGAAATAAACTATTCCACATACTTTACACATACCAATTGTGAGTAGCCCTCAACACTTGGCTATTAAGTTTTTAGTTTAAAAAATATCAACTATTTATAAAAAGTGAGCATTTCCAGTCACAGCTAGGTTACTATCTTATGGCTAAAGACAAATCACACAAATGAATTCTTTTTTAAAAGGTGCAATACAGAGTGCACTTTGCTTGTATAATACACGTGGGTACTTAGTGAGTCTGGTAAAGTGGATGTATACGTAAGCATGAACTCTTGCAGACAACTGTAACCAGATATTCAAGGTAAAAACACAAAGGGAATAAAGAAGATAGCTTTGGACATTATTCTTGTTCACAACTATTACCAATAGCATTTTCAAGCAGAAACTCAAATCTTTTTGCACCCTGACCTACACAAAAAGATTAGACTTCTCAAATAAAAACAGAAACCCTAATCAAGCCACTGGAAAAATATTCTATCCAAAAGTAAAAATTGCAAAATAATACTTATCTTCTTTGGCAATGAAGGTATCATATAATTACTGAAGCAAAGGAAGCTCAACTCCAAATCGATGGAGTAAAGAAAGCAATGTGCAAATTTAAAGGTTGTAAAAGCAATGGGCAAACTACAAAACAAAAAAATAAAATAAAAAGAAAGGAGAGGGTCCAAATCGTAGATAAGGACTCTTAATAAAACTGCAAGGTCACTGGCACCTACCAGGTCACAAAGGTGGAGGTGGGGGTTGGGTTGGGGGGAGCTGCAGAGGCAGTGAAGAACCAGGAGTGGTAAGAACATGTCAGAAAAAGACGTTCAAAGGTTGGACTCCTTGTTTTGAAACGGCTGAATTGCGGTGAAAGTCGGCGCACCGGCAAAAGTCCACACATCTGTGTTTTGGGGGGAGGTGTTAAGGAAAGGAAGAGAAGGTAGAACGAAGGTGAAGCGAAGCTTGAGAACTGCGGCTGCAGAGTCACGGAAACACTTTGCTCCGCTCCAGTATCATTAGCACAGGCCTCTGTAACCCTACAACTCGGGGCAAGACCCGTGACCCCGCCCCAGAAAACTCCCGGCCCCTGGGCTAGATAAGGCAGCCAGGACGGCGCGGATCGGCATCCCACTGCCCCTCAAGCGTCTTGCCCGGGTGCGGAGGGCGCCGGGCTCCGGGACCGTCGCTAAGACTCGGGGCCCGCACCCGCGCCGCCTGCCCTTCGCCCCGCGGCGTCCTTACCCGGCGCGAAGCCGTCGGCTCCCGGCGGCCACGGCAGCGGCGCCTCCTCCTGCGGC
>NW_004443945.1:33412612-33446738 GCF_000243295.1 Trichechus manatus latirostris
GCGCCGCGTGCCCGCGTCACCGGCGCCGCGCCCCGAGCGCCCGCCTCCCCCACGACCCCGGCAACGCGCGCTGCGCCGCAGCCACCCAAAGCTTCCAACTCCGGACAAGGAATAGGGCTTCCCACGAGCATGCGCAGCGAGGGAACCCAGATGAAGCGTTTAGGAAACTTCGCTCCTCCGGGTCTTCGGAGCGGTGGAGTGGAGGTGGAGGACCCACCAATGGGAGAGGGGGGTGGAGCCTGAACCTGTGGACGGGGCGGTGCCGCCGCCGCCGAGAATTGAGAAGAGGCGTCTCCAAACTGGCAGCGGTTACTGCTGGCTTGAGTTTTGTTTTGCAGCTAAACTGGGTGCATGGCCTCAAGTAAGTTCCTCGGAGGCACTAGTGTTCTTTTCCTGAATGCTTTACAGCAAAGGTAGGCTGTTAATAAATAATCCTTGACCTCGCTGAGTGTTTGACACAAAACCCATTGCAAGAGTAAATAATTGCTTTTAACAGATAGTCATAGCAGACTTCCAGTCCATTTTTATTAGTACTGTAATCAAAACATTTACTCCTTCCACCGCCACATCAGCCCAGTGATGAAGCTAATACTTATGGAGCAAGTACATGTGTTGGCACAATTAATCCACACAGCAATCCCATAAGGTAGAGTCTGTTATCCGCTGGGTGGTGCAAATGGTTAATGCCAAAAGGTTGGAGGTTTGAGTCCACCCAGAGGCACCTGGGAAGAAAGGCCTGGAGAGTACTTCCGAAAAATCTGCCACTGAAAATCCTATGGAATATAGTTCTACTCTGACGCATGTGGTTACCGTGAGTCTGGGTCCACTCAATGGCAACTTTTTGTTGTTGCTATTGTTGTTATACGCACTGTACAAGCGAGTCACCTGGTTTGGAGGAGTGCTGTTGGCGCTTGGAGGCAGATGCTCCAGCCCCAGTCAAGCCTTTAGAAGAAAGGCCATCCTGAAAATAGAAGTTAGTGGTGACCACATTTCTCACCAGATTACCTGGCCTTCTGCTGCAGAGAGATTAAGGCCATCAGGTGGGGATTTCTGCAATTTTTGCCCAATCACCTCACCCAACCTCCATAAATGACCTATATCCACACCCACGCTTAATTGTTTTCCTTCTGTCTCAGAGGTTAGATGCCCCTGCTCCTCTCCAGAGCGAACATCTCCACTTGTCTGCTCCCTCCTGTGACCCCTCTTTGGCACATCTTAAACCTCGCCTTCTCTGCTGGCTACAACTCTTCAGCATAATCGCGTTTAAGGCGCTTCTGTCTTAAATTCTGTCCTGACTTTAAAACCCCCTCTAGTTCTCTCTCTTTTTCCCTCATAATTAATCTTTTTGAATGAATTATGTACCAAGAACTGAGACTCCATGAATATTTGTAGAATTCAATAAATATCTGTTGATGAAGGAATGCACACTCCTTCTCGGTCGCATTAATTCCTCCTCTCTGACTTCTCACCTGGGTTGGTGCACACATACCCACAATGATCTTTTTATATATACATCTGAGTTTGCCACTCCATTGCTTAAAATCTAGCATTGGCTTTCAGAGTTTTCAAGACAAAGATCATGCTATTCAATGGTTCTTTCTTGCCCACAAGCTCTTAACCACTATGCCACCAGGGCTCCTTCCCTTCAAAAGGTGGAGACTAATTCCCTTCCGAGTGAGTAGGGACTGTACCTAGTGATTTGCTCCAATGGATACAATGTGGCAGAAGTGATTGTGTACCTTCTGAGACTAGGTCATAAAAAGGCATTTGGCTCCTCCCTACTCTCAGATCGCTCCCACTGGGAGAAGGCAGCTGCCATCTCTTGAGAACATATCAAACAGCCTATGAAGAGGACTGTGTGACAAGGAACTGAGACATGCTGCAACAACCAGCAAGGATCTGACTCTTCTACCAGTCTCCAAGTAAGTGTGACATCTTGGAAACAGATCCTCCAGCCCCAGTCAAGCCTTCAGATGACTGAAGTCCCAGCTGACATCTTGACTGCAACCTCAGCAGAGACCCTGTACCAGAACCACCCAGCTATGTCACTCTCAGATTCTGGACCTGTAGAAACTGTGAGGTAAAAGATGTTTATAGTTTTAAGCCACTAAATTTGTTATGCAGCAATAAATAATAAATACACTAACCCAATGGCTCTCACCCAGAAACAATTTTGCATTCCAGGGAACATTTGGCAATGTCGTAAGATATATTGATTGTCACAACTAGGGGCAGGGGGTACTAGTGGCATCTAGTGAGTAGAGGTTAGGGATGCTGCTAAGCATCCTATAGTGCACAGGACACTCCCCTCCCACCCTCACCCTCTGGCAACAAAGTTTTATCCAATATAAAATGGCAACAGTGCTGAGGTTCCGAAGCCCTGCACTAACCCAAGTGTCTGTTCCCTTCTTCCACCTTAAAAGTTTCCTCTTTTACATGTGTTTGTGAAAGAGTAAGGGTATGCATCATATCCATTGCTCATTTGGGTGCTTGCTTAGGTGGATTTTTGAATATTGGCTTTATATACTGATACCTTGGTAATGCACTTATTAGTTCTAGTAATGTTTTGTCAATTTCTTAGGCATTGCCATGGATACAATCATGTCTCTGTGAATAAAGAGAGTTGTATTTCTTCAGTATTTAAAAGATACGGTGAGAAAGGACATTCTTGTCTTGTTCCTGGTCATAAGGGAAAGCATTCAGTTTTACCATTAAGAATAGTATTATCTGTAAGTTTTTTGCATATGCCTGTCTGCCTGTCTTAGTCATTTAGTGCTGCTCTAACAGAAATACCACAAGTGGATGGCTTTAACAAAGAGAACTTTATTTTCTTACAGTCTAGTAGGCTAGAAGTCCAAATTCAGGGCATCAGCTCCAGGGAAAGGCTTTCTGTCTCTGTTGGCTCTGGAGGAACATCCTTCTCGTCAATCTTCCCCTGGACCAGGAGCTTCTCTGCACAGGAACCCTGGGTCCAAAGGACGCGCTCTGCTCCCAGCACTGCTTTCTTAGTGGTATGAGGTCCCCAACTCTCTGCTTGCTTCCCTTTCCCTTTGTCTCTTACAAGAGATAAAAGGTGGTACAGGCCACAGCCCAGGGAAACTCCCTTTACATTGGATCAGGGATGTGACCTTAGTAAGGGTGTTACAATCCCACCCTTATCCTCTTTAACATAAAATTACAATCACAAAATGGAGGATAAGCACACAATACTGGGAATCATGGCCCAGCCAAATTGATACACAGAATTTTGGGGGGGACATAACTTAATCCATGACAATACCCTATATCAGGTTGAGGAAGTTCCCTTCTTTTCCTGGTTTGCTGAGAGTTTTTATCATGGACGAGTATTAAGTTTTATCAAATACTTTTTTTTTTTGTTTGCATCTATTGAAATGATTGTATGGTTGTTGTTGTTTTCAGTTTTAAACTATTCGATGAGTTAACTTGATTTTCACATGTTAAACAAACCTTGCATTCCTATGCTGAATCACACTTGGTCATGATGTATTATCCTTTTTATATATTGCTGGGTTCTATTTGCTAATTTTAAAAAAGATTTTAAAGAACTGTCTTAGTTACCTAGCGCTGCTATAACAGAAATACCAAAAGTGGATGGTTTTAACAAAGAGACGTTTATTTCCTTACAGTAAAGTAGGCTAAAAGTCCAAATTCAGGGCATCAGTTCCAGGGAAGGCTTTCTCTCTCTGTCAGCCTTCTCTTCAGTGTTCCCCCGGACTAGGAGCTTCTCTGTGCAGGGACTCCAGGTCCAAAGAACGTGCTCTGCTCCTGTCACTGCTTTCTTGGTGGTATGAGGTCCCCCTGTCTCACTGCTTACTTCTGTGTTTTACATCTCAAGAGATTGCCTCAGAACACAATCCAGTCTTGTAAACTGAGTCCTGCCGCACTAACACAACTACTGCCCATCCTCCCTCATTAACATCATAGAGGAAGGATTTACCAAACATGGGAAAATCACACAATACCGGGAATCATGGCACAGCCAAATTGATACACACATTTTTGGGGGGACATAATTCAGTCCATGACCGGAACCTAAATTTATGAGAGACATTGGTCTGTCAGTTTCTTTTCTTATAATGTCTTTGTCTAGTTTTGATATTAGGATAAGACTGGTCTCATAAAATGAGCTTGGAAGTGTTCCTTCCTTATCTATTTTCTGAAAGAATTTGTGTAAGATTGCTATTATTTGTTTCTTAAATGTTTGAAAGTTTTCACCAGTGAAGGTATCTAGGCCTGGAGTTTTCTTTATGGGAAAGTTTTAAATTATGACTTTAAATTCTTTATTAGATATAAGGTGATTGTGGATTTTCTATTTCTTCTTGTGCCAGTTTTGATAATTTGTATCTTTCAAGATATTTGTCCATTTCCTTTAAGTTGTCAAATTTTTGGGCCTAAAGTTGTTCATAATCATTTTAATGCCTTTTAATATCTGTAGGGTTGTAGCGATGTCTCATCTTTCATTCCTAATATTAGTATTTTTATAATACTAAAATATTAGTATTATATTTTTTACTTGATCCATCTAGCTAGAGAGGTACATTGGTTCTACTGGTCTCTTCAAAGAAGACGCTTTGGTTTCCTTGATTTTTTTTGTGCTGTTTGTGCATTTTCTATTTTATTTATTTCAGCTTTTATAGTTATTATTTCCATATTTTTACCTATCTTAGGTTAATTTGCTCTTCTTTTTGTAGCTCCTTAAGGTGGAAGTTTACATTATTCATTTAGGACTTTTCTTTTCTTACATAATCACTTAAAGTATAAATTTCTTTCTGAGCCTTGCATTAGCTGCAGTCCAAAAATTTTGATGCATTTTACAGTGAAACTAGTGAGAGCCAGAACTCAATGAGATTGCCTTGTTTTTCTGGGTCTTGCAAGTTTCTGCCTTTGACAGGATACAGTCTTATCACTTTTCTATTGCTTGTTGAGTTTTCCTTTTCTCACAGGAAACCCTGGTGGTGTGGTAGTTAAAGAGTTTGACTGGTAACCAAAAGGTCAGCAGTTTGAATCCACCAGGCACTCCTTGGAAACCCTGTGGGGCAGTTGTACTCTGTCCTATAGAGTCTCTATGAGTTGGAATCGACTCAATGGCAACAAGTTTGGTTTTGTTTTTCCTCACAGCTTTCCACCTTACACAGGTTCTGGCTTTCACAGGTTTTACCATATTTTCATTTTCACTTAGTTCAAAATATTTTCTGGTATTCCTGTGGTTTCTTCTTTGACCCATTGGTTATTAGGAAAGTATAATTTCCAAATATTTGAGAATTTTTCAGATATCTTTTTGTTATTGTTTTCTAACTTAATTCCATTATGCTCAGAAAATATACTCTATATTATTTTTTATCCTTTTAAATTACTGAGACTTGTTTTATGTCCCAGCATTCTTGGTGAATTTTCCATGTGCACATGAATAGTGTGTATTCTGCTATTGTTGAGGAGAGTGAAAATTGTCCTATAAATGTCTCCTAGGTCAACTTAAATGATAGTGTTGTTCAAGCCCTTAATGATTTTTGTCTACTTGTTTTAGTAATGATTGAGAGGAGTATAGAAATCTCTAACTATAATTGTGATTGTATTTCTTTCTCCTTTCAATTCTGTCAGTTTTTGCTTCATGTATTTTGAAGCTCTATTATTAGGTGTATACATATTTAGGATTGATATATCTTTATTATTATAAAATTTTCCTCTTTATCTCTGTTAGTGGTACTTGTTCTGAGGTCTACTTTTTCTGATGTTAATATATCTACTCCAGCATTCTTATGATTAGTGTTTGTGTGGTGTATTTTTCCATATTTTTACCTTTAACCTGTGTCTTTATATTTAAAGTAGTTTTCTTATAGTTGGGTAGTTTGGTCTTGTTTTTTATCCAGTCTGGGCAATCTCTGGCTAATAATTGGAATGTTTGGACAGTTTACATCTGATATGATTATTTATATGATTAGGTTTACATTTACCTTTTCAAAATTCTATTTGTACCATCTGTCCTTATTTCTGTTTTCTACTTTTCCTACTTCCTTTGTATTAATTGAGCGTTTTTTAGTGTCCTATTTTACCTCTACATATAGGGTCACTGAAGGAGCCCCGGTAGCACAGTGGTTAAGCGCTTGGCTGCTAACTAGAAGGTTGGCAGTTTGAACCCACTAGCCACTCTTCAGGAGAAAGATGTGGTAGTCAGCTTCCATAAAGATTTACAGCCTTGGAAACCCTATGGGGCAGTTCTGCCCTGTCCTCTAGGGTCACTATGAGCTGGAATCGACTCGACAGCAGTGGATTTGGGTTTTTGAATATAGAGTCACTATGAGTTGGAATCAACTCAACAGCAAAGGGTTTGTTTGTTTTGGTTTTTATTGACTTACTAGCTAAAAAACAAACAAACAAACCCATTGCCATTGAGTTGATTCTAACTCATAGCAACCGTATAGTTTTTGTTCATTTTTTAGTGATAGTCTTAGAGTTTATAGTATACATTTTTCACTTACACAGTCTACCTTCAAATACTGTTTTCCCACTTTATGTTTAATGTCAGAACCTTACAACAGTATACTTCCATTTTTTCCTTTCTCTCCTTGGTGCTATTGTTGTCATAACTTTTACTTCTATATATGTTATAACCTTCACAACATGTTATTAGTTTTTGATTTAAAGAATAAACTATCTTTAAAAAAATTAAAACGAGGAAAAAATTTTCGTATTTACTTACATATATACCCACTTCTGGCAATCTTCATTCTTTTGTGAAGCTCTGGGTTATAAATTGCTTTCAATTTCCTTCAGCTTAAAGAACTTCCTTTAACATTTCTTGTAGTGCAGTTCTGATGGCAATAATTGTCTCAGATTGTATTTGTCTAAAACATTTATTTCACGTTCTATTTTTCAGAAACTTCTTGCTGAATGTAGAATTCTAGTTTGATAGTGTCTTAGTTATCTAGTGCTGCTATCATAGAAATACCACAAGTGGATGACTTTAACAAACAGATAATTGTTTTTTTCACAGTTTAGGAGGCTAGAAGTCTGAATTCAGGGTGCCAGCTCTGAGGGAAGGCTTTCTCTGTGTCAGCTCTGGAGGACGGTCCTTGTCTCTTCTGAGGTTCTGCTCTTGGACAATCTTCATGTGGCTTGGCATTGCTCTTCCCCCATCTCTGCTTCTTTCACTTGCTTGTTTAATCTCTTTTATATCTCAAAAGAGACTGATTTAAGACACACCCTACACTAATCCTGTCTCATTAACATAACAAAGACAACCCATTTTTGAATGGGATTATAACCACAGGCAAAGAGGTTAGGATTTACAACACGTATTTTTGGGGGACACAATTCAGTCCGTAACAGATAGCCTTTTTGTTTCTTTCAGTACTTTAAAGATGTCATGCTTTGTCTTCTGGCTTACATAGTTTCTAACGAAAAGTCTGAAATAATTTTTGTTGCTCAGTGCATAGTAGTACGTCTTTTTTGTTTGTTTGTCTCTTTCATTGTTTTTTAGCAATTTTATTATAATGTTCTTTGTGTGGGTTGCTGTGTATTTATTGAAATTACTGGATTTGTGGATTCGTAGGTTTCATGAACCTTGGAAAAATTTTAGTGTTATTTCTTCAAATACTTTTTTTCTGGCCCTCTCTGCTTGCTTTATTCTCCTTCCGAGCCTCCAATGTCATATATATTAGAATATTTGATTTTTGTCCCATAGGTCAGTAATACTCTGTTTTTGTTGTTATTGTTTTTGCTTGTTTTTTTTAATGTGTTTATTTTTAGAGTATTTTTCTCTCTGCGCTTCAGTTTGGATAGTTTCTATTGCTATGTCTTGGATTGAACTGATCTTTTCTTCTGTTGTGTCTAATCTACTGTTAAGCCCATCCTATAAATTTTGTATTTCAGATACTGTATTTTTCAGCCTTAGAAATTTCATTTTTAAAATATTTTCTGTTTCTCTTCTCATTATATTCAAGTTTTCCTTTAAATAATTGAACTTCTTAATAATAGTTCTTTTATCATTCTTATCTAATTCCATCATTTATATTATTTCCTGGTTTGTTTCTGTTGTTGTTGCTGCTGTGTGCCATTGAGCCAAGTCCGACTCATAGTGACCGTATACGACAGAGTAGAACTGCCCCATAGGGTTTCCTAGGCTGTAATCTTTACGGGAGCAGAATGCCAGGTCTTTTCTCTTGTGGGTTCAAATCACCCACCATTTGGTTAGCAGCCAAGAGCTTAACCATTGTGCCACCAGAGCCCCTAGTTTGCTTCTATAGACTGATGTTCTTCTGGTTCTGAGTCACAGGCTTATGCTTCTTTACATGTATAATAATTTTTTATTGTGAGTGTGCGTGCTGAGTTTTGTTGTTTTCTTTAAAGAATGCTAGATTTTGTTCTAACTATCAGTTAAGAAACTGGTTACCATAGAGTTGATTTCAACATGTGGTGATTCCATGTGTGTCAGAGTAGAACTGTGCTCCACAGGGTTTTAAATGGCTGATATTTTGGAAGTAGATCACCAGGCCTTTCTTCCAAGACACCTCTGGGTGGACTCAAATCTCCAACCTTTTGACTAGCAGCCAAGTTTGTTAACTGCTTGTACCACCCAAGCACTCCACTGTTAGTTAAGTCACTTGATAATCATCTCGATCCTTTTGAGTCTTGTTTTTAAACTTTTTGGTGGGGCAGATTTAGAGTAGACTTACTCTGGGTATTTAGTGAGGGTCCTACAGTCAGACTAATAAGAACTCAAACATCTCCTTACCCTTAGTGATCCTTGGGAATCATTCACCTTACAGCTCCCTGGTCCATTCTTTGTCTAGCCTTGAGGAGTTCTACCCTACACATATGTTGCTTAGTATTCAATAACAGACTCAAGGTGATCCCAATGCAGGTTTCTGGATTTTTTTCTTTATGTAACTTGGTCCTCTCCAATTTTCTGTCCTGAAAAGTCTAGTCATTTCCCCAAACTCTGTCCTCTGTGTCCTCATCTCAGAGTGTTAGTTTCCTCTTATCTCCGTTAATTCTCTTCCCAGCTCCAGCAACAGTAGAATTCTCAAGCATGCATTATTCAGTCTAGAATATTGTTCCAGAGATCAACAGGCCTGTCCATAGTAGTCTTTGGCCCTCCAAGTCCAATAGAATGATCTCAGAAGGTGAGATGAACTTAGTAGTCAAAGCCACTCTGTATACTATGACCTTGAAACTCCAATGCCTTTACTTTTGTGGTCATTTCACCAGTGTAATTTCCAGATACACCTCTTTAATCTTTTCATAATCGAGAGGTGGATATTAGCTCAGTTTTACACAAACATGTATTTCCACATATGCATGCATATGCATAAAAACAAATGCATGCACCATACATACACACACCTCAAGGACAAAATTATCAGAAGCTGTAAATACTCAAGTAAAAAGTTAATTTAATAATAATGACTAACATTTATTGAGAATTTATTATGAACCAGGAACTACAATAAAATACTTTTCATGCATTAATTTATTTTCCTTTGATAAAAACCAGGTGAAATATGAACCTTAGAGAATTTGGGTAATTTGTACAAGGTCATATATCCAGAAACAGGTGGAGCCAGTTTTGAGTAAAGGCAGCCTGACTCTACATTACAACCCATTGCCATTGAGTCAGTTCTGACTCTTGGTGACCCTGTGTGCTGAGTAGAACTGCATTCCATAAGGCTTTCAAGGCTGTAAACTTTTTGGAAGCAGATCACCAGGCTTTTCTTCTGAGGCACCTCTGGGTGGGTTCTAACCATCAACCTATTAGTAGTTAAGTACTTAACCATTTGTGCCACCCAGGGACTCCTGACCATACTCTACATTAGGTTGACAAACTAAGACCTGCAGACTGCCACCTGTTTTTATAATAAAGTTTTATCCAAAGACAGCCACACGCATTCTTTTTTTTGTATTATCTGTGTCTGCTTTTGCACGACAATGGCAGAGTTGAGTAGTTGCAACAGAAACTGAATGGCCCACAAAGCCTAAAATATTTCTTTTCTGGCTCTTTACAGAAAAAGTTTGATCCTTGCACTAAAGCATGCACTAATTGCTCCATAATTTTCAAGGCCGCCTCTCTTGCTGTAGAGGTAGCTTTTCATGCTATTTTGCTGACCACATAAGTTCTCTTCATTTATATCCCCTGCTCTTGAAGTATACCCTTCAGGCATACCATAAATAGCCCATTAATAAGACATATCTCTCGGTTTTTTAAGCAGGTGTTTTGCCTATTGTGTTTGCTGCTGTGTTCCCAGTGCCTAGAACAGAGCTTGGCACAGAGTCCTGGGAAAGCCATGTAACTTAATGGATGATCCCTTGACTATACAAAGACCCAAATGAATTTTGAAATTTCTTCCTAATTAAACTCTTAGGTAACCCTCTATCCTTCTTCCCTCTCTCAGTCTGTAAGGAAGGGTGGTCTTATTCTTTTATGCTTCCTTTTCCCACTGATTGATAATGCCACTTTTTACCACAGGCTAACTTACTATATGTACTAGTTAACCCAGATATCAGTTGATGTCAGCCAACCCTTTGAGATTTAAATACAAATGGCTACAATCCCTTAGCCAACATTCTATGTGAAGTCTAACGTCCCTCCCTCCCACAACTTCTCTGTGATGTCCCAAGAGAATATGATCACGAGGTCACCTCTGGCTATGTGATTCAGTTCCCAATTAACTTTTGCTTTCACACATATCTCGTCCCACATGGCTGGTTTCTTCTCTCTGCTCCACACTAGACGTGAATATCAGGCTTCTTTCCTTGGATTCCTTCTCATGCCCTCCCCCTCCCCTCCTCCAAAACAAAAACAAAAACCTTACTCCAAAAAGTTGTTCTTTGTATGTGGCATTCTTCACTGCCAGGAAGACTAAGAAGATTTACATTTTAAACAATTTAAAATTTATCATTAGCTGCTCCCAGTTTTCAAAAGCCCTTCGGCCACCTTATAGCCAGAAATTTCTCACTGGCCATCTCTCTCCCCAAGCATTATGCTTCTCCCTCTCTCACTGTCCCGTCACATAAGTTATTTTTTATTTCTAAGGCAGAGTAGTTTGTCTACCTCTGTTTCGTTAACTTCTTCCAGTCTCTGCCCCCTGGGTCTCACCTTCTACCCTCATGCAGTATATTCGTGTATCTTTCTCAACCGAACAGTTTCTTCCCGGGAGAAACCCTGGCACCAAATGGTAAAATAATTTTTTTAATCCTACTAAACAAGAATCTATTTCTGGAGCCATCTATTCTGTTCCTTTGATCAGTCTTTGTTTCTGTACCAGTTAGTATCACACTTTTAATTACTGTAGCTATACCATATGATTTAATACTTGCAGGCATTTATGAAATGTTTTACAACTGGTAAAGCACAGACAAGGAGCCCTAGTGTCCCAAGAGTTAAGCACTCGGTTGCTAGACAAAAGATTGGTGGTTAGACAGTGGTGTCACTAAGGTTGGTGTCACCCAGTGGGTAACTCCTGGTGTCACCCCTCCACCCGTGGACCTCTTCCCGTATCAGACCATACAGAATCCTTAGTAATGTTTTTTGTACTAATGTTACTTGTAAATAGTAATTTCCATACATCACTGAATGTAATGGCAATAACAGTGCCATAAACAACTAGCAAAATTAAAATTATACTTTTAAATTACGATATCATATACACAGCCTAAATGTATTTACATTTACATAGTTCATGTGGTTAAAGTGAAAATTCTGTAAGAAAACAATAGAATACAAAGTAAAAACCTTTAAGAACTGCATCAAAATTATGTTCTTTTAATGTTAAACTTTACCATTACATGAGATACATTAATGGATTAGGTTTGCATAATCAATAACAGCCCAAATAATGTAGAAGTTGTAGACAAATGCATATGGAAATGTATTCATAAATGAAATAATACCATAAAAATAAACAAGAATGAATACACAAGCATTTCAGCACTCAGTAAACATCTTGACTAAATCAGAACTTTACTGGTCTTCAAAGCCATGAACTTGTGAATGACTTCATCGAAATCAATCTCTTTTGCCAACTCATTTTCTCATGTGTCACTATTTTTTTTAACCATAATTCAAACTTAAACCCTGAAGATTTTATGAAAGTCATATACATATATATTTTTAAGACAGCGATTTTTTTTTTATTGTACTTCCGGTGAAGGTTTACAGAACAAATAGTTTCTCATTAAACAGTAGTACACATATTGTTTTATGACATTGGTTAACAACCCCACGACATGTCAACCCTCTCCCTTCTCGACCTTTTTTTTTTTTTTTTTGGTGAAAATATACGTAGCCAAAGATACACCATTTCAAAAATTTCTACATGCCAAGTTCAGTGACATCGACTATGCTCTTCCAGTTGTGCTGCTATTCTCACTTTAGATGAAGGTTTACAGAACAAAATAGTTTCTCATTAAACAGTTAGTACACGTTACCCTGTAACAGTGATTAACAACCCCACTACATGTCAACACAGTCCTTACTCAACCTTGGGTTCCCTATCACCAGCTTTCCTGTCCCCTTCTGCCTTCTAGTCCTTGTCCCTGGACTGCTGTGCCTCATTAGTCCCATTTTGTTATATGGGACTGTCCGATTCCTGGCAGAACGGTGAGCCTTGGAAGTGACTTCACCACTGAGCTAAAAGGGTGTCTGGGGGAAGACAGCAATGTTTTTAAAGGAAATTTTAAAAAGACTAAAATTTTTAAAGAACTGAATTTAAAATTTAAGTTATATTTCTAATTGTGTATGAAGAAACATAGCATTTCTCCCACTTCGTGTTTTAAACTACCAGTTTCTCTATATCATTATCAAAGAGTTATAGAATCAATACTTGTTATACCTGTAAGTTTATTATCCATTTTAATCATAGAATAATATGTGGTAAATATAAATTGCTTAAATGTAATATTTCTTACATTATATTAATACTAACCACAAAATTGTTTTGTAAAATCTTTCTACATTGAATTATAATATCATTAGTTACAACATTATTAGTAATGTTGAGTGGAAACCTTTTTTGATTTTTCTCCTTCTTTTCCTTTAATTACGACTTCATTCTCAAAAAAGTTATTGGTATAGGTTCCCAAATACTAATTACCACAGTATTATAGCTGAAACACCAGAAAATTTGACAAAATCAGCAACTGTAAAAACACAAGAAGCAACAAAAACAACAGCGCATGCTTGTAGAGCGTGCTTATAGCACGTAGAGATGAAACCATGAGATTCGGAGTGTCGTTGTATGATTACTTGGCAGAAACCACACAGGCAAGAAGGCAATGGGATGACATATATAAAACTTTGAAAGAAAAAAACTGCCAACCAAGAGTAATATATCCTGCAAAACTCTTGTTCAAATGTGATGGTGAAATTAGGACATTTCCAGATAAACAGAAATTAAAACAATATGTTAAAAACCAAACCAAACTTACCAGAATTATTAAAGGGAGGCCTTCGGTTTGAGAACAAACAATATCAAGTGACATCATGAATCTAGGACACAAGATTGCACTAGCTAGATACCAACCTAGGAAATGAACTCTCAAGGAATATTCAAAACCAAGAGATTTACAACAGGGAACCAGAGAGGTTAATCGGTAAGTGACAACAACGTCAGAACAATAAAACAGGAAATAAACCGTGTTGATACAGAACTGTCTAATGGAGAGGAAGGCAAGTTGATACCAAGTAATAATAGACTGGTTCAAACTTAGGAAGATAAGGGTGAATTTCAAGGTAACCACAAAGAAAGTTAAAAACCTACTCATCAAAATAAAGAAGAAAAACAAAGTCTCAGTAAAAACAGAATCTACAAAAACAAAAGAAAATGAAAAAAAAATCCACAAATAAAAGAAATTCAGCACAGGAGAGTAAGAGGAACAAAGAAATAGTCAGCACCACAAAAAAAAAAAAGCACTACAAAATGACAACAATAAACCCACACCTATCAATTACACTGAATGTAAATGGCCTAAATGCACCCATAACCAGACAGAGAGTGACAGAATGGATAAAAAAACGGGAGCCATCAATATGCTGTCTACAAGAGACACACCTTAGAAACAAAGATGTGAATTTATTAAAAATCAAAGGATGGAAAAAATATATCAAGCAAACAACCACAAAAAGAGAGCAGGAGTGGCAATACTAATCTCAGATAAAACAGACTTTAAAACAAAATCCACCATAAAAGACAAAGAAGGGCACTATATCATGATTAAAGGGATGATCCAGCATGAAGACATAACCATAATAAACATCTATGCACAATGACAGGGCTCCAAAATACGTAAAACAAACTTTAACAGCACTGAAAAGAGAAATGGATGGTTCCACTATAATAGAAGGAGACTTCAACACACCACTCTTGGTAAAGGTCAGAACATCTAGAAAGAAACTCAACAAAGATACAGAAGATCTAAGGCCACAATCAGCCAACTTGAACTCATAGACATATATAGAACATTCCACCCAACAGTTGTAAAGTACACATTCTTTTCCAATGCACATGGAATGTTCTCCAGAATAGACCACTTCTTAGGCCACAAAGCAACTGTCAACAAAATCCAAAACATTGAGATGATACAAAGTATCTTCTCTGATCACGACACCATAAAAGTAGAAGTTAACAACAGGAAGAGGAAGGAAAAAAAATTAATTACATGGGAACCAAATAACACCCTGCTTAAGAACCACTGGTAACAGAAGAAATCAAAGATGGAATCAAAGAATTCCTAGAATCAAATGAGAATAAAAACACATCATACCAAAACCTTTGGGACACAGCAAAGGCAGTGATCAGAGGTCAATTTATAGCAATAGATGCACACATCAAAAAAGAAGAAAGGGACAGAATCAAAACATTAGCTACACAACTAGAACAAATAGAAAGAGAACAGCAAAAGAAGCCTACAGCCACAAGAAGAAAGGAAGTAATAGAGATCAAAGCAGAAATAAATGAAATAGAGAATAGAAAAACAATAGAAAGAATCAACAAAACCAAAAGTTGGTTCTTTGAAAGGATCAATAAAATCAACAAACCACTAGCCAAATTGACAAAGTGTCATTGTAATTGGGTAATAATGACAGCTCTGACCACAGCACATTAGAAGGTTCAAAAAGTAAATTAGCATAGAGTTTTAACCTTGCAGGTATATTGATGTATGTAAGCTGGCTTATGAAAAACTTTTTTGTTGTTATAACTACTACAAGGATATTTTTTATAAAAAATAATAAATTTCTACTGAAACACTGCACAAAAATTTTATAGACAGCCATTTTGGTGTCACCCCCTCTGATAATGTCACGTGATGCGGTCCACATCCCCCGCATCCCCCTCATGACACTACTGTGGTTAAAACCAGCCCAGTGGCTCTGTAGGGGAAAGATCTGGTGATTTGCTTTGGTAAAGATTATAGCCAAGAAAACCCTATGGGGCAGTTCTATTCTGTCACATGGGGTTGCTATGAGTCGGAATCAACTTGATGGCACTTAACAACAAAACACAGGCACAAACCAATCAGAACAGATGAACTTACCAATCAGAACTGGATGTAGGACACAGACCTCAAAGTATAGCAATAATGGTCTGTGTTTAGGCTGCCTTTAAGGGAAATCTCTCTCACTACTCTTCCTTTAAAAAATTGTCTTGGTTATTCTCATGTGATTGTTGTTATCAGTTATAGTAGTCATTTTGTCTAATTAAAAAAAAAATTTATTGAGGATTGTGCAGTGGCATCATGAGGGGGATATAGGAGGTGCAGACCGCACCAGGTGACACTGTCAGAGGGGGTGACACCAAAATGACTGTACAATTTTTGTACAGTGTTTCAGCAGAAATTTATTATTTTTTTATAAAAATATCCTGGTACTTAGTTGTAACAACAAAAAAATTTTTTTCATAAGCCCAGCTTACATTTATCAGTATACCTGCAAGGGCAAAATTCTATGCTAATTTACTTTTTGAACCTTCTAATATGCTGCGGGAACCCTGGTGGTGCAGTGGTTAACAGCTATGGCTGCTAACCAAAAGGTCAGCAGTTTGAATCTACCAGCTGCTCCCTGGAAACCCTGTGGGGCAGTTCTACTCTGTTCTATAGGGTCGCTATGAGTTGCAGTCGACGATGGCCATGGGTTTGGTTTTTGGTTTTGGAATGTGCTGTCGTTAGAGCTGTCATTATTACCTAATTACAATAGCTCTTCCAATCACGTGGTTTTGTCTGCGTGTGCTACAAGCACATGCTGTTGTTTTTGTTGCTGCAGGTGTTTTTATAGTCGCTGATTTTATCAGATTTTCTGGTATTTTAGCTACAATATTGTGGTAACTGGTGACATGGTGGTTAAGGGCTCAGCTGCTAACCAAAAGGTCGGCAGTTTGAATCCACCAGCCGCTCCTTGGAAATCCTATGAGGTTGTCCTGTAGGGTTGCTATGAGTCAGAATTGACTTGATGGCAACGGGTTTGTTTGTTTTGTTGTGATAATTATTTTGGGGGTGCGGTGACACCGACCTTAGTGATGCCACTGGGATTGTGGTGGGAATGCACTGAGCCTATGGATTAATTTGGGAAGAACTGATATCTTTCCAATACTTTATCTTCCTCACTCTCACTCTCCCTCTTCCTGCCTCCCAAAGAAAGCTACTAATGTGTTTGGTGGAATTTGAGGACACTGAATGAGCCACAGGCACTAGTAGAAATTTTCAGAATGTGTTCAAAGGCTGGTGTTCAAGCATGGCTTCCTTTAAGCAGGCCTAGGTACTATTCTATTCTTTCCTTTCTTCCTTTTTCTATTCCTCTTTCCTCTCTTTTCCTTCAGTACAAGATCAGTGATGATCCTGGTTGTGGGAGGATGAACATTGTTAGAGAGGATGAATTGGCATCAGGATGGAGGTCCCTAACAATGAAGTTCTCTTCTTTACCATTGTTTCCTGTATGTATATTCCTCAGAGATGCTTCAGGAAGAAACGGTGTCTGGACCACAGCTATATTCAGGTATTCCTGGGTACCTATAACACGACTTCACTTTCACTATCACTTCTAACAGTTTCTTCATTAAAGAATGTAGCATTCTTGGGATTTATTTACACCTATTTTATTTACCCAGCAACATTTTATAAATTATATTTATATAGATCCACCAGATTAATAACTTGACCAGAAAATTAAATAATATTAAGTCAATAACTGGTGCATCAAATTATTTTTTAATGTATGTTTCAAGATGAACATAAAATTTTCCCTTGTGATCCATTAATGTGATATATTAATAGATATCCTCATAATGATTTATCCTTGTGTTTCTGGATAAGTCTTTCTTATTTGTCATGGTTTTTATACTAAATAGTTTATGGAAAGCACTTGCCAATTAGCCTATCTCCTTCTAAGGGGTCTCAGAGTATCTGTAGTAATTATAGCCTCTAATCTGAGAGATTTGTTTTTGACAAATAACACTATATTTGGCAAGAGCTGATCAGACCAATGATGGATTCTTGACCCAAAGACATTTCTTTGAAAATTAGCCTGTAGCTAAGGATGTCACCTGAAATGAGGGCTTTGCCACCACTCTCTTGAAAGGTGACTGGCAGTATCAAACATTCTATCTCAGAGAGTTTAACCAAGAGACTCTCAAGAGAGACGTAAAGATGATGGAATGGCATGGAAACACAGACTTTACAGAAGAAGCAGTAATGAGAAGCCAGGAGGAGGTAAAAGTAAAGCCAGTTGGATGGAAGTGGTAGAGAAATAGAAACAGTCATTGTAGAAGTAGAGTTAGTTACAAATACAGAAGAGAAACCAGAGCAGAGAGCAACGGGTACTTGCTGCTGAGAGATAATAGGATGAATGGGACTCCCAGTTGGATTCCTATAGTTGCAGAGCCGTGGAACACCTATGAATCCTGAACAACATTCCATTTTCCTAGGAGACCTAGCTGCATGACTGTTGAGATTGGTTTTGCCTATTTCCCCTTGTATCAACTGAAGTTACCTACACATGGCTTTTCTGCAACCTGAAAAAGCCCAACCAGTAGAGTTCTCTTAATATACCACTAGATTCAATTTCCCAGTTACTATTTTTTTTAGGATTTCTTTGGGATATTTGCTACAATTTGCTGGCACATATGTGTGTGTGTGTGTCTGTACACACATGTGTACACGCACAATGCGTAGTATCTTTGTAAGTTAATTTTTTTCTGCACATTCCATTTTTTTTCTAGTAGACCTTCTGTATTATCTGCTTTATCAATTATACTTTGCTGGGTTTAACATAGTTGTTTGCAGTTTACAATTGCTATTTTAGTCAGAGTCAACTCAACTGCAGAGGGTTTGGTTTTTTGGTTTTTATTATTGCATAGGCACCCTGGTGGCACAGTGATTAAGTGCTTGGCTCCTAACTAAAAGATCCATGTTTGAACCCACCAGCTACCCTGCAGAAGAAAGATGTGACAGCTTCAGTAGAGATTACAGCTTTGGAAACCCTATGGGGGCAGTTCTACCCTGCCCCATAGGGTCACTGTGAATCGACTCGGTGGCAATGGGTTTGGTTTGATTTGTTTTTGTTTTTGTTTTTTTTTGCCATCGCATAGCTTACCTTTACCCTAATATTTGATGAGTGTACCTCAGATAAATAATCTATTTTTTTAACCCATAGTTTTTGAAACTGAGTACCAAATTACAAATAAAAATTCAAAACTTTTAAACACCCTGGCACATTTCTTAGACAATTCTACCCTCTGGAGGATCCAGAAGTCATTATGCGGCCATAGTGCATCCACAACATTTGTCCTGTAACTTTAAAACCCACTCTTACTCTAACGCTGGGCTTGAGCATGTGACTTGCTTTGGTCAAGGGGATGTTAGCCAACGTAACATAAGCAGAGGCTTGAAAAGTACATGTAATTTTTTGTTGCCTTCTTACATGACTGCGTGTGCTTACTATTGCCCTCTGCCATGCTGTGAGAACATGCCTGGGCTACCCAGCAGGAGGGATGTTAGAGACATGTGGAAGAGAACTAGGTTGTCTCAGACATCCCAGTTAAGGCCATCCTGGATCAGCCAACCAGCAGCCATCCCCCAGACATGTGAAGAAATCCAGCTGAGATCAGAGGAACCCTCTAGCCAACCCCATTTGAAATCATCAACCTGCAGTGAACCAAATAAATGGCTTAATGTTTTAAGGCACTGACTTTGGGATGGGTTGTTGTTATGGATTGAATTGTGTTACCCCAAAAAGTGTGTCAACTTGGCTAGTCCATGATTCCCAGTATCGTGTGATTGTCCACTATTTTGTCATCTGATTTGATTTTCCTATGCTTTATAAATCCTACCTCTATGATATTAATGAGCTGGGATCAACGGCAGTTATGTAAATGAGGCAGGACTCAATTTACAAGATTAGGTTGTGTCTTAAGTTAATTTCTTTTGAGATATGAAAGAGAGAAGCAAGCAGAGAGACATGGGGACCTCATACCACCAAGCAAGAAGAGCCAGGAGCATGCGTCCTTTGGACCCAGGATCCCTGCACTGGCAGGCTCTTAGACCAGCGGGAGATTGATGACAAGGACCTTTTCCCAGAGCTGACAGAGAGAGAAAGGCTTCCCCTGGAGCTGGCACCCTGAATTTGGACTTCAAACCTCCTAAGCTATGAGAGAATAAATTTCTCTTTGTTAAAGCCATCTTGTGGTATTTCTGTTATAGCAGTACTAGATAACTAAGACAGTTGTTAAAAAGCATTTGTCATGGATTAATTGTTTCCCCCCAAAATATCTGTCAACTTGGCTGGGTTATGATTCCCAGTATTGTATAATTGTGTACCATTTTATAATTTGATTGTGATTTTCTTACGTGTTATAAATTCAATCACTATCATCTAATAAGATGGATTAGTGGCATTTATACTGATGAGGTATACAAGATTGGATAGTTTCTTAAGCCAGTCTCTTTTGAGATATAAAAGACAGAAGTGAGCAGAGACACATGGGAACCTCACACCACCAAGAAAGCAGTGCTGGGTGTCCTTTGGGACCTGAGGTTCCTGCACTGAGATGCTCCCAGACAAAGGGAAGACTGATGCATCACAAGGACCTTCCTCCAGAGCCAACAGAGAGAGAAAGCCTTCACTTGGAGCTGATGCCCTGAATTTGGACTTGTAGCCTACTGGACTATGAAAGAATAAACTTCTCTTTGTTAAAGCCATCCACTTGTGGTATTTCTGTTATAGAAGCATCTAGATGACTAAGACAGCATTATTGTGACAATAGATAATACAGAGATGCCAAAGTAGTAATTAATCAATGAAGGGACCTCACTGTGTATGTGAGGTGCCACCTCAGAAATAATATTTGCATATGTTAGATAAGCTCATATATTTATATCTCCTTTTATTTTCTTTTGTATTTGGAAAGACTTGTTTACTACTCCAGGAGCATTCCCTCCAACTCTTTAGTAGCATTGTAGGCCCTACGCTTGCCGAAAAAGAAGTCTGACTTTGCTCATTATACAGTTTTTAGGTGTTTGGAGTGTTAAAAAGCTAAATTGGTTTTATATGATCTGGGCAGTAATGAAAAGAATGTTCTCTGGCTCAAATTCTCATGTGGATTTGAGTTATTGATGAGAAGAAATGAGATTGTACTCAGGCTTATGAATACTTTCAGGTATGATTTACAGATTATAGAATGCCTTTTAAGGAAATTGTGCACATTCAGGATGTCAAGTGAAGTCCTTGCTCCTGTATTAGGCAGATACAGGCTTCTAAATAGAAAATATAGCGGCTTCAGTTCAGCTTAACAAACATGTATTGGTCACTTGTTATGTACCAGGCATTATGAATACAAAAAATCAGTGAGCATTAGCCTCTGCGCTGGAGGAACTTGGGGTTCAGAAGAAGAGACAGACAGACAAATCATGATTTCAACATACTATGATAAGAAAAACAAAACAAAACAATGATGGGGTATGCCCCTGAAGTTCATGGTGGTAGAGATGTGTGGTGGGCTGTATCTGAGAAGGATTCTAAGCTGCAATTTAAAGGATGAGTAGAGTTAGACAAGGAAAGACAGATTTAGGTGCAAAGGGATCCCAGAAAGGGGTAATAGGATGAACAAAGGCTTACAATTGTGGAACAGCATGGAATATACCAGAAACCACAGTTAGTATCATAGTACTATCATATAATGTGGGACCTGTGGAGTTATACTTGCTCCAATATAATTAAAGATCTGTTAGGTATTTGTTTATGATATCACATACACTATTATTTTTGGTAATAGAGTTTTTGTTTTATTTTGCATGTTAGGAAAATAATCTTTGGGACTTCTAGTACCTTCTGTATTTCTGTAATTCTGTATGAGCAGTTTATCTTATTCTCTCTTGTATCTCATCAACTAATACAGTGCCTGACACTTTGGATTCAATACATATTTTGCTGAATAAATTAATGAATTCTTGAACCTGATAGCTTCTGCCAAAATCCAATAGAAATGTCTTTTAAATTATTCTTTAATTAATCCATAAAGATTCATGTTCTTGAATTATTTGTCTTTCTGAAATTTCCTTTGATAAAGGATAGCTTAATTTTCCCTTTTATAATCCTCCTTATTTTTGGATTTTAAAAAAGCAACCCTTGGTGTTGTTTTCTCCCTATACATCCATCTATTCATTCAACATGTATTTACTGAATACTTGATTATGTGCTGGGTATTGTGATACACACCAGGGGTACAGTAGTGAACAAATCAGACTTATTTTGGCCCCCATGGAGCTTATACTCTAGTGAGGAAAACAGACAGATATTGAACAAATGATCACAAGCACATTGGGTGTTACAAAGCAAAAGTGAGTAGTTTTACGGGAGCTTGTAACTGCTTCTGTGATCCTGTTTTCACTACGGCTTATTATGGAATGATTATGTAACATATTTACTTCATTAGTTTTTAATTTTGTATTCCTGCTTTCTGCTTTATTATACGTTTATAATTAATCTGTGGTACATAGAAAGTACACTATAAATATTACTTGATTGAATGAAAGTGTTAATAAATGTTTATTTCCTCATAAAATTTGCCTTTTATAATTTATTATTTTGACACTTGCATAAAAGCACATGCATTCTTTGTGGTAAGATAGATAACAAAGATTCTTCACTTAACGTAGTTCAACCACGTATACGACGCTAAGTGGGCACACCAGCCCAGGGGCAAGGACAAGAAGGCAGGAGGGGACAGGAAAGCTGGACGGACAGCAATGGGGAACCTGAGGTCAAGAAGGGGAGACTGTTGACACATCACAGGATCGGCAACCAATGTCACGAAACAATATGTGTATTAATTGTTTAATGAGAAACGAATTTGCTTTGTAAACTCTCACCTATAGCACAATAAAAATAAGATTCTTAATGATATATCTGTTAATTGGGTGAAATATTCCTGAGAATATTGTAGATGATTATACTGTCTAAAATTATCTGTACAGTATTTCATTAGCACTCTGATCCATAACATATTGGCTTAATTTCTTTGTAAAATGAAGTTACTAGCCAAATATACTTGCTTATCTAGTTTCAATCAACAAACATCCTTGTAAATTTTCTGTTAGATATTGTGGGGAATTCAAAGAAAAAGTTAGGTTCCTGCTCTTACAGAAATTGTAATCTGGGTAAACAGGACAAAAGCATATGAGAAGCTAAAAATAATTTAGCACAAGAAAACATATGTATCACATATCATCTAGATAAACTACTGAGCTAGGTACTGTGAAGAATAAAAAAGAAGAAGAAGAAGTATACCATACCCTCAAGTCACTTACAGTTTAATTGAGGAGACAGGCCAAATTTACTTAAAGTGAAAACTAACATTAACAGACAATAAATAATATTTCTGGTACTAAAGTTATTAAGAGGACTTCAGTGGAGGGAAATCTCTCAAACAGTTGGTATATTTTCCCATTCAACCAAACATAAGAACGACAACAACAAAAAAACCCAAACCTATTGCTGTCAAGTGGATTCTGACTCATAGTGGCCCTGTAGGACAGAGTAGCACTGCCCCATAGGGTTTCCAAGGAGTGGCTGGTGAATTCAATCAGCTGACCTTTTTGTTAGCAGCTGAGCTCTTAACCACTGTGGTAGAACAGTTATGTCCAAATTGATGTGTGTATATGCTACAGGGGTGCACAAGACAATTCACTGTAGTTTGAGAAGAAAATATTAAGATTTATACTTATATTAATTTTCTGTTTAGAAAGAATAAAAAAAGAAATTAGTCCTTAACATTTAATAAAACAATTGACAATGGAGTCATCACTCAGTCTGTAGCCCCGGTATATTATATGGAAGCCTAGGAGTGCACCTGGACATTCCCCATCACAGAAGGGCACCTCCCCACATTTGTTCACTGTGAGGCATTACAGGTTATCCGTCATCAGAGAAAAGATCAGCAAATTCTACTAAACCATGCTGCCTTAATTTTTATTGAACTATCCCTCACCAAATGGACAAGCGAATTAACAAGATTCCCACAAAGAAATAGCAAATAAAATTAATAATGCAAGCACAAATTGAACAAAAAAGAAAATATTAGCCATATACTTCTTTTTGCAAACAAGCTCTTTGGCAGCCACATTATTAAGCAAGATATAATCAGATGTAACAGAGCCACCCCACCCCCATTCAAAATTATATGAAAACAATTTGAAATACGGATTTTTGTGTCACTATTGCTAATCGAAAGATTGGTGGTTTGAACCCACCAGTGGCTCCATGGAGAAAGATGTGGCAATCTTCCATAAAGATTACAGCCTTGGAAACCCTATGGGGTGGTTCTACTCTGTCCTGTAGGGTAGCTATGAGTTGAAATTGACTCAATGGCAATGAGTATTGTTAGTGAAGAACCTCACCTGCATGTATTGTTCCTTGAGATGTGCTCATGATGGTGTGAAGCCGTCACATGTAGCAAGATACTAAAAAAAAAAAGCTAAGCATACAGAACATGAGGACAACTCTTTGCAATTTTTGAGGGGAATATTCACAGTCAAGAGTTACTCAATCTAATATTTAGTGAAATTTCACTAAATTTAATAACAAACATTTAGAAGTTTACTTATTAATAAAAGAACACTTAATCTTTCCAGCCAGAGTGAATTTGACTGAAATAATACATGGAAAGTAATAAGCCAAAACATTTTAACATTTTAATATACATTCTGTTGTCACCAGTGTTCTAAGATATACTGGAAGATAGAAGACATTGCTAAAGACTTTGGGAAGCAAGTATTAGAACAAATTATGTAGTGTTAGAATTTTGTGATACAGTCAGGTGGAAATATTGGCGTTTCTGTTGTGAGTGTCTCAGGAGCCCTGTGGTGCAGTGGTTAAGAGCTCAGGCTGCTAACCAAAAGGTTGGTAGGTTGAATCTACCACCCACTCCTTGGAAACCCTATAGGGCAGTTCTACTCCATCCTATAAGGTCTGTAGGGTCGCTATAAGTCGGAATTGACTCAATGGCAACAGGTTTGGTTTAACCAAAACCAAACCTGTTGCCATCGTTGTGTCTCAAATTATATTTGTTAAACTTTCAAAAAGCAAATTCATCAAGAATTACAATTTTGTGGGCCTCTAAAGGAAGAATCTACTGAAGAAGATAAATTCTCAGGAAGTAAGAGATTCCTTACTTAATTTCTTTAAAAATAAGTTTTATGGGAAATGCATATTATGATGGAGCTGCTGCTTTGCCTGGAATTAAAATTTAAAAAAAATTCTAGATAATGTTTTCGTTTGTGAAATATCTTAACTGCATCACTGATAGACAAACTTTTTTTATCAGAGAAGCTGAAGTCAGGAGTACATTAGCATTGATGTTTTTAATTACATAAAAATATAACCCTTTAAAATATTATCGAATATTTACATTACGTTGTAATGAGATAGGGAATTACAATGATAATGTTTGCTGCCACAGAGAAGTTCACTGGTTATCTCATTGAAAAGCACTTAAAAGAATTATTGAATGAAAGATGCATTAAGCACTGCCATTACAAAATGTTTTAAATTTGCTGATCTTTTCTCTGATAACAAAAGGCTATTAATAGAATGTTACTTAGAAGATATTTAAAAACAACTACATTTAATCTTTAGATATCATTAAGGCATAAGGAACATTTTAACAGTGAACATGAAAGTAAATGATTTGGGGAAAATTAGTACTACTGAAAGTATATTTGGAAAACAGATGTTTGGAAATATTCCCATGAACATGTAATTTTGTGACTGAAAAATGATACAAGTGTGTCCCTATAACAATGCTTAAATTTGCAAACTTTAAAACTTTAGAAATAGAATTTTCCACACTGTTTAAAAATCTTTTATTGAAATTTCCTGTCTGAATTTCAACAAGAAGTTTGGCATAATTGGTAGTTGAGAGGGAAAAATGAGTATTGCAATGGTTAATTTTATGTGTCAACTTGGCTAGACTATGGTGCCCAATTGTTTGGTCAAATACTAGTCTAGATGTTGCTATGCAAGAATTTACATGTGATCAACATTTAAAATCAGTTGAGTATAAGTAAAGCAGATTATTTTCCATAACTTGGGTAGGCCGAATCCAAACAGTTGAAGGCCTTAAGAGCAAAAACTGATGTTTCCAAGAGAAGAAGATTCTGCCACAAGGTTGTAACATAGATATCCTGCTGGAGTTTCCAGCCTACCGCCTGACCTACTGATTTTGGGTTTGCCAGTTCCCACAATCTCATGAGCCAATTCCTTAAAATAGAATGTATTTGTTTTATTCTTCTGGAGAACCCTGACTAATACAAGTATTATATTTTAATAACTAAAGATGATCATGCACTTAATGAATTTGTATCTATATGTTTTTGAAGTATCTTTCTCATCTATGAGAGGCTATTAAAATAAAGTGTTAAATCTAGTATTGAATCAACTGAACTTAGAACCCAAACCCTCAAAATACTATATCACAAAATATTATACCAAGATTAAAATAAGATGCTCTCACATAGTAAGAGCAGAAGGATTTTTATATTATTAATAAACATAAAATAACATTTAAGTTTTAAAATACTTATTTCATTTTCATCTAATCTTTTTTAGCTTTTATTTTTTGTTTATGGTTTTAAATTTACATAAAGTATCAATACAATAATACTCATGTAACTTGTATATAAGCGTGTGTGTATATATATATACATAAATATATATAGTGGAAGTATATAGTCAAATATTTTTCACTGATCAAGACATGTAATCAAAAAAATTTGGAAATCACTGGATGGGAGGAAAGAATGGAGAGGGCTTTTTAGAAATAGTTAACCTGATAGAGTAATATGACATAATTTGGGGGAAAATAACAGTAATAGAAAAAAATTTTTATTTTAAACTGCTAAAAAAACAGAAAGAATTGGGAATAATTTAGTGTAGAGACCACCAATGGTCTGAAGATATTTTTCAGCATTTATGAGACCTAGTGGTACTATATGCTGTTGGATTATGTGATATTCCCACATATCCTTCAAATAAAATCTCTTCTCACTTGGTCTTTTTGGAAGTCTTTCTCAGCTTCCCTGGCAAAGTGATTTTGGAGCCAGAAACTGCATAGCTATTTCAGGCCTCTTTCAGCAGTTGTTCCTTGACTGAAGTAACTACTCCCTACAAGATGTCCTGATTTATGGCGTTTTTCTCAAACGACTTGGTAGGGCAGTCAGACCCCTGACCTCGTAGATCTCAGCCAGGTGTTCCCATGGCTGCCCATGCTTGTCCAACCTAAGCCCATATGTATACTTCTCAGACAGTTGACATTTTTGGTCTTGATGAGCGGAGTTTTTCTCTGCCTGCTAGCAGGCCTAAAGCTTAGATATCTTATTCAGGACGCTTTACCACTAAGTGTTCCAAGCATAGCATTTTAACCTCAGTTGGCAAAATGTTCTAGATGGCATAGATTTAGAAGACATTGCTGGAACATTTATAATAATAGGCATGTTGGCAGAAATCCTAGTACTGGCACAGGGAAAGCAAAAACCAGGCTCTTCCAGAATGTCATCATTGTGGGGCATGTCAGCAGCATGTACCATCCAAGTCGCAGGGTTAGGCCCTAGATAGGATTAGGCAAGCTTGACTTGTTACAGAATGCCAGCAGAGTAGTCCAGGTGTAACAGTAGAGAAAGGAGGCAAGGCTCAAGTTTAAATGGAATCTGATATTAACAACATTAGGGCAATCAAGAAAAATAGAGGAAAAGACCATAAATCAGGACATCTTGTAGGGAGCAGTTACTTCAGTCAAGGAGCAACAGCTGAAGAGGCCTGTAATTTCAGAGCTGCTCAGACTATTAGACAAATCCTGCTTCTAGATCGTAAAGAGCCTCTTGTAGCCAGGAGCCTTCAGAGTGGTTGTCCAATAGAGATGGATGTGCTGCCTTCTGCACAGGCTTGGGCTTCGATGGTCCAGGATCCATCTGGGAGCTCTGATGGGACAGACCTCAGTGGAGTTAGTCTGGTTCTTTGGAGAGAATTTCTTTTTACTGAATGTCAAAGTCACTCTCTATCATATCACCCTTGTTTAGTTTCTTTATAGCACTTAATCACCATCTGAAAAACCTTATTTATTTATTTAATTGCTTATTTTCTTATTATCTGTCTCCCCCTAGTAAAATGTAAATTACTTTAAACCAGGGACTTTAATCTGTTTTTGTTTTCCATTGTTAACCATAGAACAATGTCTGACTCATAGTATGTTCTCAATAAATATTTATTGAATAAATAAACAAAAGTCCATGAACTCTGTGACACAGTCATGAGCCAAGGGCCTACACAGCAGTCCAAGGCCTGGTGATCCTGTCAGTCCTTGATTAGAATACCTACATTTAAATGTACCTGGAAAACTTAACTGGGTGGCAACAACTGTCTCTGATCTCTCACCCCATTCACACCCAAAATCTGTTCTCTACTCTGATTTTGCATATTTTCTTAGAAGAAAGAATGTTTTCTGTGACTGTGCCTTTCTGGTCAGAAGAATGTGATAACCGCTTGCATTTATTGAACTGGTCCTTGGCCACAATGATTTCTCTTTCTTCATCCTGCTTCTGAGGTGACTCTAATAATTTCCCTCATTTTATCTCTCTCTGTCCCCAAATAAACTCCTCAGTTCTCATTGGTAATGAAACAATTCTCTATCAGGGAAGTGTAAGCAAGCATATTTTCAGGAAACAGCTGCAATTTCTCCATGAACTTTGTTTTTTTTTGAAAAGCAGCCACATGTCTCAGTCTGTGTACAGTAATTGTTTACTAATTAACAAATGACCTCTCCCATTGAGTCACTCTCCCTTCCTCTCCCTATTTCCTTTTCCATTCTTAGAAAATTGAGGGAGTAAAAACTTGGCCCAGCACTTCTCTACATGTAGTGTGACTACATTTATTAGCTTGAACACTGTCATCCTTGGAATACATGTTCATTTAGATGGCATAATCCAAGTGAAAATTGAATTCCATTAGCGAAAGTAAACTTTAAAGAGGATATTTGCTTTATATGATGACTAAACACACAATCTCTTTCTTTGGAAACAAGAAGTTAAAATGAGTTTTATTAAGTTGCAGAATGAAATAATAAACTTTAAAATCCAGTTCTGATATTTGCATTAGTGGTTAAGTTATTCAACAGATATTTATGGAGTACCTGTTATATACAGTGTTCTGAGATGGGTAATCAATATGATACAAGGAAACATAAATATGTCCCAGACTTGGAAGCTCTATTTGTCTAAGATAGTCTATACGTTCATTTAACCAAAAAGATGTTAAAAGGGTTCATAGAAAAGATTACTTTTATCAAAAGTGTTCACTGAAGGTTTTAGACAGCAGAAAGGATTTAGGATAGGTTTTAGAGATTAGTTATCAGGAAATAACAGTGTGGGCTTCTTCTAGCAAACCCTGGGGAATATGTGAAAAGATACAGCTAATTTCAGTGTTATTAATAAGTAAAACTTGGAATGAGTAGAGTTTGAGTTGGGAAGAACTTTTTTTTTAGTTTAAGATTCCTTGAAAATTGTCATATTCTAAAAAACACATCTTTTCTCTCTGGAGATATAATTTTTTTAAATGATACTTGAGTTACTATTGTTGTATAGCAGATTACCCCCCAACTCAGTAGCTTAAAAAACCATTTTACTATGTTCATGGATTTTGTGGGTTAAAAATAGGAATAGGGCTCAATGGGAATGGCTTGTCTCCACTTCACATTATCTTGTGCTTTAGCTGAGGAGACTTGAAGGCTGGGTGTGATTGATGGCTGGGAGTTGGAGGCACCTGGAGGCAAATTCATTCATACAACTGGCTGGTGTTGCTGGCTTTTGGCTGGGACTGCAGCTGGAGTTGTTGATCAGAGCACCTACACATGGCCTCTTTGTGTAGCCTGGGCTTCCTTACAACATGGCAACATCACGTAGACTTCTTGCATAATGGCTCAGGGCTCCAAAGATGAGTGTTACAACAAACAAGGTGGAAGTTACACTGCTTTTTCTGATCTAGTCTTAAAATTCTACCAGCACTGAACATGGCACTATAGACAGAAGCACCACACCGTCCCTCTACAGCAAAGGCCCAAGAACCTAAGTAAAACAGACAGACATCAATCCTGGAACCCTAAGCATCAAATGAAGAGATAAAGAACTCAATCAAGCACCAGATGGTATAAGAAACTGACAGAGAACAGAGAGTGAGGAGACTTAGAAGCGGAGGTCCCCGATCAGCTAACGCAGCATGGATGCACCATCTTGGACTCCTGTCAGAGATCAGCAGACAGGGAGTACGGGAAAGCAGATTCACGGAGCTCCCAGGAGACAGAGCACCTGGTAACCAGTGAGACACACTTTCTCACCCTCCACCCTGCCTCCCCCTGCTCGACCTTCACTGCTTCCTGGCAGGCCAATTTGCTGCTTCCCGGCAGATGGATTCCTGGCTTCCTGGAGGGCCAATTCGCTGCTTCCCAGCTGGTAGATTGTTGGCTTCCTGGAGGGCCGATTTACTGCTTCCCAGCAGGCCATTTCCCTGTGGGCTGCAACAGCGGCACAGGAGACGCCAATTCTGTGCCACTCGAATTTGCCCCACCTACACCAGCTGGCTTCTTCAGTGCCATTTCTTTCTTGATGGCATAGCTTTTTTTGGCTTCTTTTGGTTTCTTCCCTGCCTGTCACCTCCTTCCCCTCCTTTCTCTCGAACACCTGACTCCGTGTGCCGTCTTTGCTTCTTCTTGACAGGCTGTGAAGCGCTGCTCAGCTGGGGAACTGTATCCCCCGTCCGTTTTCCCAGTCCTCATGGCCACACTGGTGGGATCCCTGGGGGCATTTTTGTTTGTTTTCTCTTTCTTTTTTCCTTTTTATTTTTCTTCATTTCTCAGTTTCTTGTCTCTTTGTACTTACCTTCTTTTCCTGTTTCCGAAATATCTAGTGCTGTGTATCATCTCCATCCCTTATAGCCAGGTTATACTGCTTGGCATGGGAGCCACTTCCTGGTCTGCATGGCCGCAATGGTGGGATGCCTGGGGACATATTTTTTATTTTTATTTTGTATAATTTTTATTTATTTATTTATTCTTTTTCTCCATTTCTCAGTTTCATGTCTCTCCACTCCAACGGCAAACTCCCTCCCCATTTTTTTTTGCTCCCGCATCTCTCTCCTCTCTCTCTTCTTTTCCATACCCAACCCAGTTCCACACATCACAACCTCCCCTTCCTCCTCCCTCCTGCCTATCTGCACCATGTGCTGAACATTGCACTCCCAAGCAGCATGGGCATGACCTACTGGAACGTGCCCTGCACTAACCAATGGCTCATCTCGTTGACCAAAGTATGTGCTACAAACAACGCATCCCATCCCATCCCCCCCTTCAGCTAGACCAGCACTGCTGCACCATAGCTGAGTAACTGGCCCTGTTCATTGGACAAGGAGGTAAAAAATAGCATGTCCACAGAAGAGCAAACAACAAGAAAGCACAGCCTGCCTGCTCAGACATAACCAAATAAAACAAAAAGCAGGATGAAACAAACAAATCTACAATTGATAAATGAAGAAAATAACTACTGAATGTCCTAAAGACAGCAGACAATAACAAAACATTAAAAAAAAGACAGGACGCTTCCCGTAGGCATCCAAAATAAAACACCAGATAAACTTCCAGTAGAAGAAAAGGCACTAGAACTACCTGATAGGGAATTCAAATCTCTAATATTCAGAGCTATCCAAGACTTGAAGCAAGAACCAGACAAAAATGATGAAAAAAATAGACAAATTCATGGAAAAGGTAGACAAATTCATGGAAAATACAGACCAAAAAAATGGAAGAATTCAGGAAAATAATACAGGAACAAAATGCCAAAATAAATTCACAACTAGAAATCATACAAAAACAACAATTAGAAATCCAAAAGATAAACAACAAGATTTCAGAAATGGACAGTGTCATAAAAGGGCTGAGGAACAGGTTTGAAATGATGGAAGACAGGATTAGTAAAATTGAAGACAAACACTTGGATACAATGCTGTTTGAGGAAAAATCAGAAAAAAGAACAAAAAAAAATGAAGAAACACTGAGAATTATGTGGAATACAATCAAAAGCAAAAATGTGGAAGTGATCAGAGTTCCAGCACAAGAGGAAAAAATGGAAAACACAGGGAGCATCACTGAAGAATTGCTGACAGAAAAACTTCCCTAATATCATGAAGGGTGAAAAGCTGACCATTCAAGAAACTCAACAAAGCTCGTATAGGATAGACCCCAAAAGAAAATCATCAAGGCATATCATAGTCACACTCGCTAAAACTAAAGACAAAGAAAGAATCCTGAGAGCAGCTCGAGAAAAATGAAAAGTCATACACAGAGGGGAAACAATAAGATGAAGCTCTGATTACTTGGCAGAAACCACGCAGGCAAGAAGGCAATGGGATGACATATAGAAAACCTTGAAAGAAAAGAAATTGTCAGCTAAGAATAATATATCCTGCAAAACTCTCATTCACATATGATGGTGAAATTAGGACATTCCCAGATAAACAGAAATTAAAAGAATATGTAAAAACCAAAAGAAACTTACAAGAATTATTAAAGGGAGTCCTTTGGTTTGGGAAAAACAACATCAGATGACAGCCTGAATCTAGGACACAAGATTGTACGAGCCAGATACCAACCTAGGAAATGAACTCTCAAGGAATATTCAAAACCAAAAAATTTACAACAGGGAACTAGAGAGGTTAATCTGTAAATGACAACAACATCAGAACAATAAAAGAGGGAATAAACGGTGTAGATATAGAACTTTCTAATGGAGAGGAAAGCAAGGTGATAGCAAGTAATAATAGACTGGTTCAAACTTAGGAAGATAAGGGTAAATTACAAGGTAACCACAAAGAAAGTTAAAAACCTACTCATCAAAATAAAGAAGAAAAACATAAAGTCTTGGTAAAAACAAAATCTACAAAAAACAAAAGAAATGAAAAAAATCCACAAACAAAAGAAATTCAGCACAGGAGAGTAAGAGGAATAAAGAAATAGTCAGCACCACAAAAAAAAGTACTACAAAATGACAACAATAAACTCACATCCATCAATAATGGCCTAAATGCACCCATAAAGAGATAGAGAGTGACAGAATGGATAAAAAAACAGGATCCATCACTATGCTGTCTACAAGAGACACACCTTAGAAACAAAGAAGTAAATTTATTAAAAATCAAAGGATGGAAAAAAATGTATCAAGCAAACAGCCACCAAAAACAGGAGTGACAATACTAATCTCAGATAAAATAGACTTTAAAACAAAATCCACCATAAAAGACAAAGAAGAGTACTAAATAATGATTAAAGGGATGATCCAGCATGAAGACATAACCATAATAAACATTTACGCACTCAGTGACAGGCCTCCAAAATATGTAAAACAAACTTTAACAGCACTGAAAAGAGAAATGGACAATTCCACTATAATAGGAGACTTCAACACACCACTCTTGGTAAAGAACAGAACGTCTAGAAAGAAACTCAACAAAGATACAGAAGATCTAAAGGCCATAATCAGCCAACTCATAGACATAGATAGAACATTCCACCCAACAGTTGCAAAGTACACATTCTTTTCCAACACACATGAAACATTCTCCAGAAGAGACCACTTCTTAGGCCACAAAGCAACCATCAACAAAATCCAAAACACTGAGGTAATACAAAGTATATTCTCTGATCACAACACCATGAAAGTAGAAATTAACAACAGGAAGAGGAAGGAAAAAAAAAATTACATGGGCACCAAATAACACCCTGCTTAAGAACCACTGGTAATAGAAGAAATCAAAGATGGAATCAAAGAATTTCTAGAATCAAATGAGAATGAAAACACATCATACCAATATCTTTGGGAGACAGCAAAGGCACCACTCAGAGGTCAATTTAGAGCAATAGATGCACACATCAAAAAAGAAGAAAGGGACAGAATCAAAACATTAGCTACACAACTAGAACAAATAGAAAGAGAACAGCAATAGAAGCCTATAGCCACCCAAGAAAGGAAATAATAAAGATCAGAAGCAGACATAAATAGAGAATAGAAAAACAATAGAAAGAATCAACAAAACCAAAAGTTGGTTCTTTGAAAGGATCAATAAAATCGACAAACCACTAGCCAAATTGATAAATGAAAAAGAAGAGAGGACGCAAATAACCCAAATAACAAATGAAATGGGGGACATTACAACAGACCCAACTGAAAGAAAAAAGATCATAACAGAGTATTATTAAAAACCATACTCCAACAAATTTGAAAATCTAGAGGAAATGGACAAATTTCTAGAAACACAGTACTTACCCAAACTATCATAAATTGATGTTGAAAATCTGAACAGGCCCGTAACAAGAGAAGATATGGAAAAGGTAATTTAAAAAAAACTCCCAACAAAAAAAAGCCAAGGCCCAGATGACTTCTCTGGAGAATTCTACCAAACATTCAGAGGAGAGCTTACACCAGTACTACTCAAACTATTTCACAACCTAGAAAAGGAAGCAACACTTCCAAATTCATTCTACGAAGCCAGCATAACCCTGATACCAAAACCAGGCAAAGACACCACAAAAAA
>NW_004443945.1:33447529-33449770 GCF_000243295.1 Trichechus manatus latirostris
TGGGGAAAAGACAGTCTTTTTAACAAATGGTGCTGGCAAAACTGGATATCCATCTGCAAAAAAATGAAACAAGACCCATACCTCACACCATACATAAAAACTAATTCAAAATGAATCGAAGACCTAAATCTGAAACAAAAAAAAAACCATAAAGAACATAGTTGAAAAAATAGGATCAACACTAGACCCTAATACACGGCATTAACAGGATACAAACTATAACTAAGAACAAACAAACTCCAGAAGATAAGCTAGATAACTGGGATCTTCTAAAAATTAAACACTTATGCTCATCCAAAGACTTCACCAAAAGGGAAAAAAGAGAACCTACAGACTGGGGAAAAATTATTGGCTATTACAAATCCGACAAAGGTCTAATCTCTAAAATCTACAGGAAAATCCAACACCTCTACCACAAAAAGACAAATAATCCAATTAAAAAATGGGCAAAGGATATGAACAGACACTTCAACAAAGAAGACATTCAAGTGGCTAACAGACACATGAGGAAATGCTCACCATCATTAGCCATTAGAGAAATGCAAATCAAAATGACAATAAGATACCATCTCACCCTGGCATTACTGGCATGAACCAAAAAAAACAGAAAATAACAAATGTTGGAGAGGCTTTGGGGAGATCGGAACTTTTATGCACAGCTGGTGGGAATGCAGAATGATACAACCATTTTGGAAAATGTTTTGGTGCTTGCTTAGAAAGCTAGAAATAGAAATATCATAAGATCCAGCAATCCCACTCCTAGGAATATATCCTAGAGAAATAAGAGCCGTCACACAAATAGACAGATGCACACTCATGTTCTTTGCAGCATTGTTCACAATAGCAAAAAGATGGAAACAACCCAGATGCCCATCAACAGATGAATGGATAAACAAACTATGGTACATACACACAATGGAATACTATGCAACGATAAAGAACAATGATGAATCTGCGAAGCATCTCACAACATGGGTCAATCTGGAGGGCATTCTGCTGAGTGAAATAAGTCTATTGCAAAAGGACAAATATTGTATGAGACTACTACTATAAAAACTCACGAAAAGGTTTACACACAGAAAGAAGAAATCTTTGATGGCTATGAGGGAGGGGAGGGGTGGGGGTGGAAAAACAGTAAATAGACAATACGTAAGTGATGACTTTGGTGAAGGGTTAAGACAGTACACAGTATTGGGGAAGCCAGCACAACTTGTTCAAGGTAAGGTCATGGAAGCTCCACGGACAAATCCAAACTCCCTTAGGGACTGAATTACTGGGCTGAGCGCTGTGGGGACCATGGTCTTAGGGAACATCTAGCTCAATTGGCATAACATAGTTTATAAAGAAAATATTCTACATTCTACTTTGATGAGTAGCATCTGGGATCTTAAAAGCCTGTGAGTGGCCATCTAAGATACTCCACTGGTCTCATTCCTTCAGTAGCAAGGGAAGATGAAGAAAACTAAAGACACAAGAGAAAGTTTAGTCCAAAGGACTAATAGACCACAACTACTATGGCCTCCACCAGAGTGAGTCCAGTATAACTAGATGGTGTCTGGCTACCACCACTGACTGCTCTGACAGGGATCACGATAGACGGTCCCGGAGAGAGCTGGAGGAAAAAGTAGAACAAAATTCTAACTGAAAAAAATAAAAGACCAGACTTACTGGCCTGACAGAGACTGGAGAAACCCTGAGAGTATGGCCCCCAGACACCCTTTTAGTCCAATAATGAATTCACTCCAGAGGTTCACCTTTTAGCCAAAGATTAGACAGACCCATAGGACAAAATGAGACTAAAGGGGCACAGCAGCCCAGGGGCAAGGACTAGGAAGCATGAGGGGACAGGAAAGCTGGTAATAGGGAACCCAAAGTCGAGAAGGGAGAGTACTGACATGTTGTCATGGATTGAATTATGTCCCCCAAAAAATGTGTGTGTCAGTTTGGCTGGGCCATGATTCCCGGTACTGTGTGATTTTCCTATATGTTGTAAATCCTGCCTCTATGATGTTAATGTGGGAGGATGGGTGGCAGTTGTTTTAGTAAGGCAGGACTCAATCTACAAGATTGGATTGTGTCCTGAGGCAATCTCTTGAGATATAAAAGACAGAAGTGAGCAGAGAGACAGGGGGACCTCATACTATCAAGAAAGCAGTGCCGGGAGCAGAGCGCATCCTTTGGACCGGGGTCCCTGCGCCGAGAAGCTCCTAGTCCGGGGAAATGCTGATGAGAAGGCCAAGA
>NW_004443945.1:33449870-33488152 GCF_000243295.1 Trichechus manatus latirostris
CTGAATTTGGACTTTTAGCCTACTTTACTGTAAGGAAATAAAATTCTCTTTGTTAAAACCATCCACTTGTGGTATTTCTGTTACAGCAGCACTAGATAACAAAGACACATGTCATGGGGATGTTAACCAATGCCATAAAACAATCTGTGTACTGTTTAATGGGAAGCTAGTTTGTTCAGAAAACTTTCATCTAAAGTTCATAAAAAATATATATATAATTTAAAAAATCATCTACAAATTTACCACTCAAAAAAAAAAGTCAACCAGCATCACTTCTGCCCCATTCTGTTAGTTATAAAAGTCACACCCCAACCAGATTCAAGTGGAGGAAACATAGATATCAGACTTCTTTTGAGTTCCAGATTCATATTTCTGACTGCCAATCTGATATCTGCTTCTTAAATCCTACAGGCACCTCTAACTCCTCATATCCAAACCTGAACGCACTAGCTTATGCTCCAAATCTACTACTCATCTTCAGTTCTCCATCTTGAAGATCCATCCAAATGTCCCAGTTAGAAACTAGAATTCAATATCAGTTCCTCCCTTTCCTTGTCTACATACACCAGTAGGTCAATGAATCCTGTTTGTTCTCTCCTCCTAAATACTACTGGAATCTCTTATTTTCTTTTTATGCCTACTGGAGCCCTGGTTGCACAGTGGTTAATAACTCGGCTGCTAACCAAAAGGTTGGCAGTTGGAATCCACCAGCCGCTCCTTGGAAACCCTGTTGGGCAGTTCTACTCTGTCCTATAGGGTCGGTATGAGTTGGAATAGACTTTACACCAATGGGTTTGGTTTTTTTTTTTTTGGTCTTAGTTTAGACCTCAGTATTTGTCCACAGAACTTCTGCAGTAGCTTTCTAAATGCTCTCCTCACTTTATTTATCTCCTCCAGTTATCCTTCACTTAAATGCCAGAATAATCTTTCTAAATGCAAATCTGACCACACTCTCTCCACAGCATAAAATCCTTAAATGACTCTCCTTTGTAAAGTAGGGTTAGATCTCTATTTAAAGTTTGTGGTGGTGAACATCAGTCATAATATTTGCAAAGGGTTTCAAACTTAAGAGTACTATTTAAAGATAATCTGTTTATTAATGTATTCATAGTGGTGGAAAGAGGGGATAGGTCATGTAATCACACTATTACATCCTAGACCTTGTTGTCATAGATTGATTACAAAATGACCCTAGTTTTCCAACTCTTACGTATATCCACACCCTTTGCAATCTGAGTCAAGAGGTTCAGTCAGTTTACCCATCTCTTGAATCTGGGCTGGTCTGGTGACTTGCTTTAGCCAATAGACTAGGGTAGAAGTGACGATGTGTGAATTCTGAGTCTGGTTCTCAAGAGAACTTGCATGCATCTTTCTCTCTCTCTCTGTCTCAGACCTTCACCACCACCATAAGAACAAGTGTAGGCTAGCCTGCTGAAGGATGATAGACCACAGAAAGACCATAACAGAGCCTAATCTTCCCAGCTGAGGCCATACTGAACTTGCTAACCTCCAGCTGACCTGCAAGCAGAACACAGCGTATGTGATCTCAGGCCTGATCAGCCAAGCCCATTCCAGATCAGAACCATTGAGCTGACCCAAAGACTTGAGAGAAATAAAAAGTTATTGTTGTTTTATGCCGCTGAGTTTTGAGGTAGTTTGTTATGTGGCATTAAATGGTAATAAAGAACTTACAGTCCCTGTAATGCTTGATATCACCATAAACTTCATCTTTTCGGAATCTTGATTTCAAACATCTGACTCTCCAACTACCATCTCTTACTCTTCCAGCTTACTTGGTTTAGTTCTTCGTCTGCTATAATCTTTCCAATGTTTTGAGGCCTCAAAACCATTGACTCTATTGGTTTGTTATTGTCTCCTTTTATATCCAGTCACGGATGAGCTTAGATTTCATGATCCATCAGTAAAACCACTCCCTAGGAAAAACACCCCACCCTCTTCTTTCCGTATCATAATTGTCTGGTAAAACTCCATCCCAAGCTGAACACAACTATTTGTCTTCTCTGTGCCTGTCGCTGAATAGCAGAATATTGCAGAAGAAAATCACACAACTGCTCTGACTGGCTTCACTTTAAATTTATGATTGTACATGTCAAGTGAGCACTTAGCACCAGCTACCCTGCTATACTTCTTAATTAAGCTTACTTTCCTCTTCTTCTGTATGATCATTCCATCCATACCTACTCTGCTCACCTTACACTGCCCATGTTGCTTCCCCTCCCCCTGCCTTGTTCTCAGTTAATGATCTTCCTCAAACTTCATTAAGAAAATAAAAATTATTAATTAACAACATCCTCATTTGAGGAATTCTACAGTCTCTCTTGCATTTTCCTCTTCCCTCCCATATCACAGTGAAAAAAAGTATCTGTCTTACCAATGGCCAATGTTTCCACTTGTGAGGTCTCATGTGTTCTCTCCTATTCAAAGATTTTGCTCCTTTCGTTTATCCCATCTTTTATGCTTTATCCAGTTCTCTTTGTCTACTGCATCATTTACATTAGGATACAAATATAATCAAGTATCTCAAAAACACACACACACACACACAACATACTGTTCACCTCATATACATTCCTCCAGCTACCACCACCTCTATTCTCCTTTACATCAAAACCTTTTGAAAAAGTTACCTGTAAACCCTGCCTCCACTTTTTTATTTCTTGTTTTACTTCTAGCACATCTCTCTGCTAAAACTCCTCTAGCTAGTCAAGGTCACCAATAGCCTCCATTTTCCCATATCCAGTGTATATTTTTCTGTTGTAGTCATACTTGACCTCTTAGCAACATGCGACCCTCTCAATTGCTCTTCCCTTTTTGAATTTTTTTTTTAACTCATTGCTGTTGAAACACACCACACACTCTGGGTCTTCCTTCTACATCACTGCACTCCTTCTGTTTACGTTGCTGGCTCTTTCTTCTCCACCTTACCTCTAAATGCTAGAATTCTCTAGAATCCACTGTGAAGCCACTATCTCTTCTTTGCCTACATTCTCTCCCCTAGGTGATCTTACCCACTTCACGCATCTACCCTGATTCATTTCTTCGGCTCGTATCTCTCCTTTAAGATCCAAATTACAGACTTATGTATTCCAACTCCTTCTTAGTATTTCTACTTGGAGGCTTCATAGGCAAACTTAACATGTTCAGAACTCAACTGTCCACATCCCTATTAGGACTTCTCTTAATGCTACCTATTTAAATAAGTGGCTTGTAATCTAGTGGAAGAAACAGATGAAAACAACACTTACAATACAGTATAAGTGCTTTAATAGAGTTAGGCGTGAGATAGTACATAAATTTAAAGGAGAAACATTTAATGCAACTAAATGCAATGGAACAGAATTTAATACTCTTCATTATCATAGGAGATTTTCTGCTATTAATTTAAAATAGATCAAAGCAGACGTCACTGGTGATTCTTTTCAAGTATAATTTTTTTCCTCTTTCTGCAAATTCTATTTCTGTGTTATGATAGAGCTACCTGCTTAATAACAAGGCTCATTCTTCTTGGTTTTTTGCCTTAGAATTTAGTATCTTTCTGACCAAAGTATTTACCTTACAAAACTAATTTGGACTCCTGGTCAAGAGGACCAGCTCCCTTTGTTATTCTCAAAGCTTAAAGTTCCCTTTTCTTCAGCTGTGGTGGCATCACTAATGCCTATTATGGCAGCCATTTTGATTATCGTATCAATTTAATTGCTTTGAAAAACTACCTTCAATTTACAAATCCCCTTTGGACTACAGAATTAATGATAGAACTAGTTTTAGTGTTTAGTGGGTTTTATAATTTCTCCTCTCTTTGAAAATTCAATTTTAGATCTCTAATATTAGAAGAATATATTCAGAACTTCAATATGGAGAATTACAACTCAACTACTTGTAAAACACATAATGATAATGTGGTCTAGGTCTAATTTTCCAGTATATTGGTGTGCATAATTGCGCTGGGTTGAATTGTGTACCCCTAAAAGATATGTTCAAGTCCTAGCCCTGGTACCTGTGAAAGCAATTTTATTTGGAAATGGGTCTTTGCACATGTAACCATGTTAGGATGAGGTCATACTGGATTAAGTTGTGCCCTAAATCCAATGACTGGTGTTTTTATAAGAGAAAGGGGGGCAAGATTTGGATACAGACACATGGAGGATTCACAGAGAGAAGAAAACCGTGTGAAGATGGAGGCGGAGATGAGAGTCCTGCTGTCACAGGCCAAGAAACACCAGGAACCACCAAAAGCTGGAAGCGGCAAGGAAGGATGCTCACCTGGAGCTTTCAGAGAAGCGTGGCCCTGCTGACACCTTGATTTTTACTTCTTGCCTCCAAAACTATGAGAGAATAAATTTCTGTTGTCTTAAGCCATCAGGTTTGTGATAATTTGTTATGCGAGCCTTAGGAAACTAATACAGTCATATGTAAGCACTACTCAATGAGTTCTCTTTAGTTCAGTGTCAAATATTTTGTCATTAGAGAAGGCGGAGGGTTCCTGGAGTAGTCAGGCAAAGATCATTACTAGTCTCATGACAAGAAGATTAGTTTATATTTTTATACATGTATACTTGCATATGGAGCACCGGTGGTGCAGCAGTTAAGAGCTTGGCTGCTAACCAAAAGGTTGGCAGATCAAATCCACTAGCCACTCCTTGGAAACCCTATGGGGCAGTTCTACTCTGTTCTATAGGGTCTCTATGAGTGGGAATCAACTCAACGGCAACCGGTTTGGATTTTTTGGTATATTTGCTTATAAGGTGTCCTAGTGGCGCCTACAAGGAAGACCAGTTAATACAACTATTATCCAAATTTATGAACTGATTTCTAAGGCCAAAAATGAAGAAATGAAAGATTTTTTACTGACTTCTGCAGTCTGAAAATGATCAAACATGCAATCAAGATGCATTGAAAATTACTGGCTATTGGAATGCAAAAGTTGGAAACAAGGAAGAAGGATTGGTAGTTGGAAAATATGGCTTTGGTAATAGAAATGACACTAGAAATTGAATAATAGAATTTTGCAAGACCAACGACTTCTTCATTGCACATACCTTTTTTCAACAACATAAATGGCGACTATACACATGGAGCTTGCCAGATCAAATACGAAATCAAATCGACTACATCTGTGCAAAGAGACGATGGTAAAGCTCAATATCATCAGTCAGAACAAGGCCAGAGGCCAACTGTGGAACAGATCATCAATTCCTCAGATGCAAGTTCAAGTTGAAATTGAAGAAAATTAGAACAAGTCCACGAGAGCCAAAGTACCACCTGGAGTATTTCCCATCTGAATTTAGAGACCATTTCAACAACAGATTTGAACACTAATGACCAAAGACCACATGAGTTGTGGAATGACATTAAGGACATCAAAGGTAAAGAAAGCAAAGAGTCATTAAAAAGACAGGAAAGAGGAGGCGGGACCAAGATGGCGGAGTAGTCAGATGCTTCCAGTGGGCCCTCTTACAACAAAGACTTGAAAAAAAACGAGTGAATTGATTATATATGACAATCTAGGAGCCCTGAACATCAAAGGCAAGGTTGAGTAATCGGACTGAGTGGCAGGGGGAAGGAGAGACAGTTCAGAAGCAGCGAGGTGTTGCCAGACCTGACACAGCAAGAGCCTAAGCCCTTCAGGCTGGATCAGCTTGTGCTGCACAGTAAGGCAGGCAGGCAGCGGTGCTCGGGAGGCATTTTCCACACCAGAAGAGACCCAGCGGCAGAGAGTCTACTTGACCATCCAGAACCAGTGAGAAGCAGCCCTCGATCGGCAAAAGATAACTACTTGTGTCTGGCCTACCGCGCGGATCAAAAACACCTCCCCTTGGAGAAAGCTCTCTCCCATTTACCTCCCTGCTCCCTGCTCCACACTGGGTCCAGGACAGTTTCAGCGATTGCTGAATTTCTGGGCCAGAAGTAGGACCCATCACTGGCCCTGAGCCATTCTCCCAGCCTGGGAGAGTGAACAAATTAACAAACAGGGGAAAAAATAAACTGCCAGCTCCCCTAAGCCAGGAACTCAGGGTGGGCACAGATCCTTTGCCTACGCACAAGCATAAGGGATCCACAGACTTTGAGTGACTTTCCCTCTGCATAGACTTGTGTGGGACCATTTCAGCAGCATAGGCCCTCGTTACCACAGTACAACAGGGTGTATACTTGAAGTCTAACTTCAACGGTTTCAGCTGTGAAGTGGTAGGTTCCTCACATTTGACACTACTCTGCCTATTAAGCAGGGTCTTCACCTATCCACATCAGGGGTCTGAGGACTGATGGCTCCACCCACGCTACCTAGCCACCTGTGACAGGGGCCCAAGAATAAGTGGTGCCCCCCATCCTTACAGCCAACAGCATTGGGTGCTCATAGTCTGGCTGCAAAACCCATCCACCTAAGTGCTCTAGGGAACAGGGACAAGCTTTCCTCCCAGACACTCGAGGGCGGCCATCAACCCCCCTGCCTTGCTCAGCATGTGACCCCCTGGATGCATGTGCCTACACCAATCACCCATGTCTGTCTAGTACTGTAGGTGAGAGCCTGCACCACACACTTGGTGGCCGACTACCTGGAAACCAGATCTGAATTTGTACAGGAGGAGTGGGTGGACTCCTGGGCTCAAATACCTAGTGGCAGTTCTGGCCACCTGGTGGCAGGATGTTGGACCTTCAGGGGTGCCAGTGATTGGACTAGCACACATGAGCAGCCTGTTTGGGCATATCAAAACAAAACAAAATAAGAAGTTAGGATACAATAAGCAAGCATAAATTAAATAAATATAATAACATTGATGGCTCGGAGACAACTGTCAATATCAAATCACATAAAGAGGCAGACCATGATGGCTTCAGCAAGCTCCCAAAATAAAGAACCAAGGAATATTCTGGAGAAAGAGAATTTCTTAGAATTACTGGAGGCAGAACACAAAAGAATAATATACAGAACTCTTTAAGACATCAGGAAGGCTATCCGGCAAAAGCAGACCTAGCAAAGAGGAACTTAAGAAGATTAGAGAAGAGCATAATGACACATTTAACAGGCTGCAAGAACCCATAGTGAGACAGCAATCAGAAATACAGAAGATTAACAATAAAATTTCAGAATTAGACAACTCAACGGAAAGTCATAGGAGCAAAATTGAGGCAATGGAAGTCAGAATTAGTGAGATTGAAGATAAAGCACTTGACACCAACTTATTTGAGGAAAAATCAGATTAAATAATTTAAAATAAATGAAGAAACCCTAAGAATTATGTGGGATTCTATCAAGAGGAATAACCTATGAGTGACTGGAGTACTAGACAGGGGTGAATAATGGAAAATACAGAGAATTATTGAAGATTTGTTGGCAGAAAACTTCGCTGATATTGTGAAAGATGAGAAGATATCTATCCAAGATGCTCATTGAACCCCATATAAGGTAGATCCCAAAAGAAAGTCACCAAGACATATTATAATCAAACTTGCCAAAACTAAGATAAAGAGAGAAATTTAAGAGCAGCTAGGGATAAATAAAACATCATCTGCAAAGAAGAGTCCATTAGAATAAGCTCAGACTACTCAGAAGAAACCATGCAGGCAAGAAGGGAATAGGATGATATATATAAAGCCTTGAAGGAAAAAAAGTTGCTAGCCAAGAATTATATATCCAGCAAAACTGTCTCTCAAATATGATGGCAAAATTAATTTCCAGATAAACAGAAGTTTAGGGAATTTGCAAAAACCAAACAAAAATTACAAGAAATACTAAAGGGAGTCCTCCGGTTAGAAAATCAATAACATCAGATAACAACCCAAGACTAGAACACAGGACAGAGCAACCAGATATCAGCCCAGATAGGGAAGTCACAAAAATAAATCAAAGCTAAAACATTAAAAATATGGAAACAGAGATGTTAATATGTAAAAGTTGACAACATTAAAGCAAAAAAGAGGGACTAAAAAAGTAGACATAGATTTTTCATATGAGGAGGAAGTCAAGGCAATATAAAGAAATAAAAGACTGGTATAAACTTGGAAATATTGGGATAAATATTAAGGTAACCGCAAAGGAAACTAACAATCCTACAAGTCAAAATAAAAAACTAGAAAAATATAAAGACTCAGCAAACAAAATCAACAACAGTGAAAAAGATGAAAATACGTAAAAAAAAATGACTCAGCCCAGAAAATTCAGTGGAACAAAGAAACTGGGAACAACACACAAGAAAAGACATCAAAATGACAGCACTAAACTCATATCTGTCAATAATTACACTGAAAGTAAGTGGAAAAAATGCACCAATAAGGAGACAGAGAGTGGCAGATTGGATAAAAAAACACTGTCCGTCTATATGCTGCCTAGAAGAGACACACCTTAGACTTAAAGACACAAACAAACTAGGATGGAAAAAATATATACCAGGCGACCAACACTCAAAAAGGAGCAGGAGTGGCAATATTAATCTCTGACAAAATAGACTTTAGAGTAAAATCCACTGCAAAGGATAAAGTAGGACACTATATAATGATTAAAGGGTCAATAAAACAGGAGGACATAACTATAATAAATACTTACGCACCCAACGACAGGGCTCCAAAATACATAAAATAAACTCTAACAGCACTGAAAAGAGAAATAGACAGCTTCATAATAGTAATAGGAGACTTCAACACACCACTTCTGGTGAAGGACAGAACACCCCAGAAAGAAGCTCAAGAAAGACACGGAAGAGCTAAATGCTAGAATCAACAACTTGATCTCATAGACATATACTGAACACTCCACCCAACAGCAGCCAAGTATGCTTTCTTTTCCAATGCATATGGAACATTCTCCAGGACAGACCACATATTAGGCCATAAAGCAAGCCTTAACAGAATCCAAAGCATTGAAATAGTACAAAGCATCTTTTCTAACCATAAAGCCATAAAAGTAGAAATCAATAACAGAAAAAGCAAGGAAAAAAGATCAAACACATGGAAACTGAACAACACCTTGCTCAAAAACTACTGGGTTATAGAAGAAAGGATGGAAAAAAGACATTCATAGAATCAAATGAAAAAGAAAACACATCCTACCAGAACCTTTGGGACACAGCAAAAGCAGTGTTCAGAGGTCAATTTATAGCAATAAATGTACACATCCAAAAAGAAAAAAGGGCCAAAATCAAAACATTAACCCTACGTTTGGAAGAAGTAGAAAGAGAGCAGCAAAAGAAGCCCATGGGCACCAGAAGAAAGGAAATAATAATTAGAGCACAATTAAATGAAATAGATAATAGAAAAACAATTGAAAGACTTAACAAGACCAAAAACTGGTTCTTTGAAAAGATCAACAGAATCGATAAACCATTGGCCAAACTGACAAAAGAAAAACAGGAGAGGAAACAAATAACCTGTATAAGAAATGAGATGGGTTATATCACAGCAGACTCAACTGAAATTAAAAGGATCATAACAAAATACTGTGAAAAATTGTACTCTAACAAATTTGAAAACCTAGAGGAAGTGGACAAATTTCTAGAAACTCATTACCTACCTAAACTAACACAAACAGAGGTAGAACAACTAAATAAACCTATAACAAAAGAAGAGATTGAAAAGGTAATTTAAAAACTCCCAACAAAAAAAAGCCCTGGCCTGCACAATTTCACTGGAGAATTCTACCAAATTTTCAGAGAAGAGTTAACACCACTACTACTAAAGGTATTTCAGAGCATAGAAAAGGATGAAATACTCCCAAACTCATTCTATGAAGCCAGCATATCCCTGATACCAAAACCAGGTAAAGACAGCACAAAAAAAGAAAATTAAAGGCCAATATCCCTCATGAACATTGATGCAAAAATACTCAACAAAATTCTAGCCAATAGAATTCTTCAACATGTCAAAAAAATAATTCACCATGATCAAGTGAGATTTATACCAGGTATGCAGGGATGCTTGAACATTAGAAAAACAATCAATGTAATCCATCACATAAATAAAGCAAAAGACAAGAACCGCATGATCTTATTAATTGATGCAGAAAAGCCATTTGACAAAGTCCAACACTCATTCATGATAAAAACTCTCAACAAAATAGGAATAGAAGGGAAATTCCTCAACAAAATTAAGGGCATTTATACAGAGCCAACAGCCAACATCATCCTAATTGGAGAGACTTTGAAAGCATTCTCCTTGAGAAGGGGAACCAGATAAGGATGCCCTTTATTACCACTGTTATTGAACATTGTGCTGGAGGTCCTAGCCAGAGCAATAAGGCTAGAAAAATAAATAAAGGCATCCACATCAGTAGGGAAGAAGTCAAAGTATCTCTATTTGCAGATGATATGATTTTATATACAGAAAACCCCAAACAATCTACAAGAAAACTACCAGAACTAATAGAAGATTTCAGCAAAGTACCAGGATACAAGATAAACATACAAAAATCAGTTGGATCCCTCTACACCAACAAAGAGAATTTCCAAGAGGAAATCACCAAATCAATGGCATTTACAATAGCCCCCAAGAAGATAAAATACTTAGGAATAAATCTAACCAGAGACATAAAAGACTTATACAATGAAAACTACAAGACACTACTGCAAGAACCCAAAAGAAATCTACATAAGTGAAAAAACATACCTTGCTCATGGATAGGAAGACTCAACATTGTGAAAATGTCAGTTCTACCCACAGCGATACACAGATACAATGCAATCCCAATCCAAATTCCAATGACATTTTTTAATGAGATGGAGAAACAAATTACCAACTTCATATGGAAAGGGAAGAGGTCTCGCATAAGTAAAGTCTTTCTGAAGAAGAAGAACAAAGTGGGAGGCCTCACACTACCTGATATTAGAATCTATTATACCAGCACAGTAGTCAAAACAGCCTGGTACTGGTACAACAACAGATACATAGACCAATGGAACAGAATTGAGTATCCAGACATAAATTCATCCACCTATGAGTAGCTGATATTTCACAAAGGCCCAAAGTGGGGAAAAGACAGTCTCTTTAACAAATGGTACCAGCATAACTGGATATCCATCTGCAAAAAACTGAAACAAGATGCATACCTCACACTATGCACAAAAACTAACTCAACCTTGCTTGCTGAAAATGAAGACTTGAAGCACTTACTGAAGAAGATCAAAGACCAGAGCCTTCAGTATGGATTACACCTCAGTATAAAGCAAACAAAAATCCTCACAACTGGGCCAATAAGCCACATCATGATAAATGGAGAAAAGATTGAAAATGTCAAGGATATCATTTTACTTGGATCCACAATCAACACCCATGGAAGCGGTGGTCAAGAAATCAAACAACATATTGCATTGGGCAAATTTACTGCAAAAGAACTTTTTATAGCATTCAAAAGCAAAGATGCCACTTTGAGGACTAAGGTGTGCCTGAGCCAAGCCATGGTGTTTTCAATTGCCTCATATGCATGTGAAAACTGGACAATGAATAAGGAAGACCGAAGAATTGATGCCATTGAATTATGGTGTTAGTGAAGAATACTGAATATACATACCACGGACTGCCAGAAGAATGAATAAATCTGTCTTGGAAGAAGTACAACCAGAATGCTCATTAGAAGCAAGGATGATGAGACTTCGTCTCACATACTTTGGACATGTTCTCAGGAGGAACCAGCCCCTGGAGAGGGACATCATGCTGGTAGAGGGTCAGCGAAAAAGAAGACCCTCAACAAGATGGATTGACACAGTGGCTGCAACAATGGGCTGAAGCCTAACAATGATTCTAAGGATGGAGCAGGACCACCAGTGGCACAATGGTTAAGCACTCTGCTGCTAACTGAAGGGTTGACAGTTTGAACCTACCCAGTGGCTCCACGGGAGAAAGAACTGACAATCTGCTTCTGTAAAGATTATAGCTTAGAAAACTCTATGGTGCAGTTCTACTCTGTCACATGGGGTTGCTATGAGTCCAAATCTACTTGACAGCACCCAACAACAACAACACAGCATACTTCCATGTAAGAGACTTAAAACAAGATAAATGAATTGTTCATGAAATTTTTTTTGAATGGATTAATTAGTTGTTAACTAATGAATTTTTAGTGTAGTACTCAAGGTCCCTAGGCAGTGCAGATTGTTTGTGCCTAGCTACTAGCCTAAACGCTGGCTGTTTGAACCCACCCAGTGATACTATGAAAGAAAGGCCTGGTGATCCGCTTCCATAAAGATTACAGCCAAGAAAACCCTATGGAGCAGTTCTGCTCTGTAACACATGGGGTTGCCATGAGTTGAAATCGACTTGACAGCGATGGGTTTGGTTTTTTTGGTCTGGAATGTAGTACTCAATAGTCAAGTTCAGATTTAGTAAGTAAAATAGGCCACTGCTTGTGAAGGGTATAAATTCTTCTGTTCCCCAAACATTAATCTAACCCCTACCATATTTAGTATTTTATCTTCATTACTTAGAGCCTGGAAAACTTTGTTTTTCAAACCTTGATAGATAAGGAAGATTTTGATGGTAAAAGAATAAGGTCAGTTGGATTCCAATAATAAAAATATAGTATAAAAATTTAGAAGCATGATAAAGGATACTTGGGAAAAATGACTATCAGGTTGTGCCAATTATTAAATTTACCTTAAAGTGATCTAATAGCTAATATTTATTACATGATTATTATATGCCAGACCACATGGGAATAATTTACATGGAGTAACATATCTAATCGTCATAAAAACTCACTTCTAAAGATGGTACATTTGAAAGTCGAAGAAAGATAGTCTTAGAAAGGTAGAGCTGAGAGTTAAAATATGCTGCCCTCATTGATTTGTCTCTATCTTTTACACTCCACATTCAATGCAGAAAATCCTTTGGGCTTTATCTTCAAAATACATCCAGAATTGAAGCACTTCTGATCATATCTATCACTGCGGTCCAAGCCATCTTCATTTTCCACCTGACGCATTACAGTGGCTTTCAAACTGGTGTCCCTATTTCTATTCTTGCTCGCGTACAATCCATTCTCCACATTGCACTCAGAAAAATAATTTTAAAATTGGAGTAAATCGGGTCACTCCTTTGCTCAAAACTCTCTAAAGATTTTCCATCTAAAATAAAATCTCAACTCTTTACCACAAATTGCAAGATACTATATAATTCCATGTTTTAGAGTCTCCTACATATTACAAAAAATACATTTTTTTCACTCCTTTCATTCAGGAGCCATGGCACAGCAGGGCCACAACCTCTAACAGATGCTTTTGTAACTAACACTTTTCAGACCCCAGCAAAATGTTCTTTCCACATCTTTTATGTATGCCCTCAAAATAAACCAAAGCCAAAAAAACCAAACCCATTTACCTCGAGTAGATTTTGACTCATGGTGACCCTGCATATGCAGAGTGGAACTGTTCCATAGGGTCTTCTTGTCTGTATTCTTTACGGAAACAGATCACCAAGCCTTTTCTTCTGCAGTACTGCTGTGTGGGTTTGAACCACCAACCTTTAGGTTAGTAGTTGAGTGCAAACCATTTGCACCACCCAGGCACCTAGTGCTGTGAATATTTGTGGATTGTGCTGCTGCCAACATCAGAGATAGACATGAATTCAAAGTACAGGGGAAATTTGAGCAGTGGAAGCACTTATGTAGGCGAAAAAAACAAGCTAACTTCTCAAATCCTTTCCTTTCAAATAGCATGAATACAATAAATTCTTACCTAAGTAGTGCCTCACTTTTATTTTCTTCCTTTTTTCTGTTCCAGTTCATGGTTCTGGGGTACACATAAATTAGCTCTTCTTTCTTTTCAATAGTTGCACCTGAAGGCTAAGGAACTATTTACAATATTAAACAACAGATATACGATTCAATTTGTGTGTATTTGTAGATGTAAACATGACATGTATAAAACATAATACCAATTCTTTTCATTGGCAATCAAATGGACGTTAAATGTAAAATTGAGAAGAGTTTTTTAATAAAAATTTAGTAAGATTTGACTAAAATTTTGAAAAATAAAATACAAATGTTGGCTTTATTTAAATAACTTTAATTTAAAAGATGTTCATTAATCATAATTTGAATTTTGCCCTTTAATTTAAATAGTTATAAACATTTTAAAAGAAATAGATTGTTTTTGAAAACATGAATAAAATAATTTTAATTTTTATATTTACTTTTCTATATTTTTTAATAGAAATATATTTAAATTTTAAGCTACCGAATACAGTTTTTCTGCTCTTTTTTGCTTTTCTTTGCCCTAGTTCTTTGTTAGATTATTAAACTTCAACAGATAAAAAATTGAGATGTTAATAGTGTTGTGTGCCATCGAGTTGATTCCAACTCATAGCAACCTTATAGCACAGAGTAGAACAGCCCCATAGGGTTTCCAAAGGCTGTAATCTTTATGGAAGCCATATCTTTCTCTCGTGGAATGGCTGGTGGGTTTGAACCCTGAGTTTTCGGTTAGCAGCTGAGCGCTTAACCACTGGGCCAGCAGGGCTCCTTAAGAGTAAAAGGGGTTAGTAAATAAAATCCCAGACCTTCTGCTCATTAGCTGTTTAACCTTGGGCAAGATTAGGTAAAACAATGCATGCATAATGGAAGAATATTTACAGAGATATTCTTAATTTTTCGTATTTTCTGGGATTTACTTACTTGCCCTGGGCTTCCCCTGTTAGAATCATTAGAGGAGAATGGAGGATTCAGCCTAGAATTAAAGAGTTATTGCTTATCTTTAAGTTTCCAAATAGAAAGTTAAAATCTGTAATCAAACACATTGTCGTGGAGTTAGTTCTGACTCATAGTGATCCTACAGGACAGAGTAGAACTGCCCCTATAGGTTTCCAAGTCTGTAATCATTATGGAAGCAGACTGCCATATCTTTCTCCAGCAGAGTGGCTGGTGGGTTCAAACTGCCAACCTTGTTACAGCCAATTGCTAAATCACTGCACCACCAGGGTTCCTGGTCTATAATAGAGACAATAATCTGAACGCCTGAAGACCTGGCTAGAGAAAGTATACCTCATGGTGGAGGCCTTAGAGGACAGAGGAAGGCATTGGGATGGGAAACCCCCTCCCCATACCAGGCAGCTATGTAAAGCATCCCTCAGCCCCTACCCGCTATCCTCACTTTACACCACTACTTGGGAGATGAGATCAAGGGAAAAGCTGAGAGTTTACACTGACCAAGAGTAAATTCTGCGTTTACTTCCTTTCAAATCAGAAGTGACTGAAATTACATCGATTGGGCAAGTTTATGTTTTTCTTCAATTAGTGGACTTAGGTATTCGTAAACTAATTTGTGTTCAGTTCTAAAGAAATGAAAGAAGATATGCTTTTTGGAACATCTGACAATCTTTTGACTGTTCATTTCACATCTGCTGCCCATGTGAGGGCCTTGGCACACTGACATATAAGATGTATTCAATTAGTGTTATTTATTATTACTAACAGTATTATCCACATAAGTTTACAAAACCTTAGGAAAAACTCAGAAGGGTTTGAAGTTTGTCTCAGAGGTACCTTGCTTAGCGCTTTTCTTCTTTTCTGTTGCTTCAGACCTCTCACTTCCTTATTTAGGGATTAAACTAAACCAAATCCACTGCTGCTGAGTCGGTTCTGACTCATAGTGACCCCACAGTGAGTTTCCAAAGCTGTATATCTTTACGGAAGCAGACTGCCACATCTTTGTCCTGCACAGTGGCTGGCGGGTTTGAACTGCCGATCTTTCAGTTAGCAGCCAAGCACTTAACCATTTCGCCACCAGGACACCTATAAAAGCATTCAAGACCCAGAAAGAATGCACATCTAATTATGGAGTGGGAAATTCTGAGACTCGTTGTGGAGATATCTTGGGGTAGAGGAGAGGGCTTGCTTTCTCTCAAATTATACATCAGAAGTGTCTGCTTACTTTATTTTTTTCCCAAACTGCTCAGTTTCATGCAGGATCCTCAAAGTGCTAAATCAAAGGAGGGAGTAATAATGGAGATTTATGTTTCTCCTGGCAGGCCTTAAGGGGAATTATTTTGGCCAAGTTTCCGAATTCCCCCTTCACCCTGAAATTATACCATTTAATGTTGATCTTTTCCAACTGTGAATAACAATGGACTTGAAGATATTACTTGTGTTTTTTATCATTGGCATTTTCTGGCCTTGAGATTTGTCCAATGAAACATATTTGATACTTATGTTGGCTCCAAGAAAACCCTCATAAACTATTCTTTCTATTTTGTTCATCAGAATGCTTAGCCTTACCACTACCAATCTCAAAGGGGGACACTGCTTAATAAGCCTGATTCTTAAATGCCAATCTGTTAACCAATAGCCTTTTAAAAATAACCTAAATTGTTATTTTGAAAATCAGTCTTAGTTTATTTTTTTTCTCGTTAGCTCATTTGCTGTTTCCTATATCTTTTTAAGAAGATACATAAATACTTATCTGTATTTTCATAGATGGCATATTTTTTTTTAAAGAGTGTTTTTATTCTGTTGGCCAGATGGCCTTAATTTCTGCTTTTCATTGATCTCAATGATCAATCCTCCATAGGTACATCCATAGAAATCTCCTTTTCTGAGGGGGAGTTTTAATCATAACTAACTTGCACATGCTTTCAATTTCATTCCATTTAATTTGAAATAATCACTTAATTTTAAAATTAACATTAAATGTTTTCTCCCTGAAGTGTCTGGGAATGGATTCTCCAAATTCTACATAAAGATAAATCCTTGGTGAAACTATCAGCATGAAATTTCTGTACATCTTTTTTTTTTTTTTCCCTTAAGTGAGATCATGCATCTACATATTCCTAGATAAATAGTCTAGCATATGGTAGCAGGTACATTTTAAAAACTATGCAGAATTTGTGCTTTTTCATGTTAAAAAGAAAATCGATTACTTTTATTCACAGGGCTGCTGCTGGAGAAGTACACGTTAGTGGGGGCTGTGAGATGGAGACGGCCAGCTGGCTCTGTTCACCATGTTGCCCACAAGAAGGGCTACATCAGCCCAGAGCAGGTGGTTTTTTTGTTGTCGTTTCCTGATTTTTGTTTTGAATTTTAAAATCCCAATAAAGCATTGCTCTGCAAAAGGTCCTTTAGCCCAAATTCAGTGTCTCTGTTTTGATCTCTTTGTTAAGAGTATCCTAGGGTAAAATCACCACAAAGTTATAGCAAAGCAAAAAGAAAGATTTTATTCGGTATATGTTCAAAGAGGCAAAAGTGGGAAATGGATAGACATGCTGCCAGAGCTATGTCTGCCCAAGTCCAAGAAATATTATGGAATCATCAGTAGATGTTAACATTACAAATGGGTAAAATCATTAAGTTTCAGTTTTTCATAGATTGGCTAAAAACTGATAAATCACCATGACACTACATTTTCAATTGTTTTTCTTAATAATCATTGGTACAAATTTCAGTAATGACAGTCAGGAGGGTCTTCATTGGTCCAACAAATCTTACTATTTAGTAAACCCTAATAAAAAGAGATGAGAGTGAAAAATATGTCGATCTTTTGTGCTCTGTTTATGATTTGTTTATGTGAAGTTCTCTAAAAGATGTTTTCCAAGATTGTCCTAGCTATTGTTTTTGTACCTCAGGGCCCAGTTGATGTGTCCTTGTGAGTCCTTGTAAGTCCAGCTCCAGCTAGGTCACATTCTTTATACTCAAGGACAGGGAATAATGGCTTCAGTTTTAATCTCTTAAATCAGGGGACATCTTTTTCTATGATAGAAAACAAAACAAAACAAAACAAAACAGTTGCCATCCAGTTGATTCTGACTCATGGTGGCCTCAAGTGTGTCAGAGAACTGTGCTGCATATGGTTTCAATGGCTGACTTTTCCAGAAGGAGATCACCAGACCTTTCTTAGGAGGCATCTCTGTGTGGACTCGAACCGCCAACCTCTTTTTTTGATTAGCAGCCAAGTACTTAACCATGTGCTCCACCCAGGGACTCATTTTTGTGATAGAGACCCTCAGTTTTCATATCTTGATAAATTATAAGATGCCTCTCCCCCTCATTTATTCTTTCTGTACTCTCTCTTCTCTATTAAAGCTATAATATACTCTTAATAGGAGCCCTGGTGGCATAGTGGTTAAGAGCTCAGCTGTTAACCAAAAGGTTGACAGTTCGAATCCACCAGGTGCTTCTTGGAAACCCTATGGGGGCAGTTCTACTCTGTTCTATAGGGTCAGTGTAAGTTGGAATCGACTCAACGGCAATGGGTCAATGGCTTTTTATACTCTTAATAAATGTTAATGAAAGTAAAATCTTTTTCCCTTTCCTAAACTCTTTTTTGGGCACTGATTTCAAGTTAAACAGGTAACTCAATTTGCTCTGTTGGCTTTTTAAATCTCTAGTTATAATCTACTAGCATCAGAAGTTGCCTGACTTCATGGGGGATAACAATCACCGTCAGAACAAAGCTGATTCCTACGAGGTGGAGGTCAGACATACCTCCACTCTCCAACTTTTTCACCATTTCTGACACCAACTGTCCTCCCCACAGCACTGTCTGCTTCTCTGCTGGGTTCAATAATTCATTGCAATGGACACACAGAACTCACAGACCATACTCACAATTATGTGGTTTATTAGGGAAGTAATAGGCTACAACTTGGGATCAAGTTCAACTTGAAAGTAACAGGATACAACTTAGGAGACAGATACAGTTCTTCAGTCAACACAGCTTCCAACCACGACAGCTCCCAGTGTCTTCTCAGCCATGCCCACAGACAGGCCTTCTCTCAACCTCTGCCCTGCTTGGGCAAGTGTTAACAGCTATTTAGCTTCCCCAACAGGTTCCGGGAGACACCCCATTCCACCAGCAAGCATCCTGCCTGAAGGTGCTCGGCTCTCTGTCACTCCATGGATCAGCAAACCCATGGCGGCCACCTTGCTGTGTGGGCCAGCAAGCACCACTGCAGCCATCTGCCGGTCCTGTAGTTCTTTCCACTTGTACTGCTGCCACTGTTTCTCTGCAGCTGGGCTCTACTGTGCTTGCCACTGCTTCTGGCTGTCATCAGTGTTACAGCTCTCTCTTTTGGGTCTAGGAGGTTTTCAGTGCAGGTACCCTGGGTCCAAAGGATGAGCTCCACTCCAGGCTCTTGTTGATGGTAGTGAGGGCCCCCTCAACCTCTGTGGGATTGGCACTTATATTCAATTTCAAGGCATGGCCATCCCAGCCAGACCAGGAACTGACCAATCCCCTAAAAAAAAAACAAACAAAAAACCAAACCCGTTGCCATCGAGTTGATTCCTACTCATAGTGGCCCTATAGGACAGGGTAGAGCTGCCCCATACAGTTTCTAAGGAGTGCCTGATGGATTTGAACTGCTGAGCTTTTGATTAGCAGCTGTAGCTATTAACCACTACTCCACCAGACTTTCCACCAATCCCCTGGTAGACCACAAATAGCTCAGTTTGCATAGTAATCGACCATGTCCTGCAAAGTCATTTAATCCTATTGGGTGGTTTTATGCACCCTATTTGCATAGATTATGGATAACATTGCAAAGAATGGGAATTCCAAAACACTTAATTGTGCTCATGGGGGATCTGTACATAGACCAAGAGGCAGTCATTCGAACAGAACAAGAGGATACTGCATGTTTTAAAGTCAGGAGAGTCATGTGTCGGGGTTGTGTCCTTTCACCATGCTTAGTTAAACTGTATGCTGAGCAAATAACTGGAGATGAACTATATGAAGAAGAACAGGGCATCAGAATTGGAGGAAGACTCATTAACAACCTGTGGTATGCAGATGACACAACCTTGCTTGTTGAGAGTGAAGAGGACTTGAAGCACTTACTGATGAAGATCAAAGACTACAGCCTTCAGTATGAATCATACCTCAACATAAAGAAAACAAAAATCCTCACAACTGGACCAATGAGTAACATCATGATAAATGGAGAAAGGATTGAAGTTGTGAAGGATTTCGTGTTACTTGGATCCACAATCAATGTCCATGGAAGCAAAAGTAAAGAAATCAAACAACGCATTGCATTGGGCAAATCTGCTGCAAAAGACCTCTTTAAGGGTTAAAAAGCAAAGCTGTCACTCTGGGGACTAAGGTGTGGCTAACCCAAGCCATGGTGGTTTCAATCGCAATGCATGGGAAAGCTGGACAATGAATAAGGAAGACCAAAGAATTGATACCTTTGAATTGTGGTGTTGGTGAAGAATATTGAATATACTATGGACTGTCAGAAGAATGAACAAATCTGTCTTGGAAGAAGTACAACCAGAATGCTCTGTAGAAGTGACGATGATGAGACTTAATCTCATGTACTTTGGACATGTTATAAAGAGGGACCAGTCCATGGAGAAGGACATCATGCTTGATAAAGTAGAGGGTTAGCGAAAAAGAGGAAGACCCTTAACAAGGAGTGATGCAGTGGCTACAACAATGGTCTCAAACCTAACAACGATCGTGATGATGACGCAAGACCGGGCATTGTTTCATTCTGTTGTACATAGGGTTGCATGAGTTGGAACTGACTCGATGGCACCTAACAACAACAATTTGCATAGAAAACTAACCAATCTCTTTGCAAGATTGTGGCCTAGCCAATCATTTTTGGCAGAATTATAAACCCAAGGCCAGAAAGGTCATATATAAGAGAAACCCACTGCACTGCACTGCACTAGTAGCACTATCTTAAAAACGAATTCACTTCATTCTGTGTACATTTCCTGGTGCAGTGAAACCTGTGAGAGCCATCACTCAATGGGCCTGCCTTGTTTTTCTGGGTCACGAAAGTTTTCCACCTTTGACAGGGTACAGTCTTACCACTTCGAGTAATAAACCACTTATACTTAAGTGGTTTTTTAAGGAAGTAACGGTACAAATCAAGATCAGGATCGACAAGCTGCAACTCAGGATCAGTATCATCAAGCAGGCAGGCAAAGTCTCCCTTCTTCAGTGCAGGACAGCTCTCTCAGCTCCTCTTGGGCATGTAGGTTTCCTCTCAGCCCTCCGAGGACAGGCCTCCTCTCTGCCCCCTGAGGGCAGGCTCCTCTTGGCCCCCTCAGAACAGTCACCCCTTGGACCTGTTGTCTGTCACCACTGACTCTGCCGCTGGGCCCTTCTGGGCCTGTTTCTGTTTCAGTGTTACAGCCCTTGACTCAGTGTTACAGGTCCTGTAGGAGGTATCTTGCCTCTTCCTTCTATCTCTCTCTCTCTCTCTGCTTCTTCTTCTTTCTTCCTTCTGCTTCTCTTCCTGCTTTTTGCGGTCTCTAAAAAACTTCTGTGGGGTTGACTGCTTATATACACAACTCCTTGTCCATTTCAAAGGGTAGCTCTCTCCCAGCAGGGTCCCAAACTGACCAATACCCTCTCGGTAGGCCACAGACACTCGTTTGCATAGTAAGCTATAGTCACCTCATTTGCATAGCCTATTGACCAATTCCTGCAAGGTGCATACCAATCACAGGGCTGGCTGCAGCCCAGGACCAGACAAAAAGTATCAAACCACAAGCTGTTTACAGTTTATCCAGTAAATGTCAATCAATCGGGACAAAAGTAACAAACCCTCTCAGTTAGGAAACTAGGGCAAAGATAACTCCTTAGGGTTTAGGGGAAAAATCTCTTAAGCTGTTTTTCCAAAGAACCAAGGCAAAAGGCCACATAAAGGAATTCAGTTCACCACAGACCATTATTATGGTGAGTAGTGTGCAGTTTGGAGCCAGGATCTTTGGGGACCTAAGGGAAGAGGTTTAATTGCCGTACTCTCTGAAATGGGGCTAGTAACATTTCCAGCATTACCCATACTTGTTGTATAGATTATTCCACTGATGTGTACCACACTTTGAAGATAAAATGCAGCAGACATCCTGACTCTGGTGTAAAGGGCTAAGTAGATCTTTAATGACTAGTTTGTAAACGTGTAATCAAATAAGGACGTGGCGGCTTGTGATTTTACAGTTCACTACTGGTTTAAAATAACTCAGGGAGAACAGAACTGACTTTTTCAATTAAACTCTCCATTTGTTGTGTGGACCCCCTTGGTGTCACAGATGCTTACCTCCATAGGCAGGAATGCATGGACACAATAGAGTTTGAACTATACATGAAAAAATTTCAGACTCAGATCCAGAAAGGAGTATTATTAGACACTGTTTCCTTTTGCATGATTTGGTTGCAGTCAACAGAAACAAACCCCAGCCAACTTAAGCAAAGTCAGCTTATTGGAGAGATATGGGACAGTGTTCTAGAGAACTGGGTTTGACTAAATGGGCAAGAAGCAAAGAAACTTGAAGAGGCCACACAACAAGGGGCTCGTGAGACAGGAACTGTCTTGTCAGGATGCTGCCGATCCAATGGGATGCAAATCCCATTTTCAGCATCTGTGTCCTTCTTTTCAAGCTTCTGTTTGGTTCAGCTTGCCGAGGGAAGGGATAGGACCCTGATTATTAGCCTTTAGATTGATCAGTGGTTCTCAAGCTTTTTGGTCTCAAGAACCCTTTATACTCTTAAAAATTATTGAGGACCCCGAAGAGCTTTATTAATGTGTGTTATATCTATCTGTATTTACTGTATTATAAATTAAAAGTGAGACACTTGAAAAATTTATTTTTTAATTTATTTTAAAATAACAGTAATAAATTAATTGCATGTTTTAGATAGCTTACTTTTATGAAAAATATATTTTTCCAAATTAAAAAATAAATAAATTAGTTCAAGTAGTGCCATTGCTTTACATTTTTGTAAATGTCTTTAATATCTGACTTAATAGTAGGCAGCTGAATTCTCATATCTGCTTTGCATTAAATCTTTAGCAGTATATTGTTTTAGTTGAAGTATATGAAGAAAATTTGGTCTCACACCAATAAATAATTAGAAAATGAAGGAGTATTTTAATAGCCTTTTTTGAATAATTGGGACAAATTGTGTTAAAGTCTATAATGGAGACAATAATCTGATGGTCTGAAGACAAGGCTAATGGACCAGGAAGGCATTGGGATGAGATACCCTTCTGCATACTAGGAGTCTATGTAAGGAGTCTCCTTCTTTCCCTGCCCAATCCCCTACCTCCCATCGTTCTTTCATACTACTACTGGGGATAAGATGAGATCAAGGGGAAAGTTGAGAGTCTTGCACTGATTGAGATTAAATTCTGAATTTACTTCTTTTCTTTTAAAATCAGAAGTATATGGAATTGAAATATCTGGTCAACTGGAGGGTTTCCCGGTCTTGTATAGTTGACCCATCCTAACATGCTCACTTCTCTGAGCCTTTTGATTCCTTCCTGCACTAATTTACCTCAGCAGATCTGGCTTCTTAATTTTTTTTTAATGTGGATCACCACTTTTCTAAGTTCCCAGGAGCTATCCCAGTAGCATATTAGAACCATCCCAGGGCTCTGGCTGAGATGTTAAGTCCTGTGTCATGGGAGAATATCCCCATATTGACAAACTCACCTTTTCTCTTGATCCAAAACTCTCCTGACGCATTCACTTTCTCAGATCCTGCTAGGACATATTAGCCAAATTCTGCAGCAATTTTAGCATATAATCTCTTTCCTCCCTTAGCAAGCTCAGCACTTCTACAATCTGGTTATGCTGAGATTTGACCCTAGTTGTGTATCTGGTAGTCAGGGAGGTGGAGGCAGATGTTCAAGAGGGTAACATGGAGTTGTAAGAGGTCTGCCTCATTTGAGGCCTTCACATAGTTTTCAAGCAAGGGATTGGAGGTGGCACTATCTTTCAGTTAGAGAAATTGAGTCAATTCTGCAGGCCCAAAGGGTTCAAGGGAATCTGAGGATTCAAGGTTCTCAAATACATCTACCCAAACACCTCCATTCTAAATCTCAGGGTCCCATTTCTTCCCTGTGAAAGCTCTGACTTTGCCATGAGAGACTTGCCTAGATTGAGAATTTAGCCTTCTCTTGGGTTCTACCACTTTACAATCAAATCATGTACCTGATCTTCAGCACTTCAGCTACAGGAGATAATGTTCTCTTTAAATACGGCCATGGAGGTCCTCTGACTCTCATGTTTTGCTTTAAATCGGTGATTAATAAATTTGAGACTATTTTTTTCTTCAATGAATCAATGACACTTTAATTCATTCCATAGTCCTTATATTTGCTATTTCTCTAATAGTTCTCAAATGCCCAAAACATTTTAACAGCCTTACATGTCTTTATACCACTATGTGATTTACTAGAGGTGAAAGTCTTACCAATTGCATGGCTCCGGCAAGCCAGTGACTATGACTGCTTCCCTTACCACGAATGATGTGTCCTCATTACCATCCAGCTGATGAGTGCTCCATTCCAGAATCCCATCCTAGACAATGTCCTAGGACCACCTTAGAAGCAGAGCCTGAGATTAGAGATCTTGTTGAAGTGACTTATTGGAGAATTTTGCTCAGGGTAAGAGGAGGGAGGGAAGCAGAATAAGGCAAGGAATAAAAAGCTAAGCAAATTTGTGGTTTTAACTAGAGGCTAGCTTCAGTCACACACAGAGAAGCTCTAGAGCAGAAATTGGCACCATAGTTAATCTCTCCTTTATTAGTATCTTCAAGGCAAGGTGGCTCCCTTTTGGCTGAGAGCAAATTTCTGAAGAAGGGGACATTTATGAATTATTATCAATGAGTACCAAGAATTAAAACAGTTATTGTTAGCAATGTGTACAAATGTTTGGAAGGCACAATACTGCTGAAACCAAATATTGAGAGAAAAAGCCTGGCTCTACTTTTCCATGCATTGTAATTTTTTTTGAAACATCATCATATTTGAAACCTCCTTCTGCTTTTCCATTTACCATTTTTTTCTACTCTGCATTGCTGTTGTAAGCATCACCGCAAATAAATTGAGCAAACCAAATGTGTTATTTCACAACATTATTATTATTTTTGCACATTGGCCATTTTTCTGAAACATTCTTATCAACTTATGAAAATACATCCACTCTGGAAGAACTCTATGAGCTTTTATTAGTGACCTTTGATAAAGAAGAAAAATAATTTAATACTCTTTTTCTCTCTCACTCTCCCCAACCTGTTCCTTTCCTCGTTTTCCTCTCTCTCTTCTCCCTTTATTTCTTTTTCCTTTACCACACTTCCTTCTTCCTTCTTCCCTTTATCCTTCTGTCACACCATCTAACTTTCAGTCTCTCTTTTACTTGGTTCGTTGTTTGGTATATTGTGACTATTTTCTATATATATGCGCACATATACATATATATATAGAGAGAGAGAGTGTTTTTTCCATATATTTTTTCTTTTCTGGCACCATCTGTCTTTGCATCAGACAGGTATTTTTCTCATGAATTTAGGACTTCTTGTCAGCATGTTATGGAACAGATTCAATAGCAGAAGACTTTTCAGGTTTTCAACTTCTAAATAATTTCTCTGAATATCTCTCCTGGATAAAAGAAATCCTTTTTTGGAACATATACTGGCTGTCACAATTGCAAATTTTTAGTTTAAGTCAAGAGGCAGGGATATGAAAAGATGAGGTAACTAACTTTTATCATGTGGAAAATATTTTCCAAAATTAAAGTCAATACTCTGTATTTTAATGCTATAGTATTTACCAACTATTTAAGAAATCCTCAGATTCCAATGAATAAAAAGATGTAAATATTACTATTTGATATGTTACAATGTTTTAAAATTGCTAAACAGGAGTACTTCTGCTTTCAGGAAAATGGAGTAGGTGTACTTTTCCCTATTCATCCACTAAGTACAACTAAAAACCCTGGATGTTATATATAAAACAAATATAAGAAGACTCTGAAAAGTGGACAGAAAAAGGCCTACTGGCTAGGGGACTTAAGACCCAAGCAATGACATGCTGCTAAGTTTCTCTGGGTTTTATTTTTGCCTCATATATGTCTGAGTGGATACTGGGAAAGCCAGCAACCCAGAAATGCCAATGAGTTCGTACAAGAGCAGTTCCAAGAAAGGCCTGTTCTCTTTAGTTAAAGGATAAGAAGAAGGGCAGCCTAGCAAGACAGAAAAATTTTAGACAACCATTTACTCCAGCCCATACCACAGAAAAACTGTGGTCCTACCCCTACCCCACCAGCAAAGGTTTCTGTGAAACCTGTGAGAGAAAGACCTCGACAGGACTACCCTGTTTTTCTGGGTATCTCAAGTTTTCTGCCTTTGACAAGCTGCAGTCTATCCCTTTCTGTTAGAGGAAAATATTTGAGTTTTTCTTCTCTGAAAAGTTTCAGCCTTAGACAGGTTCTGGCTTTCACAAGTTTTACTGTAATAACCAAAACAAACAGACAAAAAACCTCAGTGTATGGGCTCAACAGCAGCATGGATGAGGCAGAGGAAAGAATCACTGAACTTCAAAGTAGAACAAAAAAATTACCTAATCTGAAAAACAGAGAGAGCATAGACTGAAAAAACAGAGACTCAGGGACATGTGGGGCTATAAAAAAAGATCTAAATTTTGTGTTGTCAGAGTCCCAGAAGGAAAGAAAGAGGGTGGGGCTAAAAAAAGTATTCAAAGAAATAATGGCTTAAAACTTGCCAAATTTGCTAAAATAATAATAATAATAAGTCTACAGACTCAAGATACTGATCAAACTCAGATTTTTATCCAAATAGGATAAACTCAAAGAAATCAACACTAAGAGACATCATACTCAAATTTCTAAAACTAAAGATAAAGTCATGAAAACAGCCAGAGAGAAATGACACATTACCTATAGTGGAAAAAACAATTCAAATAACAGTGAATTTCTTATTAGAAATCATGGAGGCCAGAAGCAAGTAGGATAATATTTGTCAAGTGCTGAAAGACAAGAATATAAACCCCAAAATCTATGTTCAGTGAAAATATGCTTCAGGAATGAAAAGAAAATCAAGACATTCTCAGATGAAAAAAACTAAGAGAATTAATCAGCAAATGGCCACAAGAATGGCCAAAGGAAGTTCTTGACACAGAAAGGATAAAATAAAGTATCTTGGAACATCAAGAAAGAAGAAAGAACACAGGGATTAGCAAAAATATGGATAAGTAGAATAGACTTTCCTTTTTCTCTTGACTTTTTAAAATTATATTTGAAGGTTGAAGCAAAAATTATAAAACCGACTGATTTTGTTCTCACTGTATGTAGAGGAAATATTTAAGAGAGTTATAATAGTGGAGGATAAAAGGATGTAAAGGGAGGTAAGTTTTCTATACTTCACTCATCTGGTAAAAGGTCAACACTAGTGAAGTATAGAAAACTTAGCTCCCTTTACATCTCTTTACCTTCTACCATTTATAACACCGACTTAGATAATTTATTTATAGATAAATTAAAATGCAATTCTAAAGAATGTTCAAGTAACCCAGAGCACAGCAAGAAAAAGAAAACAGAGAAATGAAAAAGAAAAGGTAGAAAATAAAAATAAAACAGTCAAGCCTTAATACATCAATAATTACATTCAATGTTAATGGTCTGAATACACCAATTAAAAGAGAAAGATTGGCAGAGTGGTTAAAAAAACACGACCCAACTATATGCTGTCTATAAGAAACTGATGTGAACTATAATGGTATTGGTAGATTGAAAGAAAAAGGATGGAAAAAGATATACCATACAAACATTAATTTTTTAAAAAAGCAGGAGTGGTTATATTAATATCAGATAAAGTAGACTTCAGAGCAAAGAAAATTACTAGGGACAGAAAGAAGCATTACATAATGATAAAACGGCCAATCCTCCAAGAAGACATAATAATCCCAAATGTACATGCCAAAAAAATAGAGCTGCAAAATATATGAAACAAAAACTGATAGTAGTGAAAGAAGAAATAGACAAATTCAAAATTATAGTTGGAGACTTCAACATCCTGCTCTCAGCAATTGATAGAAGAAATGGACAGAAAGTCAAAAAGGATATAGAAGAAAGCAGTAACACCATCAATTAACAGGATCTAATCAACATTTGTAGAACACATTATTTTCAAGTGCTCATGGAACATATATCAAGATAGACCATATCCTGGGCTGTAAAACAAATGTCAACAAATTTAAAAGAATTGAAGTCATACAGAATATATTCTCTGACTACAAAGAATCAAACTAAAACATCAATAAGAGATAGATTACAGAGAGTTCTACAAACACTTGGAAAAGAAACAACACATTTGTAATCCATGGGTCAAAAAGAAAGTTTCAAAGGAAATTAAAAAATACATCCAACTGAATGAAATGAAAATGCAACACATAAAAATTTGTGGGACCCAGCTAAAAAAGGGCTGAGAGGGGCATTTATAGTACTAAATGCTTATATTAAAAGAGAGAAAAAGTTTTAAATTAATAATCTAAGCTCCCATCTCAAGAAACTTAAAAAGGAAAAGTAAAGTAAACCCAAAGCAAGCAGAATGAAGGAAAATATAAAGATAAAAGCAGAAATCAATGAAATTGAAAGCAGAAAAAAAAATAAAAACAAAGAACTTGTTCTTAGAAAAGATCAGTGAAATTGGTAAATCTCTAGCAAGACTGATAAAAAAAAAGAAAGACACAAATTACCAATATCAAGAATGAAACAGGGGCTATCACTACAGACCCTGCAGACATCAAAAGGATAATAAGGAAATACGACAACTGTACACAAATAAATTCGACCACTTATGGGATCAAATTGACAACAGCAACTTGAAGGATTACATAGGAAGCTTAGGGGGCAGTGAGTTTATGCTAATGGGGGAGGAACAACTCAGAAAAGGGAATAAGAATAGTTGCACAACTCGAAGAATGTAATAAATGTTACTGAACTGTACATATAGAAAATGTTAAATTGGTGTATGTTCTGCTGTATGTATTTTCAACAACAACACAAAAATAAATCATAAAAAAAAATTTGACCACTTAGGTGAAATGGGCCAATTCCTCAAAAGGTACAAACTGTTACAACTTACTCAATATGAAACAGAACTTATGAATGAAAAACAAGCAAACAAAAAACCCCCACTCTTATTGAGACAATTTAGACTCATAGCGACCCTACAGGACAGAGTAGAACTGCCCATAGTTTTGGTTTCTAAGGCTGTTAATCTTTATGGAAGCAAACTGCCAGATCTTTCTCCCACAGAGTGCCTGGTAGGTTCGAACCACTGACCTTCTGGTTAGCAGCTGACATTAAAATTGTAATTAAAAAATCTTCCAGAAAAGAAATTTGCACACCCAGACAATTTCACTGGAGAATTCTACCAAATGATTAAAGAAGAATTAACAGCAATTCTACATCATCTCTTCCACAAAAAAGGAGGGAATACTTCCTAACTCATTATTACCCTGATACCAAAATGAGACAAAGACAGCACAAAAAAAGAAAACTACAGATTAATATCCTTCGGGACTGTAGATGCAAAAATTCAAAACACAATATCAGCAAATACAATTTAGCAATATATAAAAAGAATTATACACCATGACCAAATGGGGTTTATTCGAGGGATGCAAGGCTGGTTCGATATACATAAAGAAATCCAAGTAATCCACCACGTTTATAGGCTAAAGAAGAAAAATCACACGAACATATTACATATGCAGGAAAATCATTTGACAGAATTAAGCAATGATTTTCATGACAGAAGCTCTCAGAAAACTAGGAATAGTGGGCAACTTCCTCAACTTGATAAACAACTACAGCTAACATCATATTTAGTGGTGAAAGATAATGCTTTCCCCCTAAGATTGATAACGAGGCAAGGATGTCCACTTGTCCACCACTGCTATTCAGCCTAATACTGAATGTTCTAACCAGTACAATAAGGCAAGAAATAAAAGGCATAAATATCAGAAAAGAAGAAATAAAAGCTGTCCATGTTTGCAGATGATATGATCATCTACATAGAAAATCTCAAAGAATCTTAAAAAAAAAAGTAACAACAAAAAACCTCCTAAAACCACCAGCACAGCTTGTACGAGGAAATGTCATGGAAGCTCCATAGACACATCCAAACTCCCTGAGGGACTGAATTGCTGTGCAGAGGGCTGTGGGGAACATGGTCTCAGGGAACATCTAGCTCAATTGGCGTAACACAGTTTATAAAGACAATGTTCTACATTCTACCTTGGTGAGTAGTGTCTGGGGTCTTAAAAGCCTGTGAGCAGCCATTTAAGATACTCCACTGGTCTCACCCCTTCGGGAGCAAGGGAGAATGAAGAGGACAGGATACAAGGAAAAGATTAGTTCAAAGGACTAATGGACCACAGCTACCAAGGCCTCCACCAGACTGAGTCCAGTACATCTAAATGGTGCCCACCTACTACCACTGACTGCTCTGACCAGGATCACAACAGAGGGTCTGGACAGAGCTGGAGAAGGATGTAGAAGAAAATTCTAACTCACACAAAAAAGACCAGATTTGCTGACCTAAAGAAGACTGGAGAAACCCCGAGAGTATGGCCCTCAGACACCCTTTTAGCTCAGTGGTGAAGTCACTTCCAAGGTTCACCGTTCAGCCGGGGAGTTGACAGCCCCATAAAACCAAATGGGACTAATGAGGCACAGCAGTCCAGGGACAAGGGCTAGAAGGCAGAAAGGGACAGGAAAGCTGATGATAGGGAACCCAAGGTTGAGTAAGGACAGTGTTGAGGTGTAGTGAGGTTGTTAACCATTGTCATAGGGCAACGTGTGTACTAACTGTTTAATGAGAAACTATTTTGTTCTGTAAACCTTCATCTAAAGTGAGAATAGCAGCACAATTGGAAGAGCATAGTCGATGTCACTGAACTGTGCATGTAGAAATTTTTGAAATGGTGTATTTTTGGCTACGTGTATTTTCACCAAAAAAAAAAAAAGGTCGAGAAGGGAGAGGGTTGACATGTCATGGGATTGTTAACCAATGTCATAAAACAATATGTGTACTACTGTTTAATGAGAAACTATTTGTTCTGTAAACCTTCACCTAAGTACAATTAAAAAAAAACAAAAACAAAACCTCCTAAAACTGAGTGAGTTCATACAAGTTGCAGCATACAAGATAAACATACAAAAATCAATTTTATTTCTAAATACTAGCAATGAACATATGGGAACCAAAATTTAAAATACAATAGCATGCCTCTGTCTCTTGCTTTCTATATTTTTAAAAATATCGTGATTTTACTAAGCTATAGCTTAGTGTTGATTACTCTGTATGGAATTTTCTTTCAATATTATATGTGTGTTTAATCTGCTGGAATCATTCTTTATTTGAGGGTTATTTTCTGGTAATAATTCTTTGGATGTTTTTCTTACTGTATTTGTTAAGTTCTCTAATTTCAGATATCTTCTGCTGAATACATGGGTATCTGTGTTCCATGTCTATCTATCGATCTTTGATTGTTTCAGTACCCTCCCCCATCTTTTTACTTGGGTGATTATCTTAAGCCTTTCTTCTATCTTAGTAAATCAAGTTTCATCTCAGTCCATTTTCCATTTTGTGTCTAATTTACTTGCTGTTTCTGTAATGACACTGTTTTGGCCCTCAATTAAATTAATATAACCTCCCATTTCTTCTTCTGTTCTTTTCATCTTGCTTTTAGCTCTTGTTTTATTTAACATAGCAGATTTTTTTCCCATTTCTTTTCATCTTGCTGTTGTTGCTTGGATAATGTTGTCCAGAACTTATCTTTGCTCTAATGTATTGATTTCTTGACTCTCTTCTCTCTACGCTTAAGAGGAGTTTGCTTTGTTTTCTGTGGTACAATTTAAAGATGTTTTCTATAGCATGCAAGTCTTGATAGGAGTGCTCCATCCAGAATGCTCACAAAAATGGAGTATAGTATTTGTAACAATACCTACGCTCTGCTCTTACCTGAAGTTTTCTTAATGTTCTGTACTGGGGTTACCTATTAGGGTAAGCTGACTGCTGTAACAAATAATTCTTAAACCTTGGAGATTTAACACAATGAAAGTTTACTATAATTCACTTATGCCATATTCCAGTGAGGATGTTTGGGGAAAGGGAGTACCAGACATTCAGAGACTGAGCTCCTTGTAATGCTGACATGTTCAACATGTGGCTTCCAAGGTCACTGTGGAAAGAGAGGAGAAAATGGAGGCTCTCATATGGGCCTGGAACTGGCATTTGTAACTTTTGCCCACATTCTGTTGGCTGAAATTCAGTTTCATGGCCCCGTTATAGCTGCAGAGTGCTTGGAGATGTAGAGAAAATATTTGCTCAAGATGAAAATTAGCTGGCTTTGGTGAACGTTAACAGTGTTTCTGCCACAGGTTTACCCCCTCTGCTTTTGTGCTCATAAAATAATTGTAAAGAGTGAGTACGCTCAGGCTTCAGATCACTTCTCCAATTCAGGGTGACTCACTGTGAGTGAGCCAATCTCTGGCTAGTTTCCCGTCTTGAATAGTTTCTCCCATCACTCAGTTTTATGGCAAAAATAAGCTGACTCACTTAGTTTTACTTTGCAAACTAAATGTTGGAGTATTGGAGAGAATTCTCTGGAGCTTGTTGATTGACTAGTATAGAAGAAGGGTTAGGAGTCTTATATGCATTGCTCAACTTTGCAACAGAATCTTGTGGAGTTTTTTTCCTTCAGAAATTTGTGGGGGCTTTTTTCCCTTTCACCATTTTTGTTAAGAATATAGTATTAGATGGCACCTGTGTCATTGTTTGATTTAGGTTGTTTGTAGTTGGTGTTAATTACTTAAATGTTGTGGAGAGACAATTTTGAGATAGCTATGTGTTTCAAAATTCTTTACTGACAACGATCTTGCAAAAAAAAGTGTTAGTAAAGGATAGCGTGTTGAAGTAAGGATGCGTAGGAACAGCCAGCATCGGTATCATTTTTGGACATGGATAGTAAATAAGAGAGGAAGAAACTTTAAATGAAAATGAGACTATCTGTATACTGATATTAAAGAATAAAAATAACTCATAAGTGGTTAGAAAATGAACTCAGTGAAGCTATTAAAGCACTTGAACGGTATGATGTCATTTTAACTTCATTATGCTTATATTTTTATTATTTCATAAGAGGCCAACATGTTGATGCCATCAAGGACAGAGCTGGTGCCTTTCCAAAAACTGAGTTCTTCACAGCTCCATACAGGAAGAACTGTAACCCCAGGGACACTTAGTATCCTAGGACCTAACTCTACTTTTACAGATTGAAAACAACAACAGCAATAAAAACGTTTTAGAACTTACTTCCTACTGACAGAATATGCTTTAGGACCTATCCTCAAATGCATCTATATAGTATACGATGACTTTCATCATTAGTGCATTTTATCGCTGCAGTCCTTCTTCAAGTTGGCAATTATAAGCACTGATTTCTTTTCACATGTAAGTAAAAAATAATAATATGCTAGTCCATATATTTAATCTTCAGTTTTGACAAGTTGATAAAATGCCGTACACATTTCTGTTGTATGAATCAGTCACCTTAAATGAACAAAATGCTGCCTAGACCTGCACCATCCCCATGATCAGTTGTGGATTGGGCCGTTGTGATCCACAGGGTTTTCATTGCTGATTTTCACAAGTAGATCACCAGGCTTTTCTTCCTAGTCTGCCTTAGTCTGGAAGCTCCTCAGAAACCTGTTCAGCATCATAGCAACACACAAGCCTCCACTGACAGACAGTGGCCTGCTTTTGCTACTAAACTTTTCTTTTTTTAGACTTAAAAAAAATTTATTGTGTTTTCTGTGAAGGTTTACACAGCAGTTTAGGTTCCCATTCAACAATTTCTACACAAGCTGTTCAGTAACATTGGTTACATTCTTCACAATGCGTGAATATTCTCATTATTTCCATTTTGGTTGTTCCATTTCCATAAATCTAGTTTTCCTACCCCCTTACACTCTCATCTTTGTTTTAAAGTAATTGTTGATTGTTTGTTCTCAAGTAGGCAATTTTTTAAAGGAGCACAGTACTTATGGGTGATAGTCATTATTTTTTGAGCCAATTTGTTATTTAGCTGCAAGATAATTTCAGGGGTTAGTTTCAGTTCAAGGTTTGAAGAGTATCTCAGGGCAATAGTCTTAGGGAGTCCTCTAGTCTCAACCAGTCAAGTAGGTCTGGGTTTTTTAGGAATTTGAGGTTCTGTTCCACATTTTTCTCCCATTCTATCAGTATCCATCTATTGTGGCCCTGATTAGATCAGTTGGTAGTGGTAGCGGGCACCATCCAGTTCTTCGGGTCTCAGGGTAGATGAGGCTGCAGTTCGTGTAGACTAATTTGTACTGTAGGCTAGTTTCTTCTGTGAGTCTTTGGTTTTCTTCTTTTTCTGTTGCTCCAGATGAGTACAGACCAACTGTTGTATCTTAGATGACTGTTTGCAAGCCTTTAAGACCCCAGAGACTACTCACCAAACTAGGATGTAGAACATGACTTTATGAACTGTATTATGCCAATTGACCGAGATGTTACACAAGACTATTGTCCTAACCCTTCAAACCCAGAAATCCAGTCCCACGAGGTGATTGGTTATGTCTAAAAAGTATCCGTAACTGTGCCCCTGTGCACTTTATTATAGATATGAGTATATGTGCATACAGTCACTTAGATGCATATATGTATGCATATGCATACACATATACATACACACGTACTTTGGACATGTTTTCAGGACGGACCAGTCCTTGAAGAAGGACATCGTACTTGGTAAAGTAGAGGGTCATCAAAAAAGAGGAAGACCCTCAACAAGCTGGACTGACCCAGTAGTTGCAACAGTGGGCTCAAACATAGCAATGATTGTGAGGAAGGCGCAGGACCCCACAGAGTTTCTTTCTGTTGTACGTGGGGTCGTTATGAGTCGGAACCAGCCTGACACCACCTAACAACAACCACAATGTATATACACACATATATACATACTTCTACACATATATGCCTACGTACATACATACCCGCACATACATTGGTTGTTTTTACTGTTGTTTCAAAATTATGTATGTCATAGCAATTACCAGTAGGTCCCTTTTTCTTGTGTACTTTTTAGTAACATTGTTTACCTTCATGAAGTTCTGTACACTTCACCCTCATTCAGTGTTATCTTTCCTATCACCAAAAATGACAAATGTCTAATATCTGGAAAAACACAACCCCCCCATCCCTGGTAACCACTAATGAACATTAGTTTCTGTCTATTTACTTGTTCATGTCATTTCGTAAAACTGAGAACATGCAATATTTGTTTTTTTGTGATTGACTGAATTTCGCTCCACATAATGTTCTCCAGGATCATCCATGTTCTAAGATGATTTTCTTTATTACTGAGTAGTATTCCATTGTATGTATGTAACACATTTGCTACTGATCATTTGTTTTTTATTGTACTTTAGATGGTTGACAGAACAAACTAGCTTCTCATTAAACAGTTAGTACATATATTGTTTTATGACATTGGTTAACAACCCCATGACATGTCAACCCTCTCCCTTCTCGACCTTGAGTTCCCTATTACCAGCTTTCCTGTCCCCTCTTGCCTTCTAGTCCTTGCCCCTGGGCCGGTGTGCCATTTGATCTCATTTTGTCCTATGGGTCTGTCTAATGTTTGGCTGAAAGACGAACCTCTGGAGTGACTTCATTACTGAGCTAAAAGGGTCTCCGAGCCCATACTCTCAGGGTTTCTCCAGTCTCTGTCAGGCCAGGAAATCTGGTCTTTTTTTGAGTAAGGATTTTGTTCTACATCTTTCTCCAGCTCCGTCCAGGACCCACTATTGTGATCCCTGTCAGAGCAGTCAGTGGTGGTAGCTGGGCACCATCTAGTTGTACTGGACTCAGTCAGGTGGAGGCCATGGTAGTTGTGGTCCATTAGTCCTTTGGACTAATCTTTCCCTTGTGTCTTTAGTTTTCTTCATTTTCCCTTGTTCCCGAAGGGGTGAGACCAGTGGAATATCTTAGATGGCCACTCACAGGCTTTAAAGACCCCAGATGCTACTCACCAAAGGAGAATGTAGAACATTTTCTTTATAAACTATATTATGCCATTTGAGCTAGATGTTTCCTGATATCATGGCCCCCACAGCCCTCAGCCCAGTAATTTGATCCCTGAGGGAGTTTGGTTTCATCCATGGAGCTTCCATGACCTTACCCTGAACAAGCTGTACTGGCTTCACTGGTATTGTGTACTGTCTTACCCTTCATCAAAGTTTCTACTTATCTATTATCTATTTAGTGTTTTTCCACCCCCACCCCTCTGCTCCCTCATAACGTCAAAGCTTGTCTCTTTTTGTGTGTAAACCTTTTCATGAGTTTTTATAATAGTGGTCTCATACAATATTTGTCCTTTTGTGACTAACTTATTTCACTCAGCAGAATGCCCTCCAGATTCAACCATGTTGTGAAATGCTTCGCAGATTCGTCATTGCTCTTTATCGTTGCATAGTATTCCATTGTGTGTATGTACCATAGTTTGTTTATCTATTCATCTGTTGACGGGCATCTAGGTTATTTCCATCTTTTTGCTATCGGAAACAATGCTGCAATGAACATGGGTGTACATATGTCTATGTGTGACAGCTCTTATTTCTCTAGGATATATTCCTAGGAGTGGGATTGCTAGAGCATATCGTATTTCTATTTCTAGCTTTCTAAGGAAGCACCACATCGTTTTCCAAAATGGTTGTAACATTTTGCATTCCCGCCAGCAGTACATAAGAGTTCCAATCTCCCCATAACCTCTCCAACATTTGTTATTTTCTGTTTTTTTGATTCGTGCCAGTAACGCTAGGGTGAGTTGGTATCTCATTGTCATTTTGATTGGCATTTCTCTAATGGCTAATGATCACGAGCATTTCCTTAGGTGTCTCCTAGCTGCTTGAATGTCTTCTTTGGTGAAGTGTCTGTTCATTTCCTTTACCCATTTTTTAATTGGATTATTTGTCTTTTTGTTGTAGAGGTGTTGGATTTGCTTGTAGATTTTAAAGATGAGACCTTTGTCAGATTTGTAAGGTCCAAAATTTTTTTCCCAGTTTGTAGGTTCTCTTTTTACTCTTTTAGTGAAGTCTTTTGATGAGCATAACTATTTAATTTTTAGAGGATCCCAGTTATCTAGCTTATGTTCTGGAGTTTGTGTGTTGTTAGTTATGGTTTATATCCTGTTAATGCCGTGTATTAGGGTCTCTAGCATTGATCCTATTTTTTCTTCTATAAACTTTATAGGTTTTAATTTTATATTTAGGTCTTTGATCCATTTTGAATTAGTTTTTGTGTATGGCGTGAAGTATGGGTCCTGTTTCATTTTTTTGCAGATGGACATCCAGTTTTGCCAGCACCATTTGTTAAAAAGACTGTCTTTTCCCCATTTGATTGACTTTAGGCCCTTGTCAAAGATCAGGTGACTGTAGATTGATGGATTCACATCTAGGTTCTCAATTCTGTTCCATTGGTCAATGTATCTGTCATTGTAACAATACCAGGCTGTTTTGACTACTGTACCAGTATAGTAGGATCTGAGGTCAGGTAGTATTCTTCTTCAATAATGCTTTATTTATCTGAGGCCTCTTCCCTTTCCATATAAAATAAATGATTGTTTTTTGCATCTCTTTAAATAATATTGTTGGTATGTGGTTGGGGATTGCATTGTATTTGTAAATTGCTTTGGGTAGAATTGTCATTTTCACAGTGTTGACTCTACTTATCCATGAACATGGTATGTTTTTCCATTTGTGTAGATCCGTTTGGGTTTCTTGCAGTAGTGTTACATAGTTTTCTTTGTATAGGTCTTTTACATCCCTGGTTAGATTTATTCCTAAGTGTTTTATTTTTTAAGGGGCTATTATAAATGGTATTGTTTTCCTGATTTCATTTTCATCATTCTGTTTGTTGGTTTATAGTAATCCAACTGATTTTTGTATGTTTATCTTGTATCATGCTACTCTGCTGAATCTTTTTATTAGTTCCAGTAGTTTTCTCATGGAGTTTTGTGTTTTCTGTATATAGTATCATATCATCTGCAAATAGGGACAGTTTAACTTTTTCATTACCAATTTGGATGTCCATTATTTTTTTTCTTGTCTTATTGCTGTAGCTAGGTCTTCCAGCACAATGTTAAACAGGAGTGGTGATAAAGGACATCCTTGTGTTGTTCATAGTGTCAAGGGGAATGTTTTCAGCTTCTCTCCATTAAGAATGATGTTGGCTGGTCATGGAAGCTCCCTAGACACATCCAAACTCCCTGAGGGACTGAATTGCTGTGCAGAGGGCTGTGGGGAACATGGTCTCAGGGAACATCTAGATCAATTGGCATAACACAGTTTATAAAGACAATGTTCTACATCTACCTTGGTGAGTAGAGTCTGGGGTCCTAAAAGCCTGTGAGCAGCCATCTAAGATACTCCACTGGTCTCACCCCTTCAGGAGCAAAGGAGAATGAAGAGAACAGGATACAAGGAAAAGATTAGTCCAAAG
>NW_004443945.1:33488590-33489787 GCF_000243295.1 Trichechus manatus latirostris
AGAAGGCAGAAGGGGACAGGAAAGCTGGTGACAGGGAACCCAAGGTTGAGTAAGGACAGTGTTGACATGTAGTGGGGTTGTTAACTGTTGTCATAGGGCAACACGTGCACTAACTGTTTAAAGAGAAACTATTTTGTTCTGTAAACCTTCATCTAAAGCAGCACAACTGGAAGAACATAATCAATGACACTGAACAGTGCATGTAGAAATTTTTGAAATGGTGTATCTTTGGCTGTGTATATTTTCACCAAAAAAAAAAAAAAAAAGGTCGAGACGGGAGAGGGTTGATATGTCATGGGGTTGTTACCAAGTCATAAAACAATATGTGTACTGACTGTTTAATGAGAAAATATTTGGTCTGTAAACCTTCACCTGAAGTACAATTAAAAAAAAAAATTAAAAAAGAATGGGGCTGTTAGTTTTGCATAGATGCCCTTTATTATGTTGAGAAATTTCCCTTCTATGCCTATTTTACTGAGAGTTTTTATCAGGAATGGGTGTTGGACTTCATCAAATGCCTTTTCTGGGTAGATTGAGATGATCATGTGATTCTTTTCTTTCCTTTTATTTATGTAGTGTCTTATGTTGATTGATTTTCTAATGTTGAACCATCCTTGCATAGCTGGTATGAATCCTACTTGGCCGTGGTGTATTATTTTTTTGATATGATGTTGAATTCTATTGGCTAGAATTTTGTTGAGAATTTTTGTATCTATATTCATGAGAGATATTGGTTTGTAATTTTCTTTTTTTTGTGGTGTCTTTGCCTGGTTTTGTTATCAAGGTTATGCTGGCTTCATAGAATGAATTTGGAAGTATCAAGTATCCATTCCTTTTCTATGTTCTGAAATAGTTTGAGTAGTACTGGTGTAAGCTCTTCTCTGAATGTTTGGTAGAATTCTCCAGTGAAGCCACCTGGGCCAGGGCTTTTTTTTGTTGGCAGTATTTTTTTTTATTACCTTTTCCATCTCTTCTCTTATTATGGGTCTGTTCAGATTTTCAACATCAATTTGTGTTAGTTTGGGTAGGTAGTGTGTTTCTAGAAATTTGTCCATTTCCTCTAGATTTTCAAATTTGTTGGAGTATAGTTTTTCATAATACTCTGTTATGATCCTTTTTGTTTCAGTTGGGTCTGTCATAATGTCCCCCATTTCATTTCTTATTTGGGTTATTTGCTTCTTCTCCTGTTTTTCTTTT
>NW_004443945.1:33490979-33519018 GCF_000243295.1 Trichechus manatus latirostris
ACTGAGACTTTATGTTTTTCTTCTTTATTTTGATGAGTAGGTTTGTTAACTTTCTTTGTGGTTACCTTGAAATTTACCCTTATCTTCCTAAGTTTGAACCAGTCTATTATTACTTGGTATCAACTTGCCTTCCTCTCCATTAGAAAGTTCTGTATCAACACGGTTTATTTCCTGTTTTATTGTTCTGACGTTTTTGTCACTTACAGATTAACCTCTCTGGTTCCGTGTTGTAAATCTCTTGGTTTTGAATATTCCTTGAGAGTTCATTTCCTAGGTTGGTATCTGGCTGGTGTGATCGTGTGTCCTAGATTCATGATGTCACTTGATATTGTTTGTTCTCAAAGCAAAGGACTCCCTTTAATAATTCTTGTAAGTTGGTTTTGGTTTTTACATATTCTCTTAATTTCTGCTTATCTGGAAATATCCTAATTTCACCATCATATTTGAACGAGAGTTTTGCAGGATATATTATTGTTGGTTGGCAGTTTTTTCTTGCAAGGTTTTATATTTGTCATCCCATTTACCTTCTTTCCTGCATGGTTTCTGCCAAGTAATCAGAGCTTCATTTTATTGTTTCCCCTCTGTGTATGACTTTTCATTTTTTTCGAGCTGCTCTCAGGATTCTTTCTTTGTTTTTGGTTTTAGCGAGTGTGATTATGCTATGCCTTGGTGATTTTCTTTGGGGTCTATCCTATACGGAGTTTGTTGAGCTTCTTGGATGGTCAGCTTATCATCCTTCATGATATTAGGGAAGTTTTCTCTGAGCAATACTTCAGTGATCTTCTCTGTGTTTTCCATTTTCCTCCCCTGTTCTGGAACTCCAATCATTTGAACATTTTTGCTTTTGATGATATCACATATATTTCTCAGAGTTTCTTCATTTTTCTTTGTTCTTTTTTCTGATTTTTTGTCAAACAGAATTGTAGCCAAGTGTTTGTCTTCCATTTCGCTGTTCCTGTCTTCCATTGTTTCAAACCTGTTCCATAGCCCTTCTATGACACTGTCCATTTCTGAAATCTTGATGTTTATCTTTTGGATTTCTAATTGTTGTTTTTGTATGATTTCTAGTTGTGAATTTATTGTGGCATTTTGTTCCTATATTATTTTCCTGAATTCTTCCATTTTTTTCTCTGTATTTTTCATGAATTTGTCTGCCTTTTCCATGAATTTGTCTATTTTTTCCTCATTTTTTTCTGCGTTTTGCTTCAAGTCTTGGATAGCTCTGAATATTAGAGGTTTTAATTCCCTATCAGGTAGTTCTAGTGCTTTTTCTTCTACTGGAAAGTTATCTGGTGTTTTATTTTGGACACCTACCGGAAGCATCCTGTCCTATTTTTTGTATGTTTTGAAATTGTCCTCTGTCTTTGGGACATTTAGTAGTAATTTTCTTCATTTGTTAATTGTTTATTTGTTTGTTTCATCCTGCTTTTTTTGTTTTATTTGGTTATGTCTGAGCAGGCAGGCTGTGCATTCTTTGCTGTTTGCTTGTCTGTGGACACGATATTTTTCACCTCCTTGTCCAACAGACAGGGCCAGTCACTCAGCTATGGTGCAGAAGTGCAGGTCCAGCTTCTGGGGAGTTGCTGGGATGGGTTGTTTGTGGCATGTACTAGGGCTGACAAGGTGGGCCAGTGATCAGTACAGGGCAGGTTCCAGTAGGTCGTGTCTGTGCTGCTTGGGAGTGCAATGTTTAGCACATGGTGCAGATAGGCAGGAGGACAGGGAATGGGGAGGTTGTGATATGTGGAAGAGAGGGAGGAGAGAGAAACAGGAGAAAAAAAATGCTGAGAAAGCTTGCCATTGGAGTGGAGAGAAAAGAAACCAAGAAATGAAGAAAAGCAAAAAGAGAAAAATAATAATAAAAATAAATAAATAAAAATTATGTTTAAAAAAAGTCCCCAAAGACCCCACCAGTGTGGCTGCACAGTCTGGGGAAGTGACTCCCAAGCCGTGCAGTGCAGCCCAGCTACAAGGGGTGGAGATGATAAACAGCTCCAGGTATTCAGGAGACAGGAAAAGAAGTAAGTAGGAAGAGACAGCAAACCAAGGAATGAAAAAAGATAAAAAGGAAAAAAGAAAGAGAAAACAAACAAACAAACAAAAAAGATAAAGAAAAAAAACTGCCCCAGGTATCCCACCAGTGTGTCCGTGCAGACCGAGGAAGCAGTTCCCCAGTTAAGCCGTGCTTCACAGCCCTCTAAGAAGAAGAAAAGATGGCACAGCATGTCAAGTGTTGGAGATATAAGAGGGGGAGGAGGTGAGAGGCAGGGAAGAAACCAAAAGAGGCCGAAAAAGCAACACCAGCAACAAATGACAGTGAAGAAGCCAGCTTGTGCGGGCGGGGCAAATATGCATGATGTGGAACTGGCACCTCCCATGCTGTGGTCGCAGCCCAGTGTGAAGTGGCAGATAGGCCTGCTGGGAAGCTGGGAATCAGTCCTCCAGGAAGCTGGGAATCAGCTCTCTGGGAAGCAGTGAGTCGGCCCTCCGGGAACCCGGGAATCAGCCTGACAAGAAGCAGTGAATTGGCCTGCCGGGAAGCCGTGGATTGGCCAGCCGGGAAGCAGCAAAGGTCCAGTAGGGGGAGGCAGGGTGGGGAGTGGAAAGCGTGTCTCACTGGTTACCGGGTACTCTGTCTCCTGCTGGGAGCTCCATGAATCTGCTTTTTGGTACTCCGTGTCCCCCGATCTCCAATAGGAGTCCAAGATGGTGAATCCGTGCTCCATTAGCTGATAGGGGACCTCCGCTTGTAACTGTCCTTGCTCTCTGTTCTCTGTCAGTTTCTTATTCCATTCGGTGCTTGGTTGAGTTCTTTATCTCTTCATTTGATGCTTAGGGTTTCAGGATTGATGTTTGTCTCTGTTTTACTTAGTTTTTCAGGTCTTTGCTGTGGAGGGACAGCATGGTGCTTCTGTCTATAGTGCCATGTTGGCTCCACCTCTCCGCTATTGACTATTTTTAATAGAATACTCCTATATGGTTCTTCTCCCCCTTCTTCCTCTCCTTTTCTGTGCCTCTGTCTTGTTCTTCTCCTCCATCCTCCTCTTTTTAGCCTGCTTCCTCTGTTTTCAGCAGTTTCACTCTATGCTTTCTTCCTATGATTATAACTACTAACACCTGGTTAACAAACTTTAGAAAATATTCATATTTTCCTGTATTCAACAAACGTTTTTTGATTAGCTACTATGTCAGAATCAAAGATGGACTAAATTTACAGAGATGAAAATAATAGAGCTGAGCTTAAACTGGTTCAAAACATAGTTGGGAAGAAAGAAGAATATCAAAGTATGATAAGTGCAAAAATGGATATATTCAAGAATTGTATGGGGTACAGAAGAGGAAAATCTATTACATTAAAGTTCAGTGGGAGGTGAAATTCAGTATCCTTAATCACAGGAAAGCTGCATCCATTTTGAATCAATAAAAGAGTTACATTTCTAGAGAGTCTTCCGAAATGTATCATCTGCATTATGCAAGTGCTATAACATGGCTTGATAGAGATATCTCACCAATGACCTTCTTTTTTAATGTCTCTGCTTCAGTTTTTGCACCTTTTTGACCAATGTTGTATTTATCTTTGGGACATTGGTGGTTTGGTGGTAGGATTCTTATCTTCCAAGTGGGAGACCTGGGTTCGATTCTGGCAAATGCAGCTATCTATCAGTGGAGGCTTATGTGTTACCTTGATTCTGAACAGGTTTCAGAGGAGTTTCCAGGCTAAGACTAGGAAGAAAGGCCTGGTGATTCACTTGTGAAAATCAGCCAGGAAAACTGTGTGGATAACAATGATCTAATCCACAGCTGATCATGGGGGTGGCATAGGACTGAGCAGCATTTCATTCTGTTCTGCATGGGGTCACCATGGTTTGGGGGCCAACTCCACAGCAGCTAACAAAAACAAGGTATTTATCTTAGTGTAGTTGAACTGAATTGGAAGCCAAAAGGGCCAGATGCATTTATCATTACCAATCCATGATGTTCCCAATTCTCCAGTTATGGATGCGATGGTAATGATCATTGTCTATTCATTTTAATCATCAAACCAAACAATCATTTCAATCAGCTAAAGAAGATTCTAATGTAGTTATTTGACAGATACTCAGAATATCTATATGTAGAACTCTTTGCCTACTCAGTCAACTGTGAAATAATTCAGCAATAATTTTCTCTAATTTTCCAGTTTGTTGTTTTTGCATCTTACATTATAGACCGTGCTTTATATGAACTCTCAAGTTTGTTTATGTCAAAATGGTACCTCGTTAGAGAGAGAGTCAATAGTTCTTGCAGTAGTTGGACAAAGATCATTACTGGTCTCATGGCAAGGTGGTCTGTTTGAAAAGTTATAAAGCTATTCATGCATCCAGTCATTTGAAAGTCATTAGTAGGTCATTCATGAATTAGCACTCTGCCTCTCTTCTTAATCAGATGGCAAGTGGAGTAGGCAGCTTCTTGAGTGGTGCTCTGAGAACTCTTATTCCAAAATATCAACCCACCATCTACCATTTCCATCTTAACCTTCTTAACCTTATTCCTTTGGGTCTGGAAAACTATTTGGTTATCAATGCCCCCAAAAGATGAGGAGGATTTTGACAGGAAGAACGAGGGGGTAACAACATCCTTATTCCTATTATTAAGAATTGTTGATCAAAAACGTATTGGCTTAAGGAAGCTATTTAGGAAAAAATGCTCTAATTATTAGCTTGTGCCAAGTACCTAAGATACTGTATTTTTAAGCAAATAATGCACGCCTTCTATGTTTGTTTGCCAACAGTGCCCTTCCCCTGTGAGGTGTTTTCGTAAGTGCCACTATGCCAATTTTTTTTTTACACGGTGCTGTAAAAAAAATTAGCATAGGGTATTTATGAAAATACGTCACAGGGGAGGGCACGGTTGGCAAACAAATGTATAAGGTGCACATTATTTGTATAAAAATACAGGAATAGTAATGATAACACCACCAACAACAGCAACTAACATGTATGAAACAATTACAGTATGCTAAACACCGTATGGAGGAGCCCTGGTGGCTCAGTGGTCAGGTGCTAGGCTGCTAACTGAAAGGTTGGCGGTTCTAACCCGCAGCTGTTCTGTGGGACAAAACATCTGGCGATCTGCTCCTGTAAAGATTACAGCCTTGGAAACCTTATGAGGCAGCTCTACTCTGTCCTATAGGATCACTATGAGTCGGAGTTGACTCGATTGCAATGGGGTAGTAGTTTGCACTTTACAAAGAACTTAACATGGATTGCCATCATTTAACCCTCACATCAGCAAAAAGTAAAGAGACTTGAAACTGAGGCTTAGAGAAGTTGAGTAAAGAGCCCAAGGGCATACAGCTAACAAGCGTGGGAAATGATTATAAACCTTGGATTTCTGACTGCGGTCAGAGCACTTAACCAATGCTCACACTGGGAATGTGCTAGACTGCAGGAAAGAACATGTGGAGTAAGGAATGCTCAGGCTGTCTTACACATCTCTTCCCATTTCAGCTTTCTTCAACATGGCTTTTCTCAAATTCTACCTTAATTGCTTATTTATTTATCCAGCAGCCATTTATTGGCCACCAGCTATTGTCTTGGGACTGTGCTAGATGCTATGAATATAAAAATGAATAATAATAACAATAAAAATCAAGCAGCTCGCAGCCCAATGGGGCAGTGTTAGAAAATGAGGAATTTTATTACATATGGTAAGTACTGTGTAGGGGCAGGCAAAAATTCCTAGAGACCCCACACCTAGCACTGCCAATCAGTCGCCAACAAGTCAATTCCGACTCATGGTGACCCCATGTGTGTCAGAGTAGAGCTGTGCTCCATAGGGCATTCAATGGCTGATTTTTCAGAAGTAGATCGCCAGGCCTGTCTTCCAAGGTGCCTCTGGATGGACGTGAACCTACAAACTTTCTGATAGCAACCAAGCACATTAACAGTTTTCACTACCCAGAGACTCTACATAGCACTGAGGGAGGGTTTTATGGCTAACAGGGGAAACACCACACTATAGTTTCACCTCTTTTAGAAGTTGTAAGAGCTACAGCCTTTTCCCTCCTTCTCTTTTTTGCCATTCTTTGTCCTATTCTTTCATCAAATAGCGAAATTAATTAGGTAAAAATAACCATGAGAGCTGCAAAATGGTGAAGAGCTCAAGCTCTGAGGTCAGGCCCATCTCCTCCACTCACCAGCTGGGTGATCTTGGGCTTGTTACTTAACCTCTCTGAGCCTCACGTTTTCTCATTGGTACTTCTTAGGGTTGTTGTGACTATTAAATGAGATAATGCATCCCTTTCTAACCACTTTTCCCTGCTTTATTTTCAGCATAGCACTTACCACCCATTGATATATTGTTTATTAGTTTCTTGTTTGTATTCTCCCGCTAGTATGTACACTCCGTGAAAGCAGGGATACTGTCTACTTTCTTCAATGCTATAACCCAAGAATAATGTTTAACATGTAGTAGTTGAATAAATAAATGAGTGACCGCAAAGCAATTAGCAGTGTGTAGCTCATAGTAAGCATTCAAAAAAGGTGAGTTTTTATGATTATGACTATTATCTGAAATAAGCTAGCTTTAGTTACAAGAGAGAATTGGTTAACATTTGTCTTGTGTGATCTGTTTAGTTTTCTTCTGCCCCTTCCTGTTTCTCTGTTATTCACAGTTGTTTGAATAATTAATACCCTAAAAGATGCTAGGTGATAGGTTTACCCTTAATACTAGTATTTAAGAATTAAGAGAAAATGCCTGAACACAGAATGGCTCAAGAGGAGAAGAATAAGCCCTTCATTGTGTGGTTTGAATTTAGTGGTTGAAATATTGGCACCAGCAGTGGAGGTGTTTAGGCGGAGAGGAGGTAACCAAACTTGGAAATGACTGCCTGCATTGTTTTCTCACCAGGTTGGCAATATAGGGCTTTTAGAGTCCCAACCCAAAGTAAAGACAGTAGAAATTCAAAATCCTGTTAAATATTAGAGGGAATTGGTTGTCAATGTTTCTTTTTCTTTTTCCAAACCTGCACCTCTTAAGTCACACCATTAACCTGCTACATTCTAACTATAACACAGTTTGACGTTGTTATGTGGGTTTATAGTATGAATTTTTTCTGGCTTAAGATATGATCACTGCTGTTGCTCTGAAGAAAACCTCCTTAACCACCTCCTGTTGGCCAGGACAGCAAGTAGTCCTAATCTTGGCACATTCATGAGGTTCGATGACTCAGGAGTGCTCTTCTATTTAACCAAAACCCTGACAAAGACGCCCTCTGAATCATCTCCTTTTATTCAGTTCATTCTACAACTTCATAGGTGGCTCAGCTTGTTTGAGGTTATTAACTTAGATGTTTTCTGTATCATCAAAAAAATATTCAGGCATCTTTTATGGATTTTCATATCTAAGCTATTAATCTATGCTTGGTTTCGAGCCCAAAGATCATGTCTCTTTAGGTTCATTTTATCTATTTATAATCTTTTTTTTTCTGTGCTGTATCTGTTTTATTTACTTTTAGTATTCTTTAAATTATATTTCATTCTGGTCTGACAAAACCATTTATAATTACTATCAAGTGATTCGTCACCCAATGTAGCTGATGAATAACTACTAGAATGGAAAGCTATCAAAAAACACAACTTCTTGGTTAATGCTCCAAATTCCAAATAAAGATTAAATGTGTGATAAATCAATAATGGTGAAAAAACCAATACCTTAATTTATAAAATGAGATACTTTATAAATATGCCTTAATTATTACCCAATCCATCATAGGTTTGTAGTGTTTTAAACAATATGTATCTCTTTTAAATTGATCTGTGTGCTTCTTTAGCTAAAAACAAAACAAAACAAAAAAAACTGCCACTATAAAATCTTATTATATTCTTTCTTTCTGTACTTTTGCTATGAATTTGTAAGTTATACCCAATAAAAGGAGTCCCTGGGTAGAGCAAACGGATAAGTGATCAGCTACTGACTGAAAAGTTAGTGGTTTGAATCTACCCAAGGGTGCCTCAGAAGAAAAGCCTGGTGATCTACTTCTGAAAAATCAGCCATTAAAAGCCCTATGGAACATAGTTCTACTCTGACACACATGGGGTCATGATGAGTCAGAATTGACCCCATGGCTAATTTTTTTTTTTTTTACCCGATAAAAAATTTGCAATAAAAATATAGTCCCTTCAGTTTTCCTGAGTGTTTCTACTGATACTGATTTGAAGATAAGGGTAATGCCATTTTCCCAATCAGCATTTTTTCCTTAATATTTTATTCTTGGGTGGCGACTGATATATTAGAATACATATTTCTTTTTCTCCTGCATATACATTTTTAAATTCTCAAATGCTTTACAGAAACAATGCTATTGGGTGTATTTAATTAAACATAAGACATATCAATTTCTTGCCCAAATGCCTTAATTACATGGCAAAATTTGATTCTTATAATTTAAGGTTTATTGCTATTATTACAAATGAGAATAATCATAGATTCCCTGACCCATTTGGGATTGGAGGATAATGTTACATGTTGACCGTGTCACCTAGGAGTTGCTCTGCCTATGTTTGTTCCCGCCCATGGTAGGGAATTCACAACCTCCCTCCTGAACAGGCATTTTCCAGAACATTCTTCCTAATATTGAATCAAAATTTAAGCTCTCTTGGCTTTCACCCATTGATGATAAAACAGAACATGTTAATCCTTTTTTCATATGACAGCCTTTTAAATATTTCAAGACAGCTGCATCAGACTCTAGAAAAGTTTCTTCTTCAAGCTAAAAATTACCTTTCCTTCAATAGTTTTAAGACCTGCTGCTACACTGGTATGTTTTCTACTGTTTATTTATATGATGCCTGAATGTTTGTGCCTAATACTGCAATGCAGCCCATATGGATACGGCCCATATGGCAGAGTAGAGTGGGATTATCATCTCCTTAATTCTAGAAATTAAATTTCCGATTAACTGCTTTGGAAGCCACATCACACCGTTGAGTCATGTGTAACTTTGGTTTGCAACTAAAACACGTTAGCCTTTTACATAAAATTGTGACTGTTATGCCACACTTTCTCTTCCTTAGAAAGTACTTAGATGAAACTGGGAAGTATGTTGTTGTTGTTGTTGTGATGTTGTGAGCTGTCGAGTCGATTCTGACTTACACCCATTGCTATCAAGTCGATTCCGACTCGTAGCAACCCTATATGACAGGGTAGAACTGTCCCATAGGGTTTTCTAGGCTGTAATCTTTATGGGAGCAGATCGTCAGGTCTTTTCTCCCATGGAACGGCTGATGGGTTCAAACTGCCCACCTTTAGGTTAGCAGATGAGTGCTTAACAGTTTCACCACCAGGGCCTCCTGTTAACTGAACATAACTGAATAAAGTTGTAGGAAAATATTTCGACGGGTATAAATATATTTTTTCTTTCTCCTTAATGCTGTGTACATGTTATAGCCATTATAATAAGGAGCCCTGGTGGTACAATGGGTAAGGGCTTGGCTGCTAACCAAAAGGTCAGGGGTTTAAACTCACCAGCTGGTGCACTAGAAAAAAGACCTGGCAATCTGTTCCCATAAAGATTATAGCCTAGGAAACCCTATGGGGCAGTTCTACTCGGTCCTACAGGGTTGATATGAGTCTGAATCAACTCAACAGCACACAACAACAACAACATAGCCATTTTACCAATAAAAGTGTTTTTGTTCAGTGGTGTGCTGGAGTCAGCTCGTACTGGTTCAGGAGAGCCCATTCATTGTGGACTGCTTTCCAGCTCTCAGTTCAGTGACATCAGGTTGTTGGCTTGAAATTGGCCACAGTGGGAGTATTTATACCAAGCAGAGAAGCAAATGCTACAAATTAGGGCTTTTTTTTTTTTTTAAACCCAGAGAACTGGTTGTGAGACATTTAGCAGCATACCACCAACAATATTGTATCAATGTTAATTTCCTGATTTTGATAATTGTACTAAAATTATCTAAGGGCATATCTTTGTTTTTAGGAAGTACACCCTGAAATATTTTTGAGCAAAGAGGCATGTCTGCAACTTACTCTAAATAGTTCAGGGAAAACACATACGTACACACATATAAAAAGCCAGACATGGCAGAAAGAGGTAGAGAGAGAGAAGGAGAGAGGGAATGATAAAGCAAATATGGTAAAATTGTTAAAATTTGGGAAATTTGGTTGACAGTTATAAGATGTTGTATTATTTTTGTAACTTTTCTATAAGTCTGAGATTATTTCAAAATAAAGAGCTTAAAAGAAGTGTCTTTGAGGCTGGGATATAGTGTACAGGCAAGGAAGGATGCAAGAGAACTATTAAAAGCCAAGAGCGACTCTCTTGAGGTGACATACGGTGGTGGTCAGGAGCACAGACTTTGGAGCTAGGCTGCCTAGGTTCACAAGTCAGCTCTGCTGGTTATTGGTTGTGTGCCTTGGCTCACTTAGCCTCTGTGTGCCTGCTTCATCTGTAAAATGGTGTAATAATAAAACCTATGCCATGAAGTTGTGATGATTGCATTAATTAATGTGTATAACACTTGTATTAGTCCTGGGCCCTTAGTGAGCATTAGTTAGCTTTTATAGTTATTACTGGCTTTGAGTTCCAAAACAGGGTATTAAAGATTCCAAGATTCGGGTGCATGGGAGAAAAAAATGCTCCCTGAATTCTAAAATCGTGACTTTAAACACCAAGAACCAACGCTGATGACGTTAAAGCAAAAAGTATACCATAATCATTATGGAGTGTCAGGCTACAGGATAAAGATAAAAGAGCAGTTTTAAGTCACAAGGTAAGGAAATAAAAAACAATGCAAAGCAGACAGAACAATAGAAACTCAACAACTCAAAATACTCCTTGGTTTGAGGAAGTTACTTGGAGAAATTTTGGAAAGAATAACCAGAGAGTTTAGATAAAATATGAGGCTTTATTCTCTGCGTGCCCATTTTCCCATTCCTGGGTTGAAATCTATGTTATTGTCAATAATGATGATGATGATGATGATGATGACATTTACTGAGCATTAACTATCTGCCAGACTATTATAAGTGTTATACATGAATTATCTCGTTTAATCCTCCCAACAAAACTTTATACAGTAGTGTTGTTGTATACTGTTGAGTCTATTCTGACTCATAGCGACCCCTATGAGTTTCCAAAGAGCAGCTGGTGGATTCGAACTGTCAGCCTTTTGGTTAGCAGCCTGAGCTCTTAACCACTTCGCTACCAGTGCTATTATCCCCATTTTATACATGAGGACTTTGATGCAGAAATGTTAATTGCCCATACTCACCTGTACCACCTCAGATAGCTTTTGGGATCAGAAAGAATGACTTGTGCCGTTTATACCATGTGGAACTCTGGAATGGGAGGGACCTGACAGCATGATCGTGTGGTAGCCAGCCTCCAGGATGGCCCCCAATGATACCCACCTCCCAGTATTCATATCCTTGTTTAGTCCCTTTCGACATTGTATCATTGTGACCAATAGAATATGGCAGCAGTGATAACATATGACTTCTGAGGCTAGATCATAAAAGACATCGTGGCTTCTGTTTTGCTCTCTCTCAGATCATTTGCTCTGGGAAAAGCTAGCTGCCATGTCCTGAGAGCCCTTAAGCTACTCTGTGGAGAGGCCCTTATGGTGAGGGCTCTGGACAATAGCCAGTGAGAACAGAGGCCTCCTGCCTACAGCCATGTGAACGTGCTTCGAAGTGGATTAATTCCAGCAATAGTCAAAACTTTAGATGACTGCAGCCCTGACTGACATCTTGATTTCAGCGTCGTGAGAGACCTTGAGCCAGAAACACCCAGCTAAGTTGCTCCTGAATTTCTGATCAGCAGAAATTGTGAGATAATACGTGTTTCACTAAGTGTTGGGGTAATATGTTACTCAGCAATAGATAACTAATATAGTCTAGCACCAACAAAGAATAACTTCAGTAGAGTAGAAATGGTGGTGTGGCATGTTTGAGCAAAGAAATCCTGAGCTAGTCTACCCTCCTCTCTAATCTTCTTGGTTAAGAATTAACATCTGCCAGAAGAGCCCAGGACTAGGGCTAGAGAACCCTGTAGGGTATGCAGGGTGGACCACCCATACTGAGACAACAGACTCCATGTTACATGAGCTGAGGACATATATGAGAAGCAGTGGTGACAGGAGCTGATGCCCAAGGTCAGGTGGTCTAAACTAAGAGAGGTCAGCACTGAGACCATATACCATTTCTCTTCCACAGGGACAATATATAAGCTTCCTAGGAAATTACAAGATCTCTGCAACTTAGATTACCCTGAGAAGAGGGAGGAAAGAAGGAACAGGTGGGATTGTCATGAGATTTGACTTTTAAACTGAAAGTGAATTGACATTGAATTGACAAGGATAAATTTTCTACTACAGATGAAAATTGGGGCTTGAAAGCAAAATTAATTTCAGTTTAGTAATTTCACACCCAATATTTTGTGGTTGCAAATCTTTACATCCACTATTTCAAGATTTATAAGGACCTCTTTATTCCAGAGCAAGATAAAAAGAAATAGATCAATGATGTCAGAAATGAGCAGTGCCAATTTTTTTGTTCAGAGAGAAGATGTAATTTTGAATTGTTTTTGGTATTGGGAAATAGTCCTTATGGAAGACAGGATCTCTTGCATTGCGCTAATGATGACTAACACTCATAATGTACTCACAATGCACCAGGCCAACTATTGTCATCATTTTACAAATACTAAGCTCATTGTGTTCTCTCACAACAAACCTGTGAGGAGCTTATTACTAGCAGCCCCATTTAAAGATGGGGAAACTGAGGCACAGGGAGATTAAACAAATTGCCAAAGGTCATAGTCAATCTGGCTCTGGAGTCTATGAATTTAACTACGACCAACTCATGCTCCTCAAGATGTATCTTTCTTCGAACACCTTGTTTCCAGTATATCGGGTTTATCCTGAGAGCTGTGAAAACTGGAAAAGTGTAAGGCTTAAAGACAGACTTGGCATGGATTCTCCTGATGACACTGGACAAGCAGCTTATTAACTTGTCTCTAAAACGGGGTTAGTTACACTCACCTACAGCATGGATATTTATGGAGCTTATTCAGTTACACTTTGTACTTCACTTTAAAGGTGAAAAGCATTAGGTGTCCTGGCTGCGAGTGGAGGGCTGCACAGATCTTTAAGGGCTGACTTGTAAACATGTAATCACAAGAGCTGGTACTGCCTTAGAACCCAGAGCAGGTTTTAAATAGCTCCTGGAGAGCTAAGCTGGTCTTTCCAAGTCCAAGTTATCAAAAATAGTTTCTTGGTTTGTGCGTGTGACCTTTGCTGACCACAGACACTGAGTTACAAAGGCCGCTTTGCTTTTGCTTGTCTCCAAATGCAAACTCATAGCATTTTCAAATATGTATGAACTATAATTTGAAAATTTAAATAATTTCAAACTTGGTCCTATTACATAGTCCTGTGAAGGCTCTGAGGTTCCTTGAATTCACTGGAGTCACTATTTCTATCAAAAACCTCTAAGATAGAGAACAGGGCCTCGGTGGCCAGGTCCTGACTTCATCAGAATATTTCAGCCATAAATAGAAGTCTGGGGATTTTTCTATAGCCAACTTGGGGATCTTTGATATTGATGTTTAACTTGCCTTACCTGATGTATTAGTTTCCTAAGGCTGCCATAACAAAATACCACAAACTGGGTGACTTTAAAGAACAGAAATTTATTGTCTCACAGTTCTGGAGGCTGGGAGTCTGAATTCAGGGCTATGCTCCCTCTCTAGTCTAGGAGAAGATCCTTCCTTGTTTCTTCCAGCTTCTGAAAGCCCCAGACATTCCTTGGCTTTCCTCGGCTTATAGATGGACCTTCACATGGCCCTTTCCTCTGTCTCTCTGTGTCTCTTCTCCTCCTTTATAAGGAGTTAGTTACTCTGATTGGGGAAACCCTGGCGGTGTAGTGGTTAAGAGTTCGGCTACTAACCAAAAGTTCGGCAGTTCAAATCCACCAGGCGCTCCTTGGATACCCTATGGGGCAGTTCTACTCTGTCCTCTAGGGTCACTGTGAGTCGGAATCTACTTGATGGCAAGGGGTTTTTACTCTGATTGGATTAGGACCCATCCTATTCCAGTATGATGTGAAGTTAACCTAACTGATAACGTTTTTAAGGACCTTCATGTTAGGCACCAGGTATTAGCGCATCAACGTCACTTTTGGGGGTACACAATTCAAATCATAAGGCCTGATTCATCTAATAATTTGTCTGGAAGACGTAATGCTACAATCTGGTGTCCTTGCCCACTTGTTTTTGCTAGGCCTGAAAGATAGGTTATGGCATTTCTATTTCATGAACTTTCCCCCTGAAAACAGTTCTGATCAACACCTGTATGTGAACCCGGTGGGGAGGAAGAAAAATAATTTCCATACTGAGATATTTTTTAGAATGCTGATCACATGAAAATAATATGAAGCAAGTGAAGCATGAGAAATAAACTAAATAGAACTGGAAAATAAACATTCAAAGCACTTAGGGAGCCAAATTATTCTCTATTGGTTCCTTTGGTCCAGAAAAAAAAAAAAAAAAAAAAAGTTTCAGTGTTTTTTTCTGGAAAAGGGATTTCTAAGTTCTCACCTAGCAGAACTTGTTATAGTCATATAAAATATTGGGTTATGGTCTTCCGATACCATTGTTAACCAACAAAGAACATGGTTTACTTTCCCCTGATTTTTTCTCTATAGAAAGATAATCTTTGTCTGAAGCACATGCTGTATGTTATAATTGGGAATTTTTAATCCAAGTCAAAAGATGAGCTCATACAGGATAGTTAACATTTGATTATTTACCAGTATTGTTCCATTCACACACACAAAAATATTGCCTATTTTCATGTTATATATATCAGCTAAATAACTCCATCAGTGTCTGACAAGGCAGGGCTAAATAACATAATTTGGTATAAGTGTCTTAAGTTGAACAGGATCAGAAAAAAAATGTTTAATATTGAGTAAAACATATTGAAAGCCAGGCTATGTCATTTTATTGCACAAGAAAGGCCATCTAGACAGCACGTAAATGGGAGAAACAAAACAGAACATTCTTTCCAATTTTTACTAAATTCAAGAAAGTTTAAAGTGATGTATTGAAACAATGCTTCTCTGCCCATATTAGTCTGTAAATCTGAATGCACATGATTTAACCAGATTCCAAAGTTTACGGTTAAGATTGTTGAAAGATTATGAATTTTCAAAACACTATTGACTGAAGTAAACCTTTGTCCCCAATCAGTAAATTATTAAAATAAGTAAACAATAAATTTCCAGGTTTCTTCATTTGGTCTTCTTGCTTATGCAATGCTTTGTTTTCTTACATGCCTCTAGTTAATAATACTGCTATAATTTTTAGTTTTACAAAATATATGCAAGTATTAAATGACTGCTGGCATGTATCCTCATACAAATTTCAGGCAAGCTGTCCTGCCACGTTCTCTCTGAGTTAAAATTTGAGAACTTCAGTAGGGAGTAGAGTTCTTGTTCTAGAAGTTTCTTAATGCCCATTCCTTTATCTTCTGTATAATTCACTTTGATTTCTCTATGTTCTTATTTTGCCCAAGGCAGAAAACTTAGTTTAATCATTTCTAAATAAAAATTAAATTCAGTCTCAGTACTTTTAGTTTTAAAATTTAATCATATTCAGGATACTCCCCTCTTCCGGTGTTTTCTTGCCTTCTTTTTTCCTAGGATGAATTTTTAAATTTTAGGGGCTCATACAGCTGCACTATGGTAATGTAGGAGGGGGCTGATCTCATTCAGGCCTTGATTAATTAAGTCCTAAGTGGATCCTTACTTTCTATACAATTCATCCCATGTGATTATTGGCAAAGGTTAAGTATGATACTTTCTCAAATGGCACCTAGACTGTGGCGTTATCTTGGCATTTACTTTGCTTCATAAAAACATACTCTGTCATCAAGGAAGCTCCTCTCCTAGTAAAGCAACTGTAGAAAAAGAAAGATAGAAAGAAATAACATTATAAACTCTTATGTCTTAGTTATCTAGTGCTGCTATAACAGAAATACCAGAAGTGGATGGCTTCAACAAACAGAAGTTTATTCTTTCACAGTCTAGTAAGCTAGAAATCCAAATTCAGGGTTTCAGCTCCAGGGGAAGGCTTTCTTTCTGTTGGCTCTGGAGGAAGGTCCTCATCAATTTTCCCCAGTAGAGAAGCTTCTCAGCACAGGGAACTCAAGTCCAAAGGTTGCTGTCATGGATTGAATTATGTCCCCTCAAAAATGTGTGTATCAGTTTGGCTGGGCCATGATTCCCATTACTGTGTGATTTTCCTGTATGTTGTAAATCCTGCCTCTACGATGTTAATGAGGGAGGATGGGTGGCAGTTGTGTTATTGAGGCAGGACTCAATCTACAAGATTGGATTGTGTCCTGAGGTGATCTCTTGAGATATAAAAGACAGAAGTGAGCAGTGAGACGGGGGACCTCATACCATCAAGAAAGCAGTGCCAGGAGCAGAGCATGTCCTTTGGACCCAAGGTCCCTGTGCGGAGAAGCTCCTAGTCTGGGGGAACAATAATGAGAAGGCTGATGGAGAGAGAAAGTCTTCCCCTGGAGCTGGCACCCTCAGTTTGGACTTTTAGCCTACTTTGACTGTGAGGAAATAAACTTCTCTTTGTTAAAACCATCCACTTGTGGTATTTCTGTTATAGCAGCGCTAGATGACTAAGACAGTTGCTTTATTCTCCTGGCTCTTGTTTCCTGGTGGTGTGAGGTCCCCACGTCTCTCTGCTCCCATCTCTCTTTTAAATCTCAAAAGAGTTTGACTTAAGACACAACCTAATCTTGTAGATTGAGTCTTGTGTTACTAACATAACTGCTGCTAATCCTACCTCATTAATATCATAGAGGTAGGATTTACAACACATAGGAAAATCACATTAGATGACAAAATGGTGGACCATCACGCAATACTGGGAATCATGGCCTAGCCCAGCTGACACATACGTTGGGGGGACACAATTCAACCCATGACACCTTCAAAGTGCCATCTAACTGTAAAATTTAATGTCCTTCAAAACATCTTTTCTCTGCTGTTTCAATTCCCTTCTTTCATAAGTAAATTTTAAGGGAGCAAAGACATTACAAAGCTACCACACTCCTATTTGAGGACCATGATTCTTCCTCTGGTCTTATTTTTCTGCTCTGAGATCCAGGACATTGAGGAATTTTATAATTCTATATATAGGTATGAGTTGCTTAATGTCCACAATATGTTATGTGATTTGGACACTGTGTGAATACCATATTAAAACCTTATAGGAGCCTGTTTCTGGTCGTCCCTGTCACCACTGCTGCCGCTGCCACTGCTACTGCTGCTGGAGCTGCTGGTGGAGACCAGAGGAGTGGTCAGCAGCAACAGCAGTGGCTGAGAGGACCGTCATGGGAGCGGAGTGAGAGGAAACGAGGGAGGAGTGTGGGGAGCACACCCAGGCCTGCCCACTGTTCTGCCTGCCTGAGCAGCAGGAACAGCCCAGGCCCTGCAGCCCCCACTGCCACGGCCCACCTGCCTGCTGGATAAAGCCCAAGATCCCTCGCCCAGAACCAGTGCTGCAAGAGTCTGGGTTTGGGGTCTTTAAAACCATTAGGGGGTAATAATAAACAAAAGAGAGATGCTTTCCCTTTAAACAAAAAAACAAAAAACACCTTATGGGACCATGGACATGTATGTGGTTGGACATTGCCCGAACAGATGATAAGTGACTCATACCTGTAGACGATAATTTCTTAATTTTTCTGTCTTAGGCTGGATTCTCAAGAGGAGCAAAATCAGTGAAGTGTATATTTAAATAGACATAGAGAGATTTATTTCAAGGAAATAGCCCACACAGTTGTGGAGGCTGGCAAGTCCCAAATCTGTGGGTCAGGCATCAGGCTGGAGGCTTCTTCTGACTCACATGGTTGAAGGGGCTGATGAATCCAAAATCGGCAAGTCAGGTGGCAGGCTGGTTCACGGGGTTGCGAGAGCTGGTGAAACCCAAAATATGTAGGTCAGGCAGTTAATCTCAAGAACTGGAGATTAGAGGATGACAAAACAGATGCAGGATCACAGGATCATGAGAGAGCGAGCTATGCCAGAATATCCATATATATTGGATGCAGGCCACACCCCCAGGAAAACTCCCTTTTCAACTGATTGGCTGCTCACATCAGATCACAAAATGAAGGACTATTACATAATATTTGCCAAACCACTGAGAATCATGGCCTAGACAAGTTGACACATAACCTTAACCATCACACTAACTGCATTGCTGAATAGGATGTTCACTGATTCTCTGAAATAGAACAGTGCAATCATTTTTCTTCTGCTTTTATTAAATATAGCCTATTTTTTAATAATTAACAAAATACATGTGAAACATTAAGTAAAATAGTGTGAGATTTCTTGGAAGAGTTTAGTTTGCCTTGTTTTAAAATTGTTATCGTAATAATACATTCAAATGCATAAAAGGAATTTCAAATAGGACAGAAGCTATTACAGGGAAAAGTAGAAATCTGCTCTACTTCACTTCTTTCCAAACACATTCCCAGTTCTTTTCTCTGAAAGCAACCACTTTAAAGCATGTTTGGTTAGTTCTTCTTGGTAGTTGCCTCCATAACTCTAAATAAAATGAAAAGACGCTTGTATCTTAATATCTCAACTTTAGAAAGCTTTTTTGACTTTTTTCTGTGAACACTGAGAAATTTGCTCACTTAATCCTCTCACTTCTCTACTCCCTCTTCTTCCTATTTTTAAGGTTACGCTTTCAGGAAACAAAGTGTTTACCTTTCACCAGGCACATGAAAACCAATTAGCAAGAACAGGGAATGAAATCCCTTGCTGTGGTACAATGGATTTTCCTGACCAAAGATTGGTCAGGCTGCAGTCTGCTAAAGGATTGGTAGGTTTGCTATCCAAATAGGCAGCTTGCAAGGTCTACCTTTACATGGTTTGCTATCCATCTTTACATGGATTGACTGCCCACCCCCACAACTAGTTGACTTTTACCGGTATTGTCCCCCGCCTCACCTTTAGCAGGATTGACTGAGTCACCTGCGCAGTGACTGATAAAAACCCTAGAATGTATAGGCTCACAGGAGGCTGTCTGATCAACAAGAGCCAGGAGGGGAGTGCGTCTTTTGGACACAGGGGTTCTGCACTGAGAACCTCTTAGAAGAGCTGTCAAGGGCTCTAACACTGAGCTGGTAACATTCACTGAGCTGATAATACTGAAAAACGAGAAAAAGGGTGGCAAGAGCTGAGCAGCAGAGAAGTGGTGCAGTGCGAACTTTGAGACTGGGCAGACAGTGGCAGGGGCAGAGTCTGCCCATGGAGCAGAGCTGGGCACCTCTGGGCAAGGTTGCCATCAGAGCAGAGGCTTGGCCACACACTGTACAGGGTTTGCCCATAAAAGCCTTGAGAGCTGTTGTAATGCCGGCCTAACCATGGCATTGGCCCAGGGTTGTCCTAAAGCTACTGGTTGAGAGCCAGACCAGCAAGCACAGGGGCCAGACCTGGCCAAAATAAACCACAGAGAGGGGAGGCAGAGCCACCCATCGGCTCCTGCCATGCCATTTTTTTCTTTTTCCTCTTTTTTTCACCATTCTTCTTTTCTTTCTTCCTCCCGCCTACCCCTGTACGCCGCCTCTGTCCCTTCCTGCCGGGCCATGCTGCACCTCCGTGGCTAGAGAGCCACCAGCTTCCCACTTTCTACTTCCCACCTATCCCCATAAAGGCTTCTTTCCCCTTCTTCCCGCTGGCCCCCAGGTGCACCCTGCCCCCACCTGCTGGCTACCCTTATTATTATTTTTCTTTCTCTCTGTTTACTTTTCTTTCTTCCCCACCACCTCCCTTTCCCACTGGCCCTCGCCATGCCACTGCAGCTAGAGCACCCCTGGGTCAGGCCTGCCACCACACCTGACCTGCACTGCCCCTCCCTTTCCACCACTTGATCAGCTGCTGAATGGTGGGAAGAAAGCTCATACCACTCCCCGTCAGACGTCAGACGTACTGGTCTGACAGACTGGAGGAACCCCTGAGACTATGGCCCCAGACACTCTGCTAACTCACACCTGAAGCCACTCCTGAAATCGAACTTTCAACCAAAGATTAGACAGGCCTATAAAACAAATAACACACATGAGGTATGTGCTTATTAGTTCAATCAAGTATACGAGACCAAATGGGTAACACCTGCCCAAAAGCAAAGAGGAAAAGGCAGGAAGGGACAGGAAACCTGGGTGAATAGACACAGGGAACCCAGGTGTAAAGGGAAAGGGAGAGAGTGCTGACACAATGTGGGGATTGCAACCAATGTCACAAAACACTTCGTGTATAAATTATAAATTTTGAATGAGAAACTAATTTGCACTGTAAACTTTCACCTAAAACCCAATAAAAAAAAATTATACAAATTCCCAATAAAACCTTGCTATTAAAAAAAAAAGAGTGACAGAAAAAGGGAGATGAACACAGGCATGTCGCACCTGACCCGACCCTATGACACACCTGCTGAGGGAGAGACACCTGCTGAAACTTGGTCCAAGTAGTGCCCACCTGGTGACACAGACATGGACATGGGTAATTTGAGAAGGGTGAGTTCCGTTTTAGACATAAGTGGGTTCTCCCCTATGATACTAAGTGGAGTACTCCTAGTCGGGGGGCGGGGGGTGGGGGAGAAGGGACCAATTCACATCTAATCTGTTCCTGTTGTTTACTGTTTACCTTCTACAAATAATAATAATGGATTTTAATTGCCAACGCTGTTTAAGTGTCTTGTGCGTGCAACCCAGTTGGATCAGATTGTCTTCATCCTAGCAGTCTTACCATTGCTTGGATTTAGAGCACAGCCTGTGTGTATGTGCACATGTACATGCATGGGCAAAGTTCACTTGCAAAATGAGCCTGTCTCTTAATCAGTGATCAAGGCCTGACCCCAAGGACGGGGACAAGGAGGGCCCTAACCATCTGAACAAGGCCTTGGCCTCAGTAGCTCTCACATACGTTGACTTTACAATGAAAAGCCTTGTCATGAATATCTCCAAAGGCTCCTAAGCCTGGAGCACACCCCCAGGGTGGAAGTGAAGTATTTCTGAAATATCCCCTAAGAGTATGTGAAAATTAAATTGTCCATGTTTTTGCTTTGGTTGTGGGAAAATTGGCTGTTTTCTGGAAGACTGCATCCAAAAAAATCTACGGTAATACTGTAAAGATCTGAGTAAACATGAGCAGGTCCACGTCCCAAATGAAACCAGGCCTCCCCTCCGGTCCCAGAGAACAAGGAGACCAGAAATCTTCTTAGGAAAGAAGCAATGTAGCAGGGTGCAGAACGGTCTGTGGTCCTACTTACTTATCTACTTTAAGGGGAGACAGTGAGAAAATCTACTACAGAACAGATTTCTACTTTTCACTGTAATACTGTCTGTCCTATTTGAAATTTTGTCTATATTTTTGAATGTATTATTTTGATAATAATTAAAAAACAAGACAAAGTAAACTCTTCCAAGAAATCTCACGCTATTTTAATGTTTCACATGTATTTTGTTAATTATTAAATATGAGCTATATGTAATAACAGTGGAACAAAAAGGACTGCCCTGTTCTATTTCAGAGAATCAATGAACATTCTATTCAGCAATATAGTTAGGAAAATTCAAACATTGTAATATATATAGAAAATTTAAATTCCTTAAAGAAAATGGATAAAGGGAAGAAAAGACAGCTCCGGGAGGTATTTGGATATTATCGGGGCATAAGTTTTACAATCATTAATATGATTGGTGCAGGAATTTTTGTGGCTCCCAAAGGAGTGTTGAAGTACTCTTGCATGAATGTAGGGCTGTCCCTGTGTATTTGGGCTACCTGTGCCTTATGGTCCATGATGAGCACTCTCTGCTCTGTAGAGATAGGTATAACCTTCCCATGCAGTGGAGTTCAGTACTATTTTCTCAAGAAATGCTTCAGCTCCTTGATTGCTTTCCTGAAACTTTGGACCGCCTTGTTTCTGGGATCAGGGATAGTCGCTAGCTAAACCCTGCTCCTTGCCTTTCTATGCCACCTGCTCTGCTCCAGAGCTACCAAAGAAATGTTTGGCACTGGCCATTTTATGGATAGTGGCAATCCTGAATACTCGTGGTGTATAAGAGATGACTTGGCTTCAGACAGCCAGCACAATGCTGAAAATGGCCATACTTGGCCTCATTTCCCTGAGTGGAGTGATGATACTAGTGAGAGGGAAGAAGGAGGATATAGAGAGGTTTCAGAATGCTTTCGATGCTGAGTTTCCAGATGTCTCCCAGATGACAGAAGCCTTCTTCCAAGCATTTTTCGCATATTCTGGCAGAGACAGCTTCATGTTTATAGCAGGTAATTTACAATCCACAGGGAAAAAAAATCTCTTAAGCCATTATTTTTGCATGCAATATGAAATGCACGTCTTCTACTGGATTTGGAGTTTTATTTTAAATAAATGATTCCATTTTTTAAAAATTCTTTGTGACTTTCTGAATCAGGTCAGAATATGCCAGCCTTGCCATTTCCTCTTAATTATTTTCCCACCCATTCAAAAGTACCTATTTTATTGAACAACTTGTTTCTTTAAGCTTTCTTTTCTGGAACCAAAGATATCAGGCCACCATGTTAATCTTTTTTTTTTTTTTTACCCCTGTTAATGTGGTGTGATAGTTAAGATTGTGTGTCAACTTGACTGGGCCATGATTCTCCGTGTTTATATGTGATCACCCCCGTGATGGGATCTGCTGTGAGTAGCCAGTCAGTTGAAAGGGAGTTTCCTTGGGCATGTGGCCTGCATCCAGATATAAGCGGTCGTTCTGGCTTTTGCCTGCACTGGATCCTGCAGCTGGGTCCTGTTCGTCTGACCTCCAGTTCTTGGGACTTGAGCTAGAAGCTTACTTGCCAATCTTGGGATTCATCGATCTTCACAGCCTGTGAGCAAGAGCCCTACTCTCCGATCTGTTGATCTTGGATTCACCAGCCCTGGTGGCTACATGAATCAGGAGAAGCCTCTATCTTGATCCACGGACTTGGGGCTTTGCAGCCTCTACAATTGCGTGAGCTGTTTCCTTGATATAAATCTCTCTATATATATTTATATGCTTTACTGGTTTTGCTTCTCTAGAGAACCCAGCCTAAGACATCTGGGAGTGCTGTGGTTGTAGAAATATTCCCCTCCTATGAAACTAGTGTGAATACAGACTGTGTCTAGGTTGTGGGTAGGCTCTTAAGCATTTTTAACAGGAAGAGAATCATAGATATCCTAGATTGCTCTTAGGCTAGATTTAATATCCTTCCCTTCAATGCTAGGTCAGAAGTTTTTCTCTCTTCATTTTCAAAGCCAACCTCTTCCCTTAGTCTGTATATCCTTTCCCTCCCATATCTTCAGGGACCTTTCTTGTGCATTTATTCCATTTTTCTCAACTTCTACCTTTCTACCAGTTCTTTTGCTTGAAATTTAAACAAGAACCAGACTCTCAGCTCTTGAAAAATTGTTTTCCTTAAATCTTAGGACCCCTTCTAGTCAGTGATGTGTCAATCATTCATTAAATCATTCTGTCAGCAAGCATCTTTTTAAACACTATTTTTAAGGTTCTGTACCAGTGCTTGAAGATGAATAAGATGTATTCTTTGCCCTAAAGAGGCTTACAATTTAGTAGAAGAGGCAATATCTATATTTCAGTCTCACCTGTGACACTTACCAGCTGGGGCAAGTATCTTCCCCTCTCTGGACTTTTTTTTATCTGCAAAATGGGCATTATGGCTCAAAATCATTATAATTTGGTGCCTTATAGACAAATAATGTCATGACAGTATCTAATACATCACCATAAGGGAACAATCTAATTGCTATTGAAATCCAGCAGAAGAAAAGGTCACTTTTCACTGTGTCATCAAGTGGAAATGGTGGCAATTTGAATTGACTCTAACAGTTTAGGCAGTAGGAAAATGAGTGAAGCTGTTTAGAACAGAAGTGTGCAGGGTGGATAAAAGACATGGCAAGGTGTCTTGGGTGACTGAAACATGGTTTCTATCTGAGGGCCTTGATAAGAGATATGATCAGTTAAAAGAAGTACGTACAGAGAGGAATAACAAAATGGTATTAGACTGGAGACATATGACTTGAGAATGCTAACTTTTAGGTGGTAGGAGAAGAAAATGCATTGGAAAAGCCACAGGAGGTTCAGAGAATTATAAAGGAAAATCACCATATGTCTTATAAAGAGGGAGTAATCAAAATGGTTGAATGCTGCAGAAGTTGAGGAGTGTGAGGACTGCTTAAAAGACATTTCATTGACTAAATAAGAAGTCATTGATAGAGAGGGAAGTCAGTTTGCATTGAGCTAAAAAATGAGATATTGATGAGAAAATAAAGCTATGAGAGAAGAATCCTTTACGTAGTTTGTGATTAAATGGGTGACTGCAATTGAGAGATTAGCAGAATAAGCAGAACTCTCTTATTTTGTCTCTCTCTTTTAAGGACAAAAGAGATCTCTTTGGCTTCTATTTGAGCCAGTTTTATCTTGTTCCATTGACAGAGATGTTTCATTATTAGATAATTATTCTTTTCTGAAAATAGATTGACAAAATTTACTGATCTGTAAACTATTCTCGAGGTTCTCACAACAGCTGGCAGTAAACAAAAGCTGGAGGAATTCCAGTGTGTGATGGGGTTGTTAATTGACTAAATTAATTATAAGTAAAACCAAGTTCTAAGCAACACTCTTACCTGTAAAATGGTGATTTTCAGGCAGCTGACTTTGCAGAGTGTAAGAATATTCATCTTTTAAGTTCAAGACTCAAGGCTATTCATTACCTGTCTGGCTATTACAAGCCTTTATTATAAATTAAATTCTAATCCCTACTTCCTTTCTGTACAGTTGATACATAATAAGAAAGAGTATAAGGCCCAGAGAAAAGTGTAGTTAATCTAAAAACCTGCCCTTTTTCTTGTTCCTTATTTTTAATTAATAACCATAGTTATTATTAACAACCATTTCTTAAGCACTTATTAAGTGCTAGGCACTGTGATGGAATTTTATTGTCTTTATATTTTCTATTTTCCCTCAGCTGTCTGGAAGTCCTCAACTAGTAAGTGGTTCAGGCAGAGTTTAAATTAGAGCTTTGTAATTATTTACATTTTAAGTGCTTAATTGGCTCATGTTAGTGTTCCTCGTGGACATTAGATTCAACCCCTGGGCAAATAAAGATGAAAGAAATTTGATATATGTCAAAGGAGAGATAAATATTAGTCAGGGGGATTTAGTGTTAAGTAACAGAAACCCACACAGTTTAGCTCAAAGGATAAAGGGGAAAGATACTGAAAGAATAGTGCTGCGTATCAAGGAAGATCTGAGCAACAAATCTTTAGGAACAACAGGAATTAGGGAAGTTCCAGTACTTAAAAAAGCAAGCATTCTGAGCCTCCCTTCTTTTTTGCCACAATTACATTACTTTTCTCCTAATTTTCTTAGTCTCGTTGATGTTTGATTCAAGTTCTTGAGGGAAATTTTCTTGTACGCTGGCAATGATTGGTTTCCAGTGAGTCAGATGTCTGTATTTGGCTCTGTCATCAGTGGCCAAGGCACAGGGTCACACGGTACACATATGGCTATAGAAGTTCAATCCTTTGTGTCAGAGAGTAATTCTCAGAGAATGGCAAAATTGGGAAAAATGGTGTGACAAATGGGACAATATTTTAAAATGAGACTATTATGGAAAATCCATTATATATGATGCTAAATCATGATCTTTTTCTTTTTTCACTTATTGTTGGTATACAGCGATGGTGAAGAGCCTACAGGAGAGAGAATTTATGAGTGACTCTTTTACTCTTTTCAATATATGCTATGAGAATGTATAATAGGACAATTCTGCTACCAGGGAAAGAGTATCATCTCCTGTCTTACCAAAAGAAACAATAATTTTGCCGAGATCAGAAGGAAAAGTAGGGGTAAGCTAGGCAACTAGGAAAGAAAAGACCATTTTGAGTAAGAGAATAGTATATTCAAGGGCATGGCAAAGGGTTCATCATATTTTTAAGAAACTGAACAAAGGCCAGGGTGCCTATAGCACAGTTAGCAAAGGTGACCATCAAATTGTCATATATGCTTCCACAACAAACAGTATGTCTCTTTTCATATGGGCGCTTACCACAGTCACTATTTAATGTTTATTTGGGTGATTATTTAATTAATGTGCAACTCCCCTCCTTGATATTAAGCTTCATGTTTGTTTTGCTTATCTTTGTATTCCTGATATCCAAGCTTAGTGCCTAGTGCCTAATAGTTGAGGCTGAAGACCTAGGTAGGCTCCAAACCATACAGAGCCTTGTAGGTTGAGCTAATGAATTTGGTCTTAATTCTAAGAACAATGGGAAAGTTGACACGATCATGATCAAATTTACTTTTAGAAAATATAGCCTTCTGTAGAATGAAGAGCAGATTGGAAGGAAACATGAGGTAAAAGTGTAGATCAGTTAGAAGGCTTCTGCAGTAGTCCAGGCAGAGATGATGGTACTTTGAACAAGAGTGGTGGCAGTGGAGATGGAGAGAAGTGGATAGAATTGAGAGAGATTTATTTACGGATAAAACTGGCTGGATTTGATGGTGGGTCTAAAAATGGAGATGAAGGAGAATGAAGTGTCTTGAATCATTTCTAGATTTTTGGCTTGTGTAATTGATTTGGATTATGGTTTCATTTCCTGTGACAAAGAACAGATGATCAGTTTTGCATGGAAGAAAATTTTTGAGAAATTTAAAATATGCTGAATTTAAAGCACTTTTAAAATATCTAAGTACAGATGTAGCGTATGCAGTTGGATATTCAAGTCTAGAACTTTGAAGTGAGAACTGAACTGGAGATATAAATTTGGGAGTCATTGGCACCTAAAATGTATTTGGAGATGCAGACATTGATGGGATTGACTAGGGAGACAGTATAGAATTAGAAGAAGGTTTTAAGACTGAATCTTGAAGCATTTCAACATGTAATTCTAGTTATGGAAAGATGATTATGTAAAGGAAACAAAGAAGGAATAATGATAAAGGTAATAGGAAAAAATGGGTAATTATTGTGTCATGAAAGACAAAGAAAGACTTCAAAAATGTGGGCATTTTCAAGTGTTAAGTTTTAAATGAGAGAAGTGTGCAGGTAGTTCAGGTTAGAACTTTTAGTATACAGGACAGTAAAGGCATTTGCATCTATTTTCTTTTACTTCCCTTTTTTTTGTTTTTTTGTCCATGAAGCAGAACTTGAGGTCTACATAGAAGGATGGGGAGGTAGAAAGGGTTGCAGGTGTATGAAGTAAAGAAATTTTGAAATATCAATGGAGAGAATAAGAAATTGAGTCAAATAGAGTAGATTGAAGACTCATTTGAGTTCACTGGCCATGAATTTATAGCAGAACTATTTTTCCATGTTCTGTTACCTATTCCAGATAGTTTAGTACATTCAAGATTGAGGTTTGGGGAAATGAAATCCACAAAAGAAATAGGTGGAACAATGTTGGAAAGAGTTTTACTGAAATGATCCATGACGGAATCCAACCTGGATAATTAACATTAACTAATTAATTAATTAATTAACTCATTCCTCGAGTTACACTGAAGCCCTGGTTGTGTAGTGGTTAATAGCTTGGCTGCTAACCAAAAGGTTGGCAGTTGGAATCCACCAGCCATTCCTTGGAAACCCTATGAGGCAGTTCTACTCTGTCCTATAGGGTCACTATGAGTCAGAATTGACTTGACGGCAACAGGTTTTTATATTGTTGAGAAATTTCCCTTTCTATTTTACTGAAAGTCTTTATCAGGAATGGATGTTGGACTTTATGGAATGCCTTTCCTGCATTGATTGAGATGATCATGTGATTCTTTTGTTTATTTATGTGGTAGATTATGTAGATTGACTTCCTAATGTTCAACCATCCTTGCATACCTGGAATGAATCCCACTGGTCGTAGAGCTTTTTATATATATATATATATATAATGCTGAATTCTATTGGCTAGAATTTT